>NW_004955411.1:4888952-4908461 GCF_000276665.1 Chinchilla lanigera
AAGAAGAAGAAGAAGAAGAAGAAGAAGAAGAAGAAGAAGAAGAAGAAGAAGAAGAAGAAGAAGAAGAAGAAGAAGAAGAAGAAGAAGAAGAAGAAAGAGGAGGAGGAGGAAGAAGTACAAGGAGAAGAAGGAAAAGAGAAGGAGGAAGAGGATGGGAAGAAGGAGAAGATGAACAGGAAGAAAAGAAAAAGGAAGAGGAGGCAAGATGAAAATGTGATATATGTGCACAAGGAAATATTATTCAGCCTTGTAAAATTTCTGTCATTCTCAACAACATGGATAAGCATGGAAGACATTATGCTAAGTGAAATAAACTGAGCATGGGCAGACAAGTACTACCTGGCCTCCCTCACACAGAATCCAGGGAAGTCAAGCTCATAGAAGGACTGCATTGAATGAAGCTTCTGAGGCTGGAGGGTGGGGTGAGGTTGGGAAATGGGGAGACATTGGTGAGACAGTACGAAGCTTCCATTACACAGGAGGACTAGAGTGGGCATGATGACCGTGGCTCATCACAGAGAACCTATGGTTCTGTGGGGCAGTGGGGGTAGCAGCAATGTGCACCCTGTTCACTGAGGGTGGCAGGACAGCACCTTAGTGTTCGGTCCTCCAGGTCCTCGAAGCCAGGGCAAGGCCTGTGAGTCTCACCGATGCCTGGTGATGTCCTTCTGGGCGCTGTGCTTTACAGGTGACTCTGCTACCGGATGTCATCAAGGGGATCTGCCAACAGGCAACTGGAGACAGATGGGTCCCCTGGCCTGATCTGATGCCTGTGTGGGTGAGAGGGATGGGAGTGGACAGAGAAGGACAACCTGGACAGAGAAGTTCCTGTGACAGGGCCTCTGGATTGTGCTAGGAGGATGACAGGAAGGAATCAAACATGGTGCATGGGTTTCTGGCAATGTCAGGTAGGCTGTGGTCAATGGGGTGCTTGTATCCAGGTGGGCAGCTAGGCCAGAAATCACAGTGAGGAGTGATGGGGACAGGCAACGTCACCATGTGGGACTGTCCAGCTTTGTGAACACACAGGCAAGACCCTGAGCTTCTCAGAGCATGGCGCCCTGACCAGGATGTAGCAGAACTCAGGAGAGGAGGATCTGAGGACCACATGGCCTCCAAGACCAAGTTCAGCAGGGAAACCTTCGCCCTCCTATTTGTTCCTGGCCTCTGCGCCTCTCTTCCCTCCATTTCTCTCGCTCCTTTGTCCTACCAGGGGTCTCAAGAGCATTTTTGGCTTTATACAACAAAAGCTGTCTGAAGATGTTTATTCTCTCCTGCAACACTAGCAGTCTTGGTGGAGTCAGTCCTGCATCTCGCAGGCACTGAATCTACCTCTGCCCGGCCTTCAGAACACATCCAGAGAAGGTAGAAGTGAGGTCTGTTGCCCCAAATGTGAATAGCAGTTCTGTTCAAGCCCAGCACAGCAAATGCATTTAGAAAAAGGCCGGGGAGCAGCAGTTCTCCTCCCCTGGTCAGGCAGGCAGTCACTGCCAGGTGCGTAATTTTACCTTTCATCAACAAATGAAAATTCTTGGCTCCTTTTACACCAATTTTGCTTCTTCTTTGGCCCACCTGGGACATGTACAGCTTTTGACATGCCTGAAAGTAAGTTTGCTTTGTGCAAAATTGATGGTAGTTAGAACGAGAAAGGCAGGCTTCAGGAGAGCTGGCTGCATACTGGGGCTTGCTGTGTCCACACAGCTGGACTGGGGAGGGAGGAGCCGCAGAGCCCTGGTTCTTAGCCAGCCCAGGCGCGGTGGCCCACGTGTTTGCTCTAGGCTTCTAGCATGATCTGCTGCTTGCCTCTGCATCTGCACAAAGTTAGGTTTCCACGCCCATACTCCAGCGCCCCTTGCCTGGGTCAGGGGCAGCCAGCCACAGCTAGAGAAAGAGACTGTCTTCAGGAGCTTCACAATAACATCAGACCCAGGTGCTTCTGCACCACCCTCCTGTTTTGGGATAGAAGGATGCCAAGGCACAAGGGCTGGGGCCAAGAGCAGAAGAGAGACTAAGTTCTAAGAGGTCTGTGTCAATTTCCTGAGAGCCGTGGGCAGCCCGCAGAACCCCCCTGTGTTCATGATACCTTCCAGAAGTGAATGCTGAATTCATCCTTGCCTTTAGTCACCTTTCTCTGCCAAAAATTAGATGGGAGGGAGATGGGGAATCAACCTAAATGGCGGAAGTACATTTTAGTGTGTTTGAATCACATCAGCGCTTTATTTTCTTCTTGTTGAGTGATTTGGCACGAAAACGCTTGACTTCCTCCTACACAACCATGGCAGATTCTTCCAGATCCAAACCCAGCCAAGTCTCAGGGTCACACACCAGAGAGGCCTGAAGACCAGGACTCCACAGCCGCCGCAGATGCCCTCTTGGTGGTCATGGGCTGAGCAGGTGCTCCATGGAGTGGAGGGACAGTGTTTGGGACACCCGTATGGTTTCAGGTGAGCCCTTGTCTGCCGGGGAAGCTGCGTGGAGCCATCTAGACTCTGCCTCCAAGCGCTTCTTTCATCTGGCTGTGAGGAAGCTTTGTGGTAAATTACGGTTGTTCTGAGCCAACTTTTTAATTATTTGATAAATATCTAATGAAGTCTGTATTTCTATTATAAAGGCACAGAGCTTCTTTGCCAGGAGTTTATAATGCAATCCCAGGTCAAGGTTTCTGAGCACACATTGCATAAACATCTGGGGCTATGCCAGAAACTTCTGGGGGCCCAGAGCTGGTCCAAAGCCTGAGGAAGCCGAGAGCCATGTGAGGCAAGGTGGCGGCTCTGCTGTGAGCTGCATGTCCGAGAAGCCTCCTGTTGGCCTGTGTCTGCCCCTCGTGGCAGGGCTGGGGCCACTGCTTCACCCCTTCCCTGCCCGCTGCCTATGGGGCCTTCATGGCACACACACCTCCAGCCCTGGGACACCTCTCTCAGGCTATTTGGTGTGGCTGTGGGACACCCTGATGCACCTGTGGACCATGGGTGGGCGCGTGTCATGGCTGTGGGATACCAGCCCTATAAGCTCGGCTGAGGTTACTGGCCCACCTCAGTATAATGGTCGGGCAACCATGGGAGGCCCAGCGCACAGCAGCTCCTCCCTGAAGGCAGATCCTCTTCCTCCACATGAGAGGATGGCGTCGAGCCCTTCCCCAGCAGATGTCACACATGGCCACAGCCCCATCCGAAAGAAGAGCTGGCCCAGGCAGGATCACAAGCTGGAGCTCCATTTCTGACCGAACTTTGATAGTAGGTTTTAAAATTCTCCATGCAGAAGGCAGAATGACCCAGTTGTGGAATTTGCTCAGTGATGAACATATTTGCCCTTTGATCCCCACCCAGCCCTTAGCCCTAAGCCTTGCCCTCCTTCTCCAGCAAGAAGCAATTACAGTCCCTTCTTGTCATGCATGTGGCTCACTCAGGGAATGTTCTGGAAAGACCGCATTTCCCCTCCTAGGCTGCAGCGGTGGGAGCTGCCGAGCGCCCCCTGCTGTACATACACTGCAGCGGTGCACTTTGTGTGGGGTCCAAACAGACGCCAGCTCACTTGTTCACAGAAAGACCACTGCCACTTTGCCATGCAGGGACCCGGATCCCAACGATGCCACATTTAAAGTGACGTTCTTGTCGTAGTCATTTTGATGTCACAAGGCTGTGGGAAAGACACAAAAGAAATCAAAGACAAATCTGAGATTGATTAACGTTCTTGTGGACACACAAGAAAACATTTCCATGGCACTATATCAGCAACCGAGAAATGTATGGTGAAGAAAAACTAAGCGAGTTATTTAGGAGCGTGGGATGGCAGATTGTGCGGCTGCTACCCACGGAGGCTTGGGAAGGAGCTGCACTTCTGGCTGGGAGGTAACAGACAGGAACCGGCACAGCTGAGGGTACAGTGCCTATGTGTGTGTGTGTGTGTGTGTGTGTGTGTGTGTGTGTGTGTGTGTTTTCCCCAAAGAAGTAATTTTGTGTGAATGTTTAAGGCTGAACAAGATCATGTTTTATTTTTGAGTCACAGAAAAGGGTGTTTTAAAAAGTAGTCTCTGCTCTCCAACATAATTTTAAAGTGGTGGAGCCAGACTACCTAGATTTCATGTGCTTCTGAAAGTGCCTGGGTCACTCATAAGACTTCCCTGGCTTTTGTGGACATAGCTGTTTCACACTTACCAAAGGGCCACAGCTCCACCCTCCCCGACCCCACTCCTACGAGGACGCTGTCTCTAAGCTTCCAAGCCCCTTCCACTTTACAAGTCTAAGAGGACCTCGTATGGTCATTAAATAGCAATGTAAGAGCTGAACTGGGCATGTTAAGGGCCCTCATTGATCCAGTCAGATCTGACAGATCCAGTCAGAAAGGACCTGCTTCAGTTTCCACCACAGGAACCCCCCGGAGGCCAGGCCACTTGGACCAGCTGAAGGTAGTTTGCAGAAGATCCCTCTAGGGCCCCGAGAGTTTACCCATGGCTTTTCTGCTGCTGAGCAGCGCATAAAGAATGGCTGGGAGAAACCAAAGGCAGGAAGCTGAGCAAAGTGAAGCCAGTGCTAAGAAGCCAGGGGAGTGAGGCCCAGCCTAAGGCTGGGGGGTCTTCAAGGCCAGCTGGTGTTCACCCATAGCATCACTCGCCTCTCCATATAACTGAAGGAGAAACATGTGGACCTCACACACCTGACACAGCTGAGGGGAGCATGGGGTAGTGAGTCTACACAGCTGACCTGTGCTAGACCAGAGGCAGGACCAGGCTTGGGGTTCTTAGCCAAGGACCGTGACCATAAACTTAAAAAAAAAAAAAACTTTCTTTAACAACTCCCCTGCACTAGCCTCTGTGTCAAAGAAAAACATTGCCAACAATGAAAATATACATAATGCTACCAGGATGTACACTTAACTACGAGTAGGGTAATGGATTGTATGTTATTTTCTATTTTTTAGCTACAACAAAAAGTTTTACCAAAAAAAAAAAACAAAACAGGAAGATGGAAAGGGTGCTGCCCAGGTCCGGAGGTAGGCTGGGGAGCCTCCCTCCGCTCCCGCTGAGGAGCAGGACTTCCTTCCCCCAAGACAAGCCGAGCCCTCTTCCTGCAGGACCAGCATGTCTCACATTTGCAGATGGTCTCCCTGAAGGACAGCGGGGTCTCCAGAGCCACCCATGCCCATGCCCAGCTGTCAGGAAGTTATTCTTGGGTGGTTCTAGTGTTTTTTGACTGAGGTGCTAGGTTCTTTCCCACACTAAGGCACATGTGCAGGAAGCTCAAGACACAGGAAGGAAACTGAGCAATGTACAAGGCAAATGGACATTGGGGGTTTGCCCCAGTCCATTTCTGCTGCAAAAACTGATCTCTGAGACCGGAGGCTTGTGCTTCCCGTAATGGAAATGGGAAGAGGAAGCAGTGCACGTGGGAAAGGCAATGTGAGGGTGGCCTCCCCTTTACAAACCACTGTCATGGTGACTAACCAGTCCCAAAGGAACCAAGCCTCACTCACAGCAGGAGAACGAACCCCAGAAGTCCCCACAGCCCCCAGTTCTAAAAGGATGAGGGGCAGTGAAAATTGAGCCCAGTGACCTGCATCAGGGCACATGGCTGCAAGACTTCCCACACTGGGATCAAAAGCGAGACCTGCTTCTTACAGTAGGAACGTTTTTTGATAGGTTGTCGACAAAGGTCCCGGACTTAGAGTAGCAACAGCCACCTCTGCAGTGAAAAACAAAGTGGTCGGCTGTCCCCTCCTGAGCACGCTCCGTGAAGCAGGACGTCACCTTCTGCACGTAGCACTGCACTTACCATGTTACTTCCACAGCATGTACCGGCAACTAATCGTTAACGGCACGGTGCATTCCTGGGTTACGGAAAATAAGAAAGGTCGAGTCCAGTATCATTTACGTCAGGCCATGTCCTCTTTCTGTCCACATCCAGGAAAGCCAAACTTTAATCTCCCTGCTTAGCAGGTCAGGAGGAAAAGGGACTCACACCTTTCACAACAGGATAGATTCTGTGTCCTCTCAGACAGGAGGCCTCAGTGACAAAAGACAGAAGCAGCCTGCAATGTCACCTAACTTCTTGACCCAGAGGTCTCCTTGTGCGTGACTTATCAGACTCAACAAGCAGGCAGCTGGCCCAGGGACAGCCCATGTGGCCAGTGCCAGGCAGGGGGCCTGGCCAGGGCACTGCGTAGACGGCCTCTGTTCTCTGTCTACCCGCCTGGCCAGCTATAAGACCACACTGGAGCTTTGAGCATATTTTTAGCATTTCTTATAAATATTTGAGCTAAATCTTTATTAAATTTCATATGATTCATTCCATAATTATAGTCCAGTGACTCTCAGCAAATCAATCCTTCAAAGCTAGTTCCTAGACTTAAAGGAAAACTCACAGGGCACCTACAATAGAGGCATCCACGCTATCCCAGGTCGCAATCTGAAGCCATGCTTGATGAACAACGGCCCCGGCCACACCAAGCCAGGCTGCACCAGGCTTCTTTGGGCCCATTCACAGCTGCACTGCCGCTCCTCCAATGCAGTCCTCCGCTGGACACTGTGACCTTTCCCTTCTACAGCTTCTGCTTTTCCTTTGTTGCACAAAGATTTTGAATCCCAGCCTTTCAGAAGGAGATTTTCTAAAGAGGTTAGGAAAAGCAGTAATTATGCTTTAGGATAACGACAAAAGAAAAGCCGAGTGGATGATATGTTTTGTGACAGGCTCAAGTCTAATTTGCAGGGGTCAAATGTGGGGAAGCCACAGGCTCTGCAGCATCAGGTCCCACACGGACACCCCCAGACAGAGGGAACTGAGGCAGCCACTCATCCACCTGGGTCTGTACGTTCATGGCCCTTCATCATGAGGAAGGCCCTTTCTACTGATCTGGAGAAATTTCAGACCACTATTACTCTTCCTTCCTTCAAAACCTGTCACTCCGCCTCCACCAAATCTAGCCTCTGTCCAAAGCAATGTGTCAGGCTGCCTTGATCGTCAGCAGTGACTCCACAGCTGGCATGTTCTGTGACTAGGACAACCCATCTCCCCTGTGGCAGAAGCAGGGTCAGGGCACTTCCCACAGGTGAGCTAAGAAAAGAAAAAAGGTGAATATGCCATGAAAAGCAAGGCTAAGCCCAGAGTGGATGCACAGTACCTGCCATTGCTGCACTGATCTTACTGTTTGCGTATGTCAACTTCACCTTAGCCTCACCAATAACAACAGTCATGCTGAGATGATTGGTTCTTTTGTTGTAGAGAGGAGATGCTTGCCCAATTCGGACCCCCAGCTCAACGGCATCCCCCAGTGTACCCAGGGTGCTGTCTGGTGAGAGGATGGCTCAGGACACGTGGGAGTGGCGGGTTGAGGACAGGGAGGTCACTCTGCACAAGGCCCTTTGCACACCTCAGACTGAAGTGCGTGCCTGGAGGAGAAGTGGAGGAGCAACAGAGTGGGGGGAAGGTGAGGGAGGCTATGGGCTACCCCAGTGAGCCTCGGCCGAAGGCCAAGTGCTTCTGCCTTGGCCACCAGCTGCTGTACGGGGCTGAGCCAGGCCTGGGAGCCAGGGCTCCCCAGGGCATCCTGCAGTGTTTCGATCCTGTGAGGGAGGAAGCTGCGGGTGACCGTCTGGCTCCGGGACACCTGGGAGGGAGGGCCCAAGGGTAAACATGCTCCCTCCCTCCAAGGACGTGGACAAGCTCTGCTAAGTAGTCAGCCGCAAATTTGTTTTCTTTGAAGGAGACAAGGAACAAGTTTTCTGTTGTATAAAATGAGCATGTAGCACTTAATTCCAGGCTGAGTCACTCTGAGCAGACCAAATCCCCACACACGCCACCTCCTGCTGCCTCCAGAAGGGCCGGCCAACACAGAAGTCTACCTGGCCTGCCAGCCTGGGCTTGGGCTGCTGTCCCACAGAGCACAGGGCAGGCTCGGTGCCCACCGGCGTGCGGAAAGCAGGCGGCCAGCATTCCCCGGTCCCCGCAGTGTCCCGCCAGGCTGCTCAGAGCTCCTGGTGGCCTTTCCCAGTCTTCCGTTCATCAGTGCCATCTCGGTCTCCCCTGAAAGCAGAGACGGTGGCACAGCTTGTGGGTGCGGAGACCTTGCCTTGAAGTTCTCAGGCCACAGGGAAGGAGAGCTGTGCAAGAAAATGGATCACAGACTCAGCATCCCTGTTCACGACTTTTTAAAATCATAAGAGCAATTGTGATCATGGGCTTAGAGGCTCAGCCTGTGCTTGACGGGACATAGCATCCGGGCCACACCGCCCACCGCCCTCCGTTGACCTCTGTGTTCCCGGCTTTCGTTCTTCTTGGGGCTGCTACCATAGTCCAATACAACATACAGACCCCATTCTTTGTTTGTTTTCATTGAAAATAAGTCAGCATGGCCTAAACAGCAAAGATTATCGGAGATCTACAGCGGCCACCTCCTCGAGCCCGTGGTACGTCTGCCCGTCCCACAGGTCCCCTGGCTTGTGGCCCTGTGGTGTCCTTCCGCAGCTTTCTCATGCACAGACAGGGAGCCGCAGACACAGATTTCTATTCTTAGTCTGTTTTACCCCAAAGATAGCACAATGCATGCATTGTCTAGCACTTTTCCTTTTCTGCAAGGGTGCGGTGAACCCTGCGAGGTGAGAGCGTTTGGGAAAGGGGTGCTCTAAGCATCTATGTTTCTGAAACATGGTGCTGATTCATCGCCACAGGGAAGGGATCCGTCTGCCTTTGACACATCAATTTTACACGTTCGTCCACTGACACATGGAAGTTAAAGAACTCAACACCTGCCTTCCTAGCCATGGCCCTTTGTTCCTTCCTCCCAGTTTTTGATAACTGCTATGTTTGAGGCCTCAACTGTAGATGTGTCTATTGTCACCCACTTCATACCTCAAGGGGCTGTGTAGATCTATCTGCCCTTCGCCTGCAGCTGACTCCAGCCTCCCTCTTCTTCCATATTCCTGTTTGTAGCCATTATTTTCTCTTCTAGGCTATCTGCAATTTTCATGACAATAATTCTAAACACTGAAAAGGGCAATGCCGCAGGCACTTGATCACTTTATCAAAGTTATTCACCATAGAGTAAGTAGCTTCTCAATTTTTCCAATCTAGATGACTTAAAGAAGATATTTTTTCCTTCAAGTCTGAATGGATAATTTTTCTTTAGATTCTTACAGCTGCTCAAAATCCAGTAAGATTTTGGTGTGTTATGCACTTAGTCACCCATTCAGCAAATGATAAACTGAGCCTTTGTGACGAGCCAGCTCTGGGCACACCATTGCTAATGGGAGGATAGCGCACCCCTCCCTCAGGGCTCATGTTCTTTATAACTGTGTCTTTATAACAGGGACATGAAGACCACAAGCTTCAGCCCAGAAGAAGGCAAGAGGATGGCCATATTAGATATGGAGGGAGGCTCCTACAGAGCCACAGCACTGGCAGGAGGGAAAAGGCCTCTGGGACACCAAAGAGAAGCTCCCAGGCTCAGAGACAGCAGAACAGCAGCTCTGGTGTGGCCCCAGCAGCGAAGCATCCACTGCCTTGCCAGCTCTAGAAGAGTGCTGATGGAGGGGAGACCCCTGCACACTGCCAGTGGCCCAATAGGTCCCAAGCCCAAGCTGTGGTCACTTCCCTGGTTCCAGAATGCAAAACTGAAATAGATATACTCAGCTGCTGGCAGAATTCCCCTACAAGTCCAGGACCTGATGTGAGGATTCTGATGGAGGTGTCGAGTAGAAGCCACCAGCACCACCTCTACCCAGACAGTAACTCAAGGGCAGCATGGCACCCGGAGGTGCTGCAGGATGAGTGTCGCACTCAGGGATTGGAGGAGGCAGGTGTGGTGACTGTGACCAGAGCCCCACTCCACTCCCAGGGTGGGCTGTGCAGGAGACAGGTGGCTCTTGGAGAGCAGCCATAGATTACAGTGCACTTAAGCAGTGGGGATGCCAATTGAAGCTGCTATGTCATACACCATTTCTCTGCTTGAGCAGATTACCCCACCTCCTGGTCCCCTCACACTGCTATTCACCTGATAAACACCTTGTTCTCCGTGTCTGTCCACAGACTTGCAAGAAGCAGTTTGTTTTTGCTTGCAAAGCCAGCAGTACCTCATCCCTGTCCCTGTCCCTGTCCCAATATCAACTCTCCAGCCGCAGGTCACAGCTGAGCTCACAGAGACCTTGGCTATCCTTCCCTTCCATAAGGTGTCTCACTGGTCCATTGCATCGGTGACATTATGCTGTCGAGACCAAGTGGACAAAAAGTACCAACTAGTCTCGAGTCATTGGTAAGACACTTGTGTGTCAGATGGTGGGAAATAGATCTGACAAAAATCAAAGGTCTTCTCCTTCACTGAAATGTCTAGAACCGCACTGGTGTGGAGCTTGTCAAGGCAGCCCCTCAAAGGTGAAAGATAAGTTGGTGTACCTGTCCCTACTCACATCCAAGAGACACAGTGTGTAAGAGGCCTCTGTGGAGTGAGAAGCAATGTATTCCTCACCTGGATGTGTTACTCTGACCCAGTAACTGAGGGACCCAAATAGCAGCTGGCTCTCACTGTGACCCAGAGAAAGCTTTGCCACAAGCCAGGGCACTGTACAAGCTGCTCTGCCACTTAAGCCACAGGATCGAGGACAGAAAATGGTACTGGAGTGCTGGGGCCCTTGGCTGACACTTACAGGTGAGTCCCACGCACCGCCAGGACGTTTCTTCTGTGAGCAGCTTCTCCCTTTGAGAAGAGCTCTTGGCCCACTGCTGCTGAACTTTGATGGAGACTGAACTCTTGACCACAGGCCTCTGAGTTGTCATCCCCTTGAGCTGCACTCCACAAACACGGTGTCATCCAACCCTCCATGCTGTAGAGGTGCATGTGCTCAGTGGCATGCCATCAAATGGAAGCGGCATATGTGACCAAGCCCACACAGCCCAAAGGTATAGAACAGTTTCATGGAGAAGCAGGCAAATGCCTACAGCTGCCGCTCCTAGTATACCTGCTTTCTTCCTTCAGCCCATACCTACAGCTTCATGGGGCTGCCCTGTGTCAGGTGAGAGAGTAAGAGAAGACTAGGTCTGCTTTACAGTTGTTTCTACTCTATAAGCAGGCGTCAACGTAAGGGGCAGCCGCAGCATTCCAGTCCCTCTCTGACCGAAGGGCAGTGGTAAAGGGAATTCTTCCCAGGGTTCACCACTCAGGGTTGCACACTTTCCCTGAAGGAGAAATTTCAGACCAGCATGTGTGTAGCAACTCATGGCTTCTGTTTAGCCACATGGTCACAGACTTGGAAGGAACATGATTAGACTATTGGGTGCTCCCTTTGGCAGCAGATAACTAAAATTGGAATGATACAGAGAATATTACCATGGCCCCTGCACAAAGATGAAGGGCAAATTCATGAAGCATTCCATAGGTTAGAAAAAAAGAAAAAGAAAAGAAAACTGAGGAAAAGGAATATTCCAGAAATTATATGTGCATAGTTCTTTGTTCATAAAATGGAAAGATATTTTACCTCACGTCAATATCACCAAAGAATGACTTCAACAGAGGAAGACTTTAAGAATCCAGTGTGTAGGGAGACTCAAAAAGATGGCCGTGGATAGCACTGGGCCATCGCCATCATGGAAGGAGCAAGATCTTGTCCTTACTGGAGTAGACCCTTTGGGCATGGATTTGCCTTTCATGCATGCAAGGCTTCTGCCAAAAGTACCCTTCATAGACGCACAGGAGGCCTCTCCACCATCATGATGTTCCACACAGCACTGCTTCTGACTAAGGAAGGTACTTCAGAGCTAAAGAAGTGTGTGATGATCTCACACTCATGGAATTCGCTGTTCTTACCATGTCCCCACCATTTATGAAGCCACTGACTTGACAGAACCATGCAATGGCCTTTTGAAAAGGCTGCTGCTGTACCAGCCAGGGAGTGATTCCTTCCAGGGCTGGGTCAGGGTTCTCCAAGGGGCTGAAATCGCTGAGTCAACATCCGTGTACGGTGCTGTTTTTCTCATAGGCAAGATTCACGGGTTCAGGAATCAAGGGGCAGAAATGGAAATGGCTCCACTAACCATTACCATGGCGACCCACTAGAAAAAGTTCTGCCTTCCATTCCCATAGCCTTACACTCCACTTAGTTATAAAGGAAGGAATGCTTCTACCAGGAGACCCACAAACAATTCCATTGACCTGGGGCCAGGGATATAGCTCAGTGGCATAAGTGCCTGCCTGGCAAATACAAGGTCCTGAGTTTGATTCCCAGTCAAAAAAAAAAAAGACCTAGAAGATAAGAAACCACCTCCTCTTGAGGGTCCTCAGTCTTCTGAGTCACAGACTAAGAAGGCAGTTATGAGATTGACAGGGTGACCAATCCTGACAACCATGGGGAAATGAGGTGCTCTTCCACAGAGGAAGTAAGGAAAAGTATGTCTGGGATACAGGAGACCCCTTAGGGCATCTGTCAATATTCTCTCACCTAAAATCAAGGTCAGTGGAAAACTGCAAGCACCCCATCCAGGTGAGTCACCCCATAGGTACAGAACCATGATTAGCTGAGGTTCTTGCTGTAGGCAAAAGGCACACAGAGAGGGCAGTAGTCAAAGTGGCTACAATACCAGCTGTGTCCACATGCTCAGGGATGAAATTGCCAGGAGTGCTTCATCTTTATTTAATCCTGATGGTGTGTGTGTGTGTGTGTGTGTGTGTGTGTGTGTGTGTGGTATGTGTATGCACATAGCCCAATCAAACTGACACATAAAATCTATCCTTATCAACTTGTCACCCATACATATTTCTTAAACTAAATATAATCCCCAAATAAAGACATAAGGTCATATTTCTACCTTGTGATAGATCAATAAGAAGATATATTTATTTTCTGCCTTCTTTTTTTCCCCTCAGTAACATCATATGATGTTTGGACTTTGTGGTGCAGTAGTTAAGTGCTGTTTATTTTCTTATATTATTAAACTTATGGGACCTTGGGTAGAGTAAACATTGCTCAAATTCTGTTTTAGGGAATGGAGTTGGTATGTTTTTGGTGGTACTCACAGTAGTTGTATCATGGTAGGCAGAACAATGACCTCATTCTTCAATTTCTTGGAAATGAAGCATGGTTTAAGGAGATGTATGTACAAGTGCTAAGCTCCCATGGGGTGGGCTGGTTGTGGTTAATTTAATGTGTCAATTTGTCTGGACTCTGGGGTGTTCAGATATTTGGACAAACATCATGCTAGGTGTGTGTGAGGATATTTGGATGAGATTTGTTTGAATCCATGTTCTGAGTAGAACAGATATACTTCATGATGTGGGTGGCCTTGTCCAACCAGTGAAAGGCCTGAGAAGAGCAGAAAAGCTCAGGAAGAGGAAAGAGGACATTCCTAGACTGCAGAGCTGGAACACTGATCCTGTCCTGTCTTTGAACCTGAAGGTCCAAAGGTCTAAATGTCAGAACCTCCAGAGTCTCCATTCCAACAGCTGTGGGTCTTGGAAATTCTCAGGCCCACCATTGCATACCCCACTCCTTATAGTAAACAAATACATAAATAACACCTTTGTTCTATTTTACTTGAGAACCCTGACTAATGGACCCCCCATGGGAGGTGCATGAGGAGGCCTGAGCACTGAGCCATGCTTCTGTCCTTGGTACAGCCAAGGAGCTGAATGAGGCTGTGAGACAAGGACCAATCAGCCAGAGGAGCACAGGGTAGACAGGTTGGCTGTGCCTTGTGTGAGGACAGGGTCTGAAGAAGGAACGATGACACAGCTGCTAATAGGAGGCCCATGGGATACATGACACAGGATTCAGCAGCAAAGAGGCCCTGGACACTCTTATCTGATCAGCTTGGGTGAAGGGGTCAGGAGAGAGTGGAGTCAGGATGCAGGACAAGTGGAGAGTGACTCTGTGGGCCCCTGAGGTGCACATCAAAGAAATGTGGGACAGGAAGAAGAGAAAGTGAAGTCTAGAGGGAGGCTATCTTTCAGAATGGGAGGAAAACAGTGTTCTTCTGTGGAGAGAGGAATAGTCTAGTGAAGGAGGAGGAGCCCTCCATGGACGAGGAAGTGGGCAAGGATGAGTAACACGAGTGTGGTGGGATCCAGTACACAAGACAATGAATATTTCTAAGAGCTTTCTGTGGATGGAGGTTTTCATGGCCTTCCACTCACTGACACCACAGCATCCCACCTCCACAACTCTGGGTCCTCCATCACGGAGTTCCTTGGACGGAACCAGTGTCCTCTGTGAAGATGGTCTTCCAGGGGCTCCGACTTCTCCTTCCAAGCTGGTCTGATGGCATTTCAGACTCCTTCCTCAGCCCTCCTCCTGGTCTTTCCTCAACTGCACTCTTGAATGAATTCCTTTTCAGTTTAAGTAATACAGCTTTGTCTGTCCTGATTCTATAGAGAGCCCTTTCCAGCCCTCGTCATGGCCCAGAAAGTTATATTTGTGATCCCGTAAAAAGTCATTGGAATTCCAGTGAGTTAATTCCAATCTACCACCTCCAGTGCAACCCATGGTGAGAATAAAGACACTAAGGCATATTTGTCATTATGGGGAGCCAAGGGGTCCTAAGTCCAGCCACGATGATGGCTATACTGAACAAAGACCTCAACCCAAGGTGGAACCCAGGTTTTATTCATTCATGAAGAAGGGAGTGGCTTGAGGATGAGTGACTGTGAGAATGGTGGGAAGTAGGTGAGTGTCATGAGCTGGGCTAGGTAGGAGGCCAGAAATCACCTCTGCAAATGCAGACCTAAGGATATGCAGAAACAGTAATCTGCATAACACAACTGAGACAGCATCTAGTGTTTTGGGGTCCAGTGCTTCAGCTCTGATGTGTAATCTTTCAAGCCTCAGGAAGTCATAGTCTTTATCTCTAGGCTCATCCCAGCCAACAGCATGGAGCACTGGCTCACACATCCTGCCTCATCCCGGCCCACTTCTGGGAATAATGGGGAATCTGGAGAAACAAGCCCACCATCTCCAAAGATTACCATCACCACCTCAGCTAGACCAATATGCATTGCTTAAAGCCAATGAAGGGATAAGGAAAAGTCCCAGCCAGTTCTGTACATGTCGATACCTGGAAATAGGGTCAGGCTCAGCCAAAATGGAGGCATTTTCTCCTCTTTCAAGGAGAGTTACCTAGGTGGTCCTCCACAGGATTCCTTCTAGGATTTTATGCAGATAATCAGTATTTTTTAAGTCAGTGTGTGTGGATATGGTGAAATTTTATTATCTTTCAACTGTTCTGAAAAAGCCTGATTTTTCTCCCCTCACACTAAGTTTGTTGGGGCACTGACATTTTGTATTTAAAATCACTCTCATAATCTAAATATTAAAATAAAAACACTAAATCTGCTGGAAGACAGATTAGGTAGAACTCTTGAATATATTGGTGTAGGCAAAGGCTTTATGAACAAAACCCCAACTCCAAGGAAAATATTGCAAAGAATCAACAACTGGGACTGCATCTTATTAAAAAGCCCTTGCACAGCAAAAGAAACTATCAATAGAGTGAAGAGACAATCCACAGAATGGGAATCTGAAATGAATAGACACTTCTCATGTAAAGTAGAAAGGGCAAATGAATATATGAGAAAATATTCAACATCATTGGTCATTTGAGAGATCCAAATTAAAGCAACATTACAACAATACATAATAAATATTACATTGAGATTCTATCTCACCCCAGAAATAATGGTAACTATCAGGCAATCAACCAATAACAAATACTGTCAAGGCTGTGGGGAGAAAGGAACCCTTCTCCACTATTGGTGGGAGTGTAGACTGGTACAACCACTGTGGAAATCCATGTAGAGATTCCTCAGAAAACTAAAAGTAGAGGTTTCATTTGACTCAACTATTCCCCTTCTTGGTATCTTCCCAAAAGAGTTAAAAACATCATAGCACAGCAATGTACTTACTCCCATGTTTATAGCGGCACAGTTTGTAATAGCTATATCTTGAAAACAGCCCAGATACCCATCAACAAATGAACGGATAAAGAAGATGTGGTTTTCTAATATAATGAAGTACTACTCAGCCATAGAGAAGGATAAAATTGAGACATTTATAGGTCAATGGATGCACCATACTCTTAAGTGAAATAAAGCAGACACGAGTGTGTAAATATTACATTGTTTCTCTAGTGTGAGAAACTGAAAGTAAATAAGGACCAGAATGCATACTAGATATTATGAAATAGGAAGAAAATGCTCAACTGGAAAGGGAAATGAGGAAGAGGAGGAGGAGGAAATGAAGGAAGGGAAAAGGGAAAAGAAGGAAAAATAGAAACAAAGCTTTTGCCAATAAAGAGGGAAAGAGGGGTTGAAGGGAGGGTGAGGGGATGGGGAGAAAGAGGAATTGAGGTACGTCATGTACAGGTACAAAGTCCCTATGACGAAAGTGCTCATTATGTATACTTACAATGTACCAATAACCTTAATTAATAAAAACAATCTTAAATTTATTTTTTATTTGTTTGTTTGGTTGGTTTTTGTTTTGTTTTGTTTTGTTTTGTTTCTGGTACCGGGAATCAAACTCACGACCTTGTGCTTGCCAGGCAGGGGCTGTGCTGCTGAGCTAAATACCCAGCCCCTTAAATTTAAAATAAATAAAATCACTTCCATAATTTGAATGTTATTTTGGTTTTTCTTCCTGAGGGCACAGTGCTTTTTACAGTAATATTTTTCCAAATCTGATTCCTGTTTTCTTTTAGATAACACAGTTTTCTTTCTGCACACTTGCTTTCTCTTGATTGTCCTTGAAAGTCTAAAGGTGCTGGGATGTGGTTATGATCACTTACAGTTTATCCTCTCCTGAACCCACTGATATCATTCAGCCTAGCATTTGCTTTCAGTAGTACTGGATCTTACACCCAGGGTCTCACACTGAGCCACACCTCCAGTCCTTTTTACTGTTTTGTTTTCTTGTTTTAATTTTGAAACAAGATCTCACTAAGTCACCAAATTGCCCAAGCTGGGTTTGAACTCCCAATCCTCCTGCCTCAGCCTCCCAGAATGCTGGGATTACACACTTGTGCCACCATGCCTGGCTTCAGCCTCAGGTTTATGCTTCCTTTCAAGTGGGAAATTTTCTTCCATTACTTTTTTAATGTTGCTATAACCTGTTTTCTGTTGTTGCCTGTTTTCACTCTTGTGAGGAAGATACCATGGATCCTATCTTATAGGATCACACTTCTTCATATTCTATGTTCCCATCTCTGCTTTCTTACTTCTTGTCTCATAATATGGCTTTTGTCTTCCAGTTTACTAGCTGAATCATTCATTGCCTTCATTCTGTTCTTTAGTACTTCTGTGGAGTTTGACATTTCCCTTCACTTATGTGTTCCTGTTTCCCTTACTATTCTGTTTTGAATGATCGTTGGTGGCCTTGGCCTTCCTAGCTGTCTGACGGGCTACACACTTGGTCTACTTGGTCCTCCCTCCTGCTGTTATGACCTTCTCCTTATCCACACCTGAACCACCAAGAAGTGAACCCTGCAGACCGCATGTGTTCAGTGGAGGCACAACGGAGGCACTTGATCCCCAGCTGGGCACCCAATTCTCAGAAGCTCCCAACCTCTGTCTTTCTCCCAACCTCTCCTCTCCCTTTTCTCCTCTCCTCTCCCTCCTCAGTGGTGTCAAGAATTCCACATGGGCTCCAGTTCCTACACAGAACAACTCAGGCTCTCCAACCCCGTGCTGGGCCAGGCTCCCCAACCTTGCACTTCCCAGCAGAGTTCACTAGACGTTGGCCTAGACAGGGCCACCATCTTTCTGAAGAGGAAACATCACATTCATAAAGCATTCCTCACAATGCTGGTCAAAAGAAGGCCTTCAAACATCACGAAACCAGGAGCTCAGCCTGTGCTGAGACCCTTTACAGAAGATAGGAGAGCCAGACACTCTTCGCTCATCAAGAGTCCTCCAACGCTGTGTTATTTCCTTTTCCAATTAGGCTCAGGAATGTCCCCAGAGGCTGTGTGTGGAAGGCTTGGTTCTCAGGCTGATGCTGTTGGGGTTGTGGAGCCATGAAGAAGCAGGCCAATAGGAAATCTTCAGGTCGCTGAGTTGTGGGACCCCAGGGGACTAGTGGATCCAGGCTCTTTCTCTTTCTCCTCTTTTCTCCTTGACCCATGAGGTGAGCTGTTTTGCTCCTCCATAAGCTCTTCCACAGTGTGCTGCCTTTCCACAGGCCCAAATTATGGAGCCCCTACATCAGGAACTGGGACTTCAAAGGCTGTGAGCCAAAATAAACCCTTCCTCTCATGAGCTGATTGTCTTGGGTATTTTGTTATAGTGATGGCAAGCTGACCAGTACATTTCCTGACTCTGACTTTGTGCATGTGAAGAGAGTCACTGCCCTGATGCCCTCCTGGGGGGAGCGGGAAGGAGGCAGAACACACCTGGGGTTCTGTTCTCTTGTTGTCATCTGTGGGTCTGAGGGTTTGTGTGTAATCTCCTATATTTCTGGAAATGCAGGCCTCAGATACAGCACTCTGGGGAAATCTCGGTTATCTATTCCTGGGTTGAAGTATAAGGTTTAGTACTACTTTTTTAGAGTCAGTAAATCAGTATGTATTCATTTCCTGTGACATCTTGAATGCCTTGTACAAAGATTAATAGATTCTGCTGTTCCAGCTGATTTGCAACTCTGATCTGTCTCCTGGAACAGGCATTTTACTAATCTCAGAGGACATCAGATAAAGGAATACAGGTGGATGAACACAGAGCCCATGTAACTGGGAAGAGCAAGACTACATAAGCTGAGCATTGAGTTTGCCTCTTGTACGACTGCAGCATTGTTGATGGAGTGGTAGAGATCTTTGAACCTGTACCATTTAATTGCCAAGCCTACCAGAATCAGACCACCTTGTTGAATTTCAGGCTTTGCTGAGCGGGAGAAAGGAGCTCCCAGGGAGCATGGCATCAGCCTGCTCCCAAATGCCCCTGTGTTGCATTGACCCCTGCATGCTGAGATGTACCAGCTTGAGTGCCACCTCTGCGAGTCTGGGCTCCATCCACTCAGAAGCAGCCCTTGGAGTATCAGTCAGTTGGCTTCAGCCACACGCTGGGCTTGTTCCAGCTCGCTTAGTGGCACACCTCCCAGAGCTTTATTCACAGGAAGTATCAGGGCTGATATCAACAGGACTGGGAAAATCACCAGGAAACGTTCCCATGTACATGGCCCCAGGCTGTGCCTGCAGGTCCTTTAAACATGTCATGTATAAAAGATGTCTCTGTGCCTTCCCCAGATTCATCCAGAGATTCTTGTTTGCAGTATATTCATTTCAATGCAAGGATCCACTCAGTCTCCACAATCTGTTTATCTTTACATACAAGTCCTGCCTGTGATCAAGTTTTTACTACTGGAACTGTACTATGTGAGAATAATCACACTGTCAGGAATTTCCTAGGCAAAAATCCCCTGAACAATAAACATCCAGTTGTCAGACAAGAGGTTATAAGCGTTTGTATGGAGCCATCTCTGCTCTGGGTTTGATCAACCAGGAAGTCCTCAGACAGTGGCCTGAGACTTGTGTTCCCATGCAGGAATGT
>NW_004955411.1:4908627-4938486 GCF_000276665.1 Chinchilla lanigera
TGAGAGTTGCTGACATCCCTATGTTCAGAACAGAATCGCACACTTTAGGCTCGTTATCTTATGAAATGCTTAGGACAGTTCTGACGCAGAGACCCGATGCACACCTTTCCAAGGAAGTTGAGGATGGAAAGGCTGGATTGTGTCTCCCTGAATGACATGGGCTAGAGTGAGCTTGAACCCCCAGGACCCAAGAATGTGACTTTATTTGGAGTCAAGATCTTGACAGAGGCAATCAAGTCACAAGGTCAAGAGGCCCCTAATCCACTGTGCCTGCCATCCTCACAGAATAGGGGCTTGCAAGCCAGAGAGCTGGGAGTAGACCTTTCTGGGTGCCCCCAGAGGGACTGTGGCTCTGCTGGCACCCTGACCCAAACTTCAGGCCCCCCGGTCTCTGAGAGGGGCATGGCTGTCATTGACAAGCTATGCAGTGTGTGGACTTTGTGAGTACAGCACTGATAGGCTCACAGGAGACCACTTGCCTGAGGTCAACGGGCAAGCAGACAGAGATTTCCACAGGGCTGAAGTGCAGCTCCTGGAGGTCGTCACTCTGTGGGGCTGCCTACCCAGGATGGGTGAGCAAGGGCGGGTCGATCTGTCCCTGAGCCCCTTGGCACCGTCCCTACATTGGGAATGGCTCACCACCCGATCATACACCTCACCATTCGGTTTCCAGACCCATCCTGACATCCACAGTCTCCAGGGGTCCGCCCTGGGCTGATCCCTTGTCCATGTCCTTGTCCTGGGGCTGGGATGTGCTCTCCGATCCTTTCTTAGTCGGGCCAGCTTAAGCAGACATTGCTCATATTCCTGGAGGCTAGAAGTCCAGCTTCACAATGCCAAAGGCCTACTTCCTGGGGCAGGTCCTCCTCTTGGTACTGTATTGGGGATCGCCACCATCTCACTGCGGCCTCCTCACACAGGGGACACAAGGCCCGGCTGTCTCTTTTTCTCCTTATATGGGCACTAATCCCATCACGGGGCTCTATCCTCGTGACCTCATCTGACCCTAATCACCTCCAGAGGCCCCACTTCCCGCTACCATCACAAGCGAGAGCTTCAGCCTTTGACCCTTGTAGGGACACAGTCCAGTCACTCACAAATCCACCCAGCCATGGTCACATGACTGTCTTTTCCCTGTGTCCTGTCTCTGTATCTCTTTCTTCATGTCATTAGGAGAAAGTAAGCATCCCCTATTCCAGAATGGCCTTATTTTAACTAACCACATCTACAGTGTCCCTGTTAGGCCACATGCTTGAGGACCTGGGGCTTAGAACTGCAGTGTGATTTTGAGGGAACCCTGGCTTTTTGCCTAGAAAGGTGAGTTTCGTACTCAGGGTACTAGGCTATCCAGTCCCATGGGAAGTTTGCCAGCAATGACAGGAGCCACCCTTTCCCAGACCAGGACTCAAGTTCTCAGGGTTGACTTGGAGAGAGAAGTTTTCTGGAAGAGAAATGAAGGAAGAAAGAAAACCAAGGACCTGAGCCGAGCTGAGGTAGTGAGCACTGCAGAAGAGCAGGGCCAGGCACAGTGCTGGGAGCATCTTCAGAAGTTACTTCCCAGAGTCAGGCAAGAGGAGGCCAGCAGAGTCTCTCCTGTGGTACAGCCCTTGTAAGGAAGGTGGCTGTGGGACAGCCTGGTCTGTGGAGGCTGACACCAAGTATGAAGTTAGGTCAGGATCTATCTACTGGGAAGTCCATTAGAGTCTGTTATCTATTGAAGAATCCTTTACACTATTAATCTGTTGGTAAATCCATTACACTGCTTATCTATTGGTGAATTCATTATACAATGAATCTGTTGATGACTGCATTACACCATTATTAGTGAGTCCATCACACTACTAAACTGAAGGATCCCTTCCAAAATTATCTATTGATGAGTTAATTAGGCTATTAATCTACTGAATCCAATATTTACACTATTGCTCTGTTGATCAATTCATTAAGCTATTGATCTACTTCTGAATCCATTATTCCCACTTCTGGAATTAGACTCTACAACATTTGATGTGAGCTGATTCATTCATTCAACTCAGGGGTTCTTTCCACTGTGGATTAAGTTCTTTCCATTGGAGATCACTGTGGATCAAGAGATCTATACGGGCTTCACACAATCTTTAATTCTCACAGTGGGGCCATAAGGAACACACTGTTGGTATTTTTCAAGATCAAAACGTGAGACTTGTCAAGGCACTCTAACTAATCTGCAAAAGAGACAGTATTCCAACCAGATACACCTGTGTTCTGTTGTAAAGCCCATTGTGATGGTCATAGAGATTCCCAATTATCCAGAAGATCAGTGCCGGTAGTGACCAGCCCTATGAGCTGGGGGACCTCCCAACAGAGCCACCAATATCACTAACACCATATATTGGTTATACAGAGGGAGCAAGCCCCAACAGCCATCACTGGTCCCCATTAACCCCAGCAATTTGCAGTCTGCTGATCCCACATCTCACCCCAGACTATACAGGACAACCTCCAGGTTACTCAGTTTGAATGCCCAGAGGCTCCCAGGAGGCCAGCACCTCTCCACTTCCTGCCCAGGTGGAGAAAAACAGAGACAGGGTGACCTAGGCTGTATGCAGGAAAATGTGGGTTATTCTAGGCCCTGCCTGGTGGGTGAGGTCCTGATTTGCTCTCAGGCCACAGAGCTGGAGAGTGGCAGGGGACCTGGGTGATCGGACCCACATGACAGGAGGAAAACAGACCTGAAGGGCTCAGTTTTCTCACAGACGGACAGGGGATGAGCCAGTGGGAGAAACCACTGCCAGCCCTTCTGCTGCGGCACAGTCCCTCCCACATGGACAGCTGGAGATGTGGCAGGAGGGACACAGATGCCCGTGTCCCCAAGAGCTGTCTTCCCACAGACTAGGATGCAAAATAAATAAGTTTATTTTTAGATTTAAGGCTTTATCACCGTGACACCTATGTTAAAATAAAAATACATCAAAGGATTATTTGGTATTTTGGCTGTAAATAACAGAAAGTCTTCCTGCATCCTTGAGAAATGGATGAGATCCAAGCATGCTTTTCTCTCCCCATGGCTCAGACACACGGTCACAGAGATCACACCCAGGAGTTTGGGCGTCAGGTCCTCCACAGGTCTCCAGAAACTGGGCAGTGTGTGTTCACGCGCCTGTAGCATAGGTGCAGGCCTAGTGGAGAAGGGGACTCAAGGCGTCTGCTTGGCCTTTAACCGAGCAGCTGCCCTGTCCCCACTGTCATCAGACTCTGAACGATGAAGGCCTTCTGCAGAACAAGCCACACAGATACCTAGTGATCATCTCACCCTGGCCATGGTCAGGTGGCCTCAGGCACTGGTCTCCTAGGATGAGTCAAGGTGTCAGTGGCTGGGGGTCTCAGCAAGGGGTCGGGTGACCTTCCAAGCCCTTGGGATGTTGCTGGCATTGGGCCCTCGTGGTTGTGGGACTGGAGGCCCTTTGCTTGCTGGCTGTTGGCCAGCGCACTCTGACACTGAGTGACTACACAGGCCTCACTAAGGATGTCTGTGTTTTCCGGGCCGACGGGAGGGGTCATTCAGGCATCTCCTCTCCAGCCCCGCTGGCTTCTCTGCAGAGGCCCTCACCTGCCCAGTGGTTGGCCTGACTTCACCCCGCATTTATAGGCTCTGTCCACGCCTATGCACGGGAGACCACGCACAGGTGGGGCTTCCCAGGCATTTCAGAGTTCTGACCCACAGGCCGTGTCTAAGCAGGGTGTGACACATGAGTAAATGCTTTTTGTTTGTTTTGTTTCATTTTTAATCATCACAGACAGTGACTAGGACAGAGCTAACCCTAAACAAGTGCCTTTTAGTGAAGCGTCCTTAACCTTCACTGGGCTCATGAGCTAGAACATGAGTGAACAGAGCTTTCTCTAGCGCCCTGGCCTCAGAGTCCGGGACAGCAGGCAGTGAGCATGGGAGCTCAGGGCCCCAGCTGAGCCTCCCTCTGGAAAGCAGGCCTGGCCTGAGGACCTGTGGAGATGCCCTGAGCAGCGGCAGCCTGGGTAAGGGGGCTGCTTTCCTCCCCACCCACCGTCTGCTAGCTTCATGACAGCAACTTCCAAAGAATTTTATAAATGAGGGACATACAAAGGGAAAAGTATGCAGTCTGCTTTGAAATCAAAACTCTACTAATCATGACTGACAGATGAATGTGCCCCCCCAACCTTGCTGGAAGCCTGGCCCAAAACAGGGCTGACCTCACTGGGGTCCAGGAGGGCAGGGCAGCAGGGTACAATGTCCCACTCCGCTCAGGGGGTGACACCATCCCCAGCTCCTCGGTGGCTTCAAAGTCTGCATACACCCTGACCATATTCAGAGCAGGATCCTACCAAAGCAGCATGTCTGCTTCTGATTTATTTGCATTTCTTCTTGAAATGTCAAAGCTATTTAGTGTCCATGATGGTTCTCCATGGCCCTTTAATCCTTTTCTCTTCAAAGCAGAATCTTGCAATTTGTCTCAAATGAACAAACACAAAACATGCAGACCTTCCCGGTTTGCTCTTCACCTAGGATTCTCTGGAGCATGGGATGGTAACTGTGGCCACCTGTGTCCTACTCCAGCTCCCCGAGTTCCCCATAGCGTGTGAGAGGGGACAGGCCCACCAGGCACCGCCCTGGGTAGCACCAGCGCTCCCTGTGTGGGGAGTGGGCCGCAGACACACAGAAGGAAGAGAAGGACATGCTGGAATCAGGGCGACCTCATCAGGCTTCTCTCAACACGTGGCCAGACATGTGCTCAGCGCAGCTATGCGTGGCTGTATGATGTCACCCAGCTCTCATGCTGTCCTCACCCAGGAGGTAAGATAAGTCTGCTCTGTTCACACACACTGCACACAGGGGCCCTCAACAGTTGTGCTCACTCTGCTTTGTCACAAACACACAAGTCCCTCCCGCTGGCCACGGTGTCCCGTCTTTTCTTGCTTTCCCTTGGCCCCACAGGAAGGAGGGTGGACAGCAAAGAGGAGGCAAGGGTGTCTGGGAGGTGAGCACGTGGGCAGGGTTTACGGTGACAGACACTGTCCGGCTGCTGAAGGAATCATCAGTTATGACAAGTCACGACCTATGATAAAAACTTCCTGACCCAGCCCCTTGAGGACCTGCCCAAGGGCAGGTGCAGAGGCCGAAGCACTCCGGAGAGCAGCTCAAGTCACGGTGTAACGCTCCCCCTGCACATCCAACTAGTCAATGTGGTTTTACCAATTCCTGCTCTTCTGGCTCTTCCACGAAAACAAGAGCTCTGTCTGGTAACAGACAAGGACAGGGGCTCACCACTCCGTCTAACGTCTGGGAGAGACCTGCCCAAAGCGAGCAGGCCTGCCTGAGCTGTGCACCCTCAGTGGGCACCTGAGACTCTGCAGCCAACACCACCACAACCGGCTGTGGACAGCTGGGGAGTTCTCTTTCCTTTTCACATTCTTCCTTGCTGAAGGAAGATACTTGCGTGTCTCTAAAAAGAAGCTCCACTCCCCTGTTTTTAATCTGTATCAAAAAAAATTTAGAATACATTGGCAAAACTGTGATGGCAGGGAGAGAAGGAAGCGGTGTGCCATGTTGGGAAGCAGTGGAGAGGAAGAGAGGAGAAAGTGAGTGGGAAGCTGTTGACAAAGTCCACACCATTCTGCCCCAATCCAGTCTTACGTTCTCCGTTGCAAAAGGAGAGAGGGTGTGGGTCCGCACAGAGGGAATGAGATGTTGGAAATCACCATTTCCTGGAGGGTTACAACAAAATTTAAGTCTGAAGTCAATGCTGAGACTTGGCCACATGGTGCCACAACCGAATGAATGCAACTCTAAAGTTCACACACTTTAGTTCAGAGAAATCACCAATGAGGTCCCAAGTGACTTCTGTCAAGGGTGAGGGTTCCCCCGATGCCATGCTACCTCCATCCAGGTGTGAGGACGCAGTGGTCCAGGCAGGCTCAGCAGTGTCGGAAGCATCCTTGGTTTCCTTTGGACCAGGTGAGGAAGGCATTGGGTGTGTCCTCTTCCTGCTCTCCTAGGGTGACAATGGCTCCAATACCCACTCTAGGCAGTGAGGTCTAAGCTATAGGGAGCACTCTCTGTCCACTGTCCAACCACACATGGTAGCTTAAAAATGTCCCTTGGTGTCCACTGTGACTGTTACAGTGTGTGTCTAGATGTCCCCTCAAATCCTCATGCAGTCATGGGGCCAGCTTCTAGAGTTTTTCAGGGATTCTTGGTCCAATGCTGGGATTATGGCTGTGAGTGCTACAACCACCCTGGGGCAGGTAGCCTAAATACCATATAGGGGAGGGAAAGAGGCTTGCTCTCTGCAATTCCTCCCCTTTTGCTCTTGTTGCTTTGCTGTCTTCTGCCACCATGAACTGTTGCCCTCTTTCATGTGCCACTCTGCCTTGGAGCCAGCTGAAAATGGACTCAAACCTCCACAACCTGTGAGCTAAATAAACCTTTCCTTCTTGAACTTTGGGTGTCAGGTATTTCGTCTCAGCAACAAGAGAAAAGGAACCAAGGCACTGACTAGGGCCCTGTGTCCTGCGTCGGTGAGCAGTCTGCTGACACCATCACCTATCCAGCCAGGTACTGGGTGCGTCTGTCTGCCTCTTGCTTAGGCAAAGCTCATCTCTGCTGCACTCTCTACAGCTGGCACTGACTTTGGCTTATTCACTTGTGGGGGCCTTGCACAGCCCCAGAGCCTGGGTTTCCTGTGTATGTGTATGTGTATGTGTGTCTGTCTGTCTCTCTGAGTGTGGATTCACTTGTGAGAGCCTTGCATGGCCCCAGGGTCTGGGTTTCCCCCGTCTGTCTGTCTGTCTATCTGTCTTTCTGAGTGTGGTTTCTCCAGAAGCAGGAGTTTGGATGAAGAACCACTATGTGGAAGGTATTTGGGGTTGGCAAAGGGTGAGCAGGAAGGCAGCAATAAGGGGGGCATCATGATGACTTATCAGTGACTCTTCCAGGTTCCTGGGCCACCCTGCTGTCCCACTGCAGCGAGCAGTGGCCTCTTGGTTACCTATGGGGACAGGCGGTTAACTCCAGGGACCTGAACCACTCAGACAGGCCGGGAAGGCTCTAGTTGATGCGTGGCCCCAGATACTTTGGGGCCACAGGCCTGAGGTCTCCCAAGGGGACATGGTGCTCTGAGAAGTCTGCCACCAAGTGTGCCTGGTGCCATCTGCACTTATTGGGCTCACAGTGCAATGCATGTCAGAAAGCTATGCTGGCAGCTTATTGTGCAATAACTTTTGGAAATGACTAACTTTCCACCAGGACAGGATGATATTAAAATACTCAGTCTTAGGACCGAGTATATTTTCATCCTTTTTCCCTCAAGGACTGGGCCGACAGAAAATCACCAGTGAGATGCTTTAAAAAGATGCTTGCAAATCCTCCCCAGCCCTTTTCATATGATGAGTGCATTTTCTATGCACGATAATATTTTAAGTTGTGTACTGGCCTTCAAGTTTTAGGTCTGCACCTCAAGACATGCATCCGGAGCAAAGCGTCCTGAGCTCCAGCTCGCAGAGCAGTGACGCATTCTCTGACATCAGGAGCATGTGGCCAGCTGGGTCCCGCTGTGGCAGCTTGCTGGGCATCTGTGTGCTTCGGTCCTCTTGTCTGCGGGGCAGCTGGCAGTCTCAGACTAGAGCAGAGGATGGATGCAAGTCTAGTTGGAACGGTGAAGCAAAGCACCAACTAGACACAGAAGCCATTGAGGACCAAGAGCACTCCCCAATTTTTTTTATTTATTTAGACTCAAACACAGATTTCTTTCTGCAAATGAAATCTTGCCCAGAAAAGTAAACCAAAGGAAGCGATAGAGCAGGCCTGGCATGGAGCTCACCATCCGCTCCCCTTAAGAGACCCAGGAG
Organism: Chinchilla lanigera; assembly: GCF_000276665.1. Classification (NCBI taxonomy): domain Eukaryota; kingdom Metazoa; phylum Chordata; class Mammalia; order Rodentia; family Chinchillidae; genus Chinchilla; species Chinchilla lanigera. The sequence goes on from NW_004955411.1 coordinate 4,916,488, forward strand.
ATCTGAAGGGACACTCAGAACTGTGGCCTGTGAACCTCCCTAATGGGCCTGGACCAAATAGAGGTTCCAGCCCAGGCCAGGCTCACAGAGTCAGTGGACAAAGGGAGGGAGTCCCACAGGCAGCTCCTCCTCCCGTGCTCCTCCTGCTGACCTGTGTTTCAGCTCCTCATGTTGCTGCTGTCCTGTGTGGCCCCTAAGGATGAAAGGGGAGAGGGCCACAGTGCTGACGGAGATACCTCCCTGTCCACAGCAGCTCCTGGAATGGGGAAAACTCAGAGTTCTCACCAACAGCCACCTGCAACCAGATCTTAAAGGGACCCAGTACAGGATCCCAAAGCTGCAAAGGCTCTGCACCTGGCCTCCTATGCACAACCTGCTGAGACTCACATGTTGAGTTCCAAAGGAATGGGGTGCTCAAGACTCTCCTTTCAAATGCACAGAGCAGCTCAGAGCTCTGTTCACCCAAAGAAAGGGAACAGTAGAGACCATAGCACTACGTGGAAATACCCAGAGTCAGACATTCATAAGTGCTCAAAATGAGGGTGAACCAAAACAGGCTTGCAGTGGGGTTTTTCTGCTTTAAAAAAATACAAGTTAAAACTAGACAGGAAAGTGCCCGAGGCTACCCAGCTGCATGAAGTCTCCAGAGTTATGCACAAACCCCATTAGATACTACTACTAATATTATTAGTAGCGATGCTGTTTCTCAGCATGGAGAGCATAAGAACTAACTCATGTCCCCTTTCTCCTCGGGTCGCTTAATTTTTTGCTTCTGTCCCAAAACCTACTTTTGGATTCTAGCAATCAAAGGAGCACAAACTCTGAAAGTAGGTTTGCAGAAATTGTACCTAGTTCTCAGTCAAATCCGTCCTCTCTCCTGGCTCTGACCCTGGGGAGAAGGAAAGCTGAGCCACCGCACTGAGCGGTGGTTTATCAGCCCAGGTGTGCTACAAGCCCAGCCAGGTTCTGGGAACGGCTGCCAGGCTACAGCAGAGACTCCCTGCTGGGCTTGTGCCCTGCCCAGCCTGGAGCACATCTGGTCAAGGTCAGCCATCTTCCACAGACCCGGGGCCAGTGTCAGTAGAGGACCCCACAAGCTCCACCCAAGTGTGGGGTCTTTGTACAACTTGAAACTCAGAGTCTGTTGTTTCGGAGACAGTTGCCATCACAGCTAACTGCCACCTCAGCACACATGTGTACTGGTCTTGAAACCACGTGTGTGTACAGATCGCCATACTCGCCCACATGCCTCATGTGAGGAGCAACAGGCTCCTTTGCACGGGAATGGGTGACGGTGTCCAGTTCTAGGGACCTACTGATTCCCACTTGGCAGGAGGAAGTGGTAGGAGGAGCACGAGATGTGAGCATCTCACCTGGGCAGACACACCTGGTGTACACCTGGCCTGGCACGCACACAGCAGCCACCTGGCAGCTTGGCTCAGGCTCCTAAGCGCTGGAAGCTTGTGGGTGGCTACACTGGGTTGCAGGACCTGACACAGAGGGAGAGCTAGCACCACAATGGAGCAGCTCCCAGCTTGCTGTCTTTTCCCAGTCCATGCTGAGACTTGTCTTTCAAGACGTAAATCAAGATGTATCTGGCTGTCAGTGCGTAAGCAGAAGCCTTGCCTCAGCTTGGTATCATTGCAGGACCCAGGCACAATCCTTTTCCTTTCTTTCATGTGTGAGGCTCCACATGCTCTCACTCCTGCACAGGGGTGATTCTGTTGCCATATCTCCAGGAGAATGGAGTATAATTTCTTGGATGCTCCCTAGACACTGATTCATAGCAAGCCCATTTCTATGCTCTTCTATAGCTATTGCATGCAGTCTATTGGATGTGCAATTGTTCATCACCCCTCAGCTCTGCCTGCCTCTTCCACGCTTTCTAGGTTTGTGTGAAATCTCCGTTATGTGGCAAAGGATTATTTGTGGTTTGTCTGATGAAGGAAACGTCTTTTCTTATGGGTATGCTTATTTTAGATGCAGATAAACCCATCTTGGTTGCCACATCAAAGCACATGATGACTGTCACTGCCCAGCATGATGATATGGGTCAGGGCAGAGGCCCCCATGGGAGGAGGAGACCCAGGCCAAGCCCAGGTCAGAGCTGAGCACAGATCACATCCCACACTTGAGGCCCAGGGACACCGTCTGGGTACACATCTGCGGCCTTGGTTACTTGAGTATTTTAGACTGTTTTTCACATAACTTTGGTTTGATTAAAACCCAAATGCATTTGGCCAACCACATGCCCCTATAATTTTTCAACAGATATTTATTTTCAGGGAACTGTGAGCCATGCATTGCTGATCCCATCCCTGCCCTGCAAGGGTTGGGTAGTTGGGGTTCATGCTGTACCTCAGAGTGCCACTCCTCCAATCCAGGAAACCCACTGCCAGAGACCCACATGCCCATGGATGGTCTGTGATGTACATAGAGTGAGGACGTGTTCCAGCTCTGAACAGGGCTGAGATTTTGTTTTTCTTGTAAGTTATAACCCATGATTTGCAAGTGGTTTTAGACTTGGAAAAACATGTTTTCCCCTCTCTGACTGACAGAAAACTTGAGTCTGAGGGACGCACCCCAGAGGCTCACCACCAGGCCCAGCCACCCCAACACTCCACAAACCCAGTCTCTGTGTTTCTTGAGCTAATTAGTGCAGGCCCACTAGCGAAAAGAAAGAAGAGGCAAAACTGTCGTCACAATGTCTCCATGAGTACAACTTTCTTTCCCTCTGAACACACTCCTGCAGCCATATCCTTTCTCAAAGGAAAAGCAAGAAGCTCCACATCAGTCATTGCTCCATTACTAGAGTCCACAAAACACTTGAGACCATTACAATGTATAAACAAAAGATTTATTTTGGGCCCTGGTGAAAGCCTCATGGTTTTAGGGGTCCCAGTCTTGGTCAGGTAGACCCATTGCCTTGGACCTCTGGTGGGGGTGCTGCCTGGCAATACTGGGAAGCATGCAGCTTCATTGCCAGGAAGCAAAGAGGAAAGGGAAGAAATCAAATCCCCTCAGCTTTCTCTAAAGGTACTTCCCTGAGGACCCAAGGACCTCCATCAGACTCCACCTCTCAAAAGTGCTACCCTAGGGACCCAGCCTTCAACAAATGCACCTTAGGGAGATATTCAACATCCAAATTCTAACATTCCACCCTGGCTCCCAAAGGCTCATATGCATCTCACCATGTAAAAGGCTCATATGCATCTCACCATGTTCAGTCCATCCCTAAGAGTCTCCAAAGTCCCAACAGTCCCAACGGTATTCAGATGTACAAGTCCAAAGTCTCTTCTGAGACTCAAGGCAAACTCAGCTATGAGCCCCTGTAAAATCAAAAAACAAGTTATAGAATCCTAAGACACATGAGAGATGGCACAGAGGAAACATTTCTGTTCTAAAAGTGAGGAATGGAGGGACATAAAGGAAGGACCCAACCAAAGCAAGACTAAAACCCAACAGAAGAAACTTGAAGTGCTAACTTTCTGTTTCTAGCATCCAGAGCACACTGGATGCTGATGCAGCCCACATGGCATCCCCTGGGCTGGCTCTACATGCTCACCATAGCCTTCCCTGGCAAGCCTTGCACACTTCTGAGTCCCCACTGCTGCAGCAGCCTCACCCCCACAGCTCCACACATCACCCTGTGAGGCTGCTTGTAGATCCTCCAACATGGCCACATGCGGCTGGCCCTGGGGGAAGCCTCATATGACCTCATAACTCTTGTGCTCTTCGTGCCTGCAGAATCAGAGCTGGATAAGGCCAAGGTCTGCTACTACTCTGAGTTCTGCTGCGTTCACTTGAGCCATGGCTGTCCTGGCTTTGAAACATTTCACTGGATGAACATGGGGAAGTGAATCTGAATCCTGAGCTGTCCCAGGCAGGCCAGGCACCCCAGGCTCTTTGTTGAAACAACTCTTCCCTGAAGAGTCACTGAAATAAATTTGTCTTTCCACTCCTTTGAGCCTGTGATGGCAGCCTGGGGCCTCTTTCCTACTGTCCAGGTGCAGAGGACTTGGCTTCTTTTTATCATACTAACAACCACACCCACCCCTGGCTGCACTTCACACAAATTCCTCTTCTGGCCAAGCTGTAAATTTTCCAGATCTTTCTACTCTAGTCCTCTTTACTGCTGATTCTTACTGTAAATTTGTCTAAAAGCAGCTCATAACACTCATGGTGCTACCCAAGTGTTATGCTTCCTTGACATCTCCTCTATCACATAAAGTGGCCCCATCACCTTTAAATGCAGCCTCCCACAGTTTCAGGGCATGAATGAAATACAGTCAAATTCTCTGCCACAGAGTAACAAGGATGGGCTCTGATCCAATTCCTAAGAGAGTCCTCTTTCCCATTTGATCCAAAACTTCCCAAGAATGGATTTCCTGTCCAGTTTCCTACCAGCATTCTGGCCTTCTGAGTCTCCACCAGAACTGCTCATCAAACTCTGCTTACAGCAAGTAGCTTGCTAAAGTCTGATCCCCCAAACTCCTCCTGCAAACCAGTGCCAAAATTCCTCTGCATTAGCAGATGCAATTATAGGAAACAACCCCACTCCTGGTACCAATTTCCTGTGTTCCTCAACTTTCCATCTCTATAAAACAATAGTTATAATAAAATAACTTGAAAAGAGAAAAGTTTATTTTGAACCTCAGATCTGGAGCTTCTAGTCTTTACTGGAGCAAATCCATCACCTCAGGCCCTAAGGAGTATACCACATAGCAATGGTGGAGACCAGGTGATAGAACATATTGTCTCATGAGCCAGGATGCAAAAAGAAAGAAGAAACTGGAGACCCACGGCACCTTCAAAATCATACTTCAGTGACCTCTGGACATCCATCAGACCCCATCTCCTAAAGGTTCCACTACTTCCCATAATGTCTTCCTGGGAACCAAGTCTTTTACACATGGCTTTTGGGAGACATCATTCAAACCATCACAAGGGGGAACATGGGCAGAAGGAACCATTGCCTTAATAGTGGAGTGGGGTGCTAAAGGATGGACAGCACTAGTCACAGTTCTCAAAGGAGAGAACTGAAGGATCAAAACAACCAAGGCACAAACTTCCTGTGGAGCAGCAGGAGCCTGGCATGGCAGAATCCACACATGATACCCATAGACCCTTAAGGATGAGAAAATTTCTAGGTAGCCCTTATAGAAGCATGCACCAATCCTAGGATATATTCATATCACTCATATGGTGGGTCAAGCACATGCAGCCAGGCACAGGATACACAGGTAGCAGGATTAGGGCTATGTTTAACTCATCCCATGCTGTGCCTCAACCAGCACTGCCCTGCACATGATTTTTGGTCTTTCTCCATATTCAAAATAATAGGAAGGAAAAAGATTCTTTGCTGTCCATGTAGATCCCACCTATTCATCCAAAGTCCCATGAGCACCTTGGTAGTCTTCCACTATGTGTCAAGAAAGATTCTAAGTGGAAACAGTGCTGGACACTGACCAGCCAGGTCATTCATGAGCTCACTAGGTGTCTGGTAGCCCTGTGGTTCATGAGGGGATGTCTGGTATAAAAGTGACCACAGCGAATGAGTCATCGCTCCTTTATTTGATTCCTTTATTTTCTTTGAATGACTGTCACTTGCTGTTGAGCTAAGTGCCCACAGCCCACCACCTTGAAAGTAGGTAATTTTCTAAATCAGGATCCTCAAACTGGACACCTGGCAACAACAATATCCAGGACCTAGCTGGCCAATTCATTCTTCATCATCAGAGTGGCTGTGGGCCATACCCCACTGGAATTTCAAGACTCTGGAAAAGTTAACAGAGAGGGTCTGCCCATGTCTATATTCACACAGTAGGGAAGCAGTTTACCAAGTGCGGTAGGCTGAGTAGTGGCCACAAAAGTCCACACCCTAATGCCAGAAACCTGTGATATGCACAAGGGACTTTGTAGATGGGATCAGGTTAAGAATCTTGAGCTGGGGAGATGACGGACCACCTGGATGAGTCTGAGATATACTCACATTTATTCATGTAAGAGAGAGACAGACAACACTGACTCAGGAAGGAAGGAACTTGGGGGACAGAAGCTGACATGGAAGTGCTACACTTTTGAGGTGGAGGACAGGACCATAAATGAAGGGATGTCAGCAGCTTCTAGAAGCAGGGATGGGAAGGAAAGGATTTCCCCCTGGTGCTCTCCTCCAGGGAGCACCAGCCTTGTTGACACTCTGACTTTAGTGTAGTGAGACTTATGGCAAATTTCTGACATCTAGAACTATAGGTTAACAAATTTGTATTGATTTATGCCACTAAGTTAGCCCTGCTTTGTCACTGCAGCAGTTAAAACTCACAAGCCTATTAATTAGTCCACAAACAGAGGAGGCCCAGTCACACTCAAGCTGCACTTCCTGTGATTCACGTGGCCTCACCCTACTCACCAGGGCGTCATTTTCAGAGTGGGATCAAGACAGGACCTCAGGATGCAACAAGTTGGAAAAATCCACCAAACTAGACAATACCCGGGGGAAGAGGGGAAATCCCTTCACACTTCTTTTGTAAGAATGAGAAACCTTGAGGAACTCTCCAGAAAACTCTTTAGGAACATCCAGGGCCCACCCACAAGAGATGGAGAGAGATCCACTTCCTGGATAGACCAAGCCATCTCTGGGGATAGCCTAGCAAACTGCACCTTCTGCAGGGAAGGACGGGAACAAGGGCGAGAGAGCGCAGAGCGGGCACCATGGCTATTTCTAGTGAAGCTGGCCTTAGTGTCGGCTTCCCTCCAGGTGCTGACTCACTTCATGGCCCAGAAGACAATGTGGAAAGCTGCTGTTTCCACGGTGATGCCATGGCATCCACCTCGTGCTGAGCAATGCTGTCTCACTTCATGCCTGGGAAACTGAGGCTCCCAGTTGGGGTGTGCTGGCCAGGCCAAGGCTAGGCATCAGCCAGGACCAGAGAGAGAAGACAGCAGCCTGCAGGAACTGGTGTGCTCGCCAAGGGTTGGTGGGATCGGCCACTCTGTCCGGTGTGCGTGAGGGGCTGAGCACAGCACAACCAGCACAGCCCGCTTATCAACCACACAGCTGCAAGGAAAAGGCCTTGCTCCTCCTCCTCCCCAGAGCACAAGACACACCTGGCCTGTGTCAGCATCGTCGCTCAAGGTGCCGGCCCCCTTGCAAAGGACAAGAGCTCCAGAGGCACGTTCCATCACTGTCACAGGTCCAGCTGCTTGGGCTGGGGGGCAAGCACAGGCCACAGATAACGAATTCCCCGGACAAAATTCTCAGAGATGCTGCAGTTCCTCATGACACGGAGCAGAGATCACAGTCATGGGAGGTTCTGCAGGCCCTGCCTGGCGCAGGTCTTAGAGGGGGCAGCCTCGCCGGTCACCAGCCACCAGGCTCTGCGGACAGATGCTGCTGCGGTGGGACTCCGGGGTGATGAGCAGAGGCACAAACACACCGTCTAAGAACTCGCTGATTGTTCCTCTTAGATCTGCAAATGAAGGCTGATGAGAAGACCAGATGTCCATGCAAAAACTCAGCATGGCACAGAGCTCTGGACAGCGGATGTCCCACTAGAGCCTAGGTTTTTCTGCCCATGAGTCCCTGCATCCCCAGACATGGGAGCCTCGCAGCAGCTGTGTTGCAGATAATGTGTTAAGGGAAGACAGACGGTAGGTGCTGGGCAGTGAGGGCAATTCAGGAGTTCATGAAAATAGCGTGGGAGGATCCAGGAGTCCTGGTTCTGAACAGTTCTGTGCCTTTGCACTTGGGGGTGTCAGCTCCTTGAGTGTTCTCCCAGGGCACTGAATACATGCTTCACTAAATCAGCAGATGACTTAGCAGCCTATGGTATGAGAATGGAGAGCCAAAATCAAAACAAAACTCCCTGAAAGATGCATTTATCTTTTTAAAAAAATGCCTTTCACCACGAGCGTATGTGACAGGGGCCACCTCTGTGGTATAATCTTGTATTTTTAAGTTTTAACTGCAGGACGATTGTAAACGTCAGACTTTATGAGGTCCCCCAAAAAGATACACTCCCCTAAAAAACCCGAAAGAGTCAAAGGCGTGGGTACCATTATGCTGAGCAACACGACACCTTTACAGAGAGGGGTGCAGAGAGGAAGATTTTAAGAAAAGGAGAGCAGTCTTTGAATTGTTCCATCACATTGCCCCTTTCAGGCGCAGTTGGGACAGAGTCCAGCTCGAGTCCAGCCACGGGTCCCATGAGCTCTCTACATGCAGGGAGCTCGGTCCCAAGCTGAGAGGAGGACCCGAGGGGTGAGGTCAGGTGAAGCGGGCACCAAGCAGCCCCTGGCTCTCGTCCACCTCACATCAGCCCCGAACAGTCCCTACGTTCCAATTTCAAGGTAACTCACGATCAAACGAGGCTGTCCTGGCTTTTAAGATATAAAATGAGTTTCAGAGCTGAGTCTGCTAGCACAGCATCCATGAGTGACCACGAGCCATTTTCAAGCAGGAACCTTGGATCTGGACACGTGCAGGCCGAGCACAGGGACCTGAGCATGGTCTGGGATTGCCTTCTGTGTGCACAAGGAACTGAAGCATGCCCACAGCTGCCCTTTCAGAGCAGATTTGTGATTCTGCTGTGATAAACCTTCCTCGGACGTGATTGGGTACGTGGCTAAGAAAAGACGAAGGCTGTCAGTTTCTGTCACTTGTATGTCCCTGTCCATCTGAGCCTCGGAGAGCTGGTGAGACTTGGTGGGTTGATGGGCAACAGGGGGCTGAGGAGGCCAGCCGAAGTTGACACCAGGGCCCCGGCTGGAGGCCTACCCAGCACAGACTGCCGTGTGGGCACGGGGACCAGCAACCACAGCTGTCCTCATCACACTGGGTGCCTGCCAGGAAGCACAGTTCCATGGGGCAGGCACTGTTATGCTCGTTCTGTAAATAAGCTTGAGTCATCCTCCTCAAGCTGTCCCAGCTCTGAAGGGAAATAGTGATAGAACCAAGACTCAAATCCCTGCTCCCTGTTCAACCCAAAGTGAGCAGTGTCCTCTCACCCTGGTGGCTCCTGCGGGCTCCCTAGGGCTCAGGACTGTGGGGTAGGGGGTGGAGCACACTCCCTCCCACGCCATCGAGGTCTCCCGTGGTTGTGCTGGTGGCCTGTGCCCAGCCGAGGTGCCCTTGTGCCCACAGTGCTGGGCGGAGGGGCTGAGGCCAGCTCGTGTCCGTAGAGCTCCTGACTCAGAAGCCCAAACCACTCAGTTCGTGGTCTCCTTGGCGTCTGAAACTCTTCTGCAAACACTGTCCTGGGAAACCCCAATACATACACAGGTGCCGGGAGGCCCGGAGAGGCCGCCCATGCTCACCCTTTCTCCGGCAGCCATGGGATCGGTTCTATATTAAACAGCTGCCTGAGAGGGCTCCTTGCCCATGTGCAGAAGGGATGGGAGTGATGCAGGCCTCACCCTTTCAAGAACCAGTGGTTTCCACGCCTGACCTTTGTGGAGGAACAGGGGACTCAGGGAGCTATGAGAGATGCAGCCCTGGGAGGAGGGCCCCTTTGGTCAAAGCAAGAAGGTGCGGGTGTCTCCCTGTGTCCCCCTCACAGCGGTGGACATGTCCCTCTTGTGGCTGTCATGGCCAGAGCCTGATGAGGGCCTGCCACCTGAGCCACAGGGCTGCGCCTCTGCTGACGGCCATGTCTCAAGTTGAAGCAGGGGCCTCGAGGCGGGGGCACCTTGCTGTAAGAATCGAGTCTCGTGCCCCGCATCTCCAGCAGCACAGGGCAGCACGGCGTGGGATCCAATGTCCTCAGCACTGTGGCTCAGGTCTGGGGACCTGGGCGTTGTGGCCCTCTCCCCTTCCTCTCCCCCTCCTCTCCCCCTCACCGACTCTCAGAGCAAGCAGCCCCGCGTGTGGCACTCAGCTTCAGGAACACGTGAGCAAGACTCCTGACCGTTTCCCGCACACGACGCTCCGCGCATTCCTCGGGGGTGGTGTGGGAGCAGGCGCCTCTGTGTGTCCTGTCACTGCGGTGATGCACTTGAGGAAGCTATAATAAAAGGAGGAGAAAGCACCGGGGGAAAGGATTAATTTGCCACTGACTCTGGACTCACAGGCAGCCGAAGCCAGGGCTGTGCCAGGAGTCAGGGCCCGTGAGGGGTTGCACTGTGAAGGTGCAGAGGGCCATGGAGACACACGGGCAGCCCTGCGGTGGCCCGAGCTGCGGGGATGCCACGTCCATCCCACACTCGCGAGAAGTGGCCTTTGCCCTGGGATTTCAGTCCCAGAGGATGGAAAAGGCGGCGGGTGATGGAGGCATCTGCCGAGGGCTCGGTGCCCACAGATGGAATCCGGTGTCAGGTCCAGCGCAGAGGTGGCACCCTCAACCGTAGCCCAGGCATTTCCCTGAACACGTTACTTTGGCCAAAGTTCCTGCGGCGCTCTGCTGGGAAGGGGGAGCCGCAGACACCGGCCTTTCTAGGTAAATAGAAGCTCGTCACAGGGAAAGCGAATTCTCATTAAGCAGTAAGTCAACACAGGTGTTCCTTAATTGCGGCAAGGCAGGTGACGGTTTGTTTTCTTTCCCGCTTACAATCCTCTCTTTTTATTCACCTCAGCTCACATCTGGGCCGCTGAGCCGGTATGGATGGAGAGGAAGTGTCACCTGGCACTTGTTAAGTATTAAATTTCTTATCAATAACGGCCTGCCGTGCCCTGCTGACCCTGGCTGGCACCTGGGCAGCAATGAGGCCTGTGAGGCGGGGCCCCTGCAGGAGCTCTGGGGGAGACGCAGCCTCGTGAGGAGCGAGGACCCACAGCAAAGCCCCCTGCGCTTCAGGGGCCACGAGACAAGCCCTCTGGTGGCAGAGGTCCTGACCTCCTCGCTGGGGCAGCTTTCCATGTCAGCCGCAAGCTTTTGACTGCCTGAGGTCAGTCTGTGGAGACGGGAACTCTCGCCTCATCGAGTGGGACGTGCCCCAGCTGAGGAGAGGTAAAACCCGAGAAGGCCTGAAGGCATCCACGGCGAGGCTGACATGAGGCTGAAGCACAGGCCCCAGGGAGGCACATCTCCGCGGGGACACGAGCACGAGGCACTGTGACAGAGAGCACCTTCCTTGGCCAGCGGCTGGCCACGTGACTGTCCACAGCCCACCTACGAGGCTGCACAGACTGGTCTCCACCCCGATGTATGTGGGAGTGAGCTCATGTGTGCGTGCGAGGGGCAGGAGTGTGGGTACGTGTGAGCAGACATGGTGAGTAGGCAGGTGTGCACATGCGTGCTGTGTGTGGATATGTGTGTGTGTTCATGTGCACACCGTGTGCATGCACAGACATGTGCGTATGTGTATGGAAGTACGAGTGTGCAAGTGTGTGCATGTCTCCGTGAGTATACAGGGACATGTGCAAGTGTCATGTGCATGCAGGTGTGTGAGTGTGTGCAGGGGTGTCTGTGAGCATGCACATCGGAGCACATAGGCTTACATATATGCCCATGTATGCGTGGAAGTGTGCGTGCACACATATGGCCAAACTAATGCATCCCAAAGTGCTGGGCCTGATCTTCCCCCTACTGGCGCTGGAGCCTCCCAGCCTTTGTTTTGCAGCTCATGTCCTTCAGATCTGACCAAGTGTCCTCCCAAGGACATCTAAGTCCACCCCACCCTCTCCACCTGCACATGACAAACGGGGAAAACTCTTGTTCATCCAAGAGTCTTTCCTCATTCTTCCTGAGCCATGTGCAGAGACAGGCCCGCTGGCCAGGGCAGCCTGCGAAACCGTGGCCTTTTCAGAACCAGGAAAGGAAAGCACACACCTTGTTCTGCGAGGGGAAGTGGGCTCAGAGCCGCAGGGCCCAGGGCAAGCTCTGAGGAAGCCCTGGGTACGCCTGTTCCTGAGGCCCTAGCGCCATCTAGTGACGCCTGTCCTGCTGCTGCAAGCACAGAGATTGGGAGGGAGGAGCCCTCACTGCCCCTGGCTTGGCAACCTGAACTTTTGTGAGGGCTGAATTTTGCCCCCCAGGAAAATACATCCAAGTCCCAACCCCTGGTACTTTTGAATGCAAACATGTTTGTAATGGGGTCTTTGCAGATGTCTGTAAGTTAGGAGGAGGACAGGCTGAGTCGGGTTGACCTTTATCCATTGGTTGTGTCCTGTAAGAGAAGAGACACAGAGACAGAGAGGAAAGAACAAGACGGTCAGTGGGAAGCTGGGGCCAAGCTGGGAGCAAGGAGGCCACAGCCGTGGAGCCCCTGGAGCCCTCAGAAGCTGTAAGAGGTGGGAAGACCTCTTCTTGGAGCCCCTGAGGTATGAGTAGCCCACACCCAGACTTCTGGCCCCAGGACTGGGAGACACTGAGTGTCAGTCTCTCTCTGGAGATGCTGCTGAGCAGCAGAAAGTGGACACAGCTGACAGCAGGGCCACCCGCTTCCTCTGGGGCCACACAAGGACCTGTCTGTCTTGGAACGGGAAACAAGGTGGCTGACAATGTGGCCAAATGGCCTCTGGGCAAAGATGCTGGTCCCCAGATGCTTGTCCTCCGCACACTTTAGTGGCACAGCACCCTGAGCTGCAGAGCAGCTGCTGCAATGATGGGGAGCAGCCAGCAGCCAGGGAACGACAGCCCCTCAAGGCCCCACGAAAGGGTGGTTCCATTCTCCTTGTGAGCTCCTCATAGTCTAAGAAGAGCGGGATGGAGGGACATGACAGACCTCTGTGCATATTCAGTCTTTTGAAGAACAAACGTTTTTTTGAAGCCTAAACACCCTCGTGCAGAGCCACAGCTTCAGGTCCCATGGAAAAGTCCTTCTCAAAATAAACAGCATTCAGACCACATGTTGGAAACCAAAACTAATACATAAACCATGGTGAAGAAAATATCCAAAGTTTAAGCAAAGATGGGACTGGATTTATTGAACTTCCCTTCCAGTGTTGCGAGTGTCCAGGAAGCAGCGCTTGCAAAGTCATCCTTGCCCCAGGACACGGTCCCTGTTGGGACCCCTGGCTAGCAGCCGCAGGCCGGGAAGCATCCAAGACCTGCTCATCCCACGTGACCTTCTGGCAATTCACGTCTGCAATTCACTGAAGAACACAGCCTCTCTGGTGTCAGAACTGTGTCCTTCCCTGAGAGCCCCAGAATCAGTGGCACCAGGAGATCAAAGGAGGCCATGGGGACCGGAAGAGATATTAAACGTGGCATAAGCTTATGTTCAGCTTTTGAAGGGAGCTGATTTTCCTGCCGACCCCTATCAACAAGAAATGCACCCAAATTGTCAGTCAGTCCCTGCAAAGACAGGAAGCTGTTCCTTAGGTTGGCTACAAACTAGTGCTGTGGTGCAAAAGCTCACATCCCTTTTGGATAGACGGCTGATGGATCCCTGCAGCGAGTGGCTCCTGGCCCGTCTCACATCTGACCCGCATGACAAAGTGCTGCCTTCCAGTCAGAAACAGCAGTCAACACCATCAGCAGGAGCCGCCCAAGGCTTTAGACACAGTCTTGCAGCAGTGACACAGTGGGCTCTAAACCTCACGGGAGCGACAGCCTCATCAGTGTGCGGCAGGAGGCCCAGACCCTCAAGCCGGTCTCTGCCGTCCCAGGAACACTTGCACCCCACCCCCAGAGGTCTGGTCGCTCCTTGTTGCACCCACTGTTTCCAGACTTTCTGGACTGGCACCATGATGGCCGGTCCAGCAGGGCTCCTGCCTCTTTGTTTTACAAACCACAGAAAGGAAGTTAGGCAAGGAAGTTACGTTTTCTGATTAAGCACTCATCACAAGCCAGCTGTGCAAAGCAGCGTTTCACTTGTGTCGCGTGGTTGTTCTAAGTCAGACAGCAGCCCAGGTCCTGGGGGCTGGGCCCGCCGCCCTCAGCAGCACAGGAGGGGAACAGAGGCCAAGGCTTGCTTTCCAGCCTCCCCCGGCCCATGAAGACTAAGTACAGCTGCCAGGATACTTCGGGTAAGCTCCTCCTGGGCTCCTGTGCCCAGCAGCTACAGTCCTGCACCCTCCCTGAGCTGTGCGCACAGCTACAGTGTCCTGTCACATCTGGGTCTGTCTGCGGCTGAGCAGAAGGGACCACCAGCTCCCTGAGGAGGCAGAACCGTCCTAGCTAACTGGAGCAAGGTGGATTTGAGGTTGGATACTGCAGAGCTTGCACAGGAGCTAGAGACTGTTGCGCATCTTCCAACAGCCCCAGAGCCCTTTTGCTGTTCTCCAGATGTAGGTCTGTGTGGGCGCAGACAGGCAGGCTGAGGACCACATCCAGCCGGGACAAGTGCGCCCCTGGTGGCAGGCGGTGGCCCTGCACAAGCCAGGTCCTGCCTTGTGAGGCCGCTTGGCTGGGGAACCAGTGACCGGAGAGTCCAGGCCTCTCCCCTCCAGGCAGACGTTGTTGTGAGTAGCTGCCACTCCTCTCAGTGTGGGCCCACACAAACCTCTGAGCCCACTTTGCTGCCGCTTAGAAGAACAGCATTTCACACTGTAGCCAGAGTGACCAAGTACAACGCGGCACTCACGCTTAGGCCCACGGTTCAGTTACGCTTTGCACTAAATATCCCTTTACCACAAGAACACCTGAACTGCGGAGTCCCAAGCCACACATGATGCCCAGTGTGTGCCCTGGGGCTTGTGTGCAAAGTACAGCATGCAGCTCCCACCTGGAAGGCGAGGCCTTCCCGCGGAGTCTACCCTGTGACACCACAAGGAGAGAACACACCGTGCTAGCCAGGGGACCGCGCTTCAGGGTGGAGGGGCTGCCCACTCCCAGTAACCGTAGGAAGATGGAAGCACCATCCTGCCTTTTACGAACACCATGTCTGTGATGTGTAAGCAGATACGTGCTGCATATGTGCTTAATCTGAGCACACCGGGAACATCAGCAGGCAGTGTGCTGGTCCTCACATGCACTTCCGTCCTTCGTGGGGCAGGCTGCGGAGCCCCTGGGGCCAGTGTGCTGAGCTTGGTGCACTATGTAGGAAAGAGCCCCCAGGGATCCTGGAGATGTGTTCCTGTGGGTCCTGGTCCCAAGTTACTGACCAGGTGGGACAGGGAGAATGAGCAGGTGCAGATTCGTGCCCAGGACCACAGCACACCAGGGCAGTGGCTGCCCAACACAGTCGTGTGGTTCGCTGCCAATCTGGTAACATGCACTTCAAAAACACACATCAAGAATCCTGACCACAATCCTCACTTGGTCGGGAGCTTCCTTCCTCTGGCTTGAAAGTGGGACCAAGGGCCAGGGCCATGGGACATTTACATGTCATGTCTCCATGAGGTTTGCTGAAGTGTCCTGTCTGTTGTCCCTAGCAGCAAGGCCAGGACAGGCCTGAAATGACAGAGCCATGGGTAACTGGGGGCTTTGGGGACAGGCACTCCTGTTTCAGCAGATTCTGACCTTAGGGGTGTCTACAGAGCCCGGGTGTCCCAGAAAGTCAGGCGAGCTGTGATCTTCTCCCTCAGAAATTCTCCCTCCTTATGCCTGCACCTGGTTGAGAAACCACAGCAGGGTGACCCTTCCAGGGGTTTGAGAGTGCCCATCCCCAGCAAGGGGTCCTGTTCTAGAAGGGAGTAGTGCTCCGGACTCAGGCTTGAAAAACCTAGACTAGCTCTCACCTTCTACTTTTCTGTACAGTTTTCTGCTGTGGGAGGAATTAGGATGCCACCGTCCTCTCTAACCAGCATGTCACCATACACTTCTCGGCTTTCTCCTGCAAGCCATCTCATCATAAAGAGTCTACCCTTTTCTCATTTGCCTGAACCTTGCAAAAAAAACAAAAGCCAGAGTTGCACAATAGCCAGAGATTCACAAGGAGCCAGCAAGTCTGCAAATCATTTGCAAGATGAAAAATGAAAATACTGCTTTGAGCGTTAGTGAAATTTGACTGTAAGTACAAGAGTAGTGAGACCAGGTTTCATGTAGGGGCTTTACCAAGAGCTGGGCTTTCCTCTGTCCAGGGGTAGTTAACCTTGCCTCTTTGAAGGAAGAGCATCAGTGATATGAGAGCTGTTTCCAATTCATCATTCCTGCTGATGGCTCACTGCCTGTGCCTGGAAGTCGCAAAGCTAAAGGATGTCAGGATCCATTGTTGAGGTGAGCGAAACAAGGCATTGAGATCATTCATCAAGCACAGGAAAGGAACAGGGCCGACAGCAAACATCATCTACCTGCCAGCGGCTCTGCAGCACACGTGGAAATGCATGGAAATGCTTCTAAGCAGGGCTCACCGGGCTGGTGGCCAGGAGCTGGGGAATGCAGGGCCCTTCCTGGGATTTCTTCGTTCTCCAGGAATCTGGAACAACATTACTCGTCACATGATATTTACAGAGCAATGCTGTCACACATTTCAGTGCTCAAATAGATTCACTTGCCTTTCCTCCTCAAATCAGAAGATACACATGTATTTTCCAATAAGTAAAAGTATGGAAAGAGTAAGAGGGAGAATCACTCAAAATACCATGACTCCAGGATGAGCCAGTTTGATAGGAAGTGTGTTTGACATCTATGGTGAATATATAAGTTTAGAAAATGAGGCATTGCCCTTCACCCCCCACAAAATACTTCCCCTCACTTCAAACACACGGCTCATAGTTCTTGCCACTTTCTGAAACAATTTACAGATCACATTTACAGTAATTTTAGTCAAATAAAAACATGTGGTGTGTCTTCATCCACTGGATGTGACACCATGTGACTTCTGGATCCTCCCCAAAGTCAGAATGACCATGAAAGGTAAACATTCCAAATTAATTCAGCACACTGAGGTAGCCACAACAGCACAACTAAAGACAGGAAAGAGGACTTCTAGAACTGCCTCAGAAAGTGGCAGGCAAGATAGGGTAAGTGTGTTTTAAGTCAAGGGGACTATTTTGAGGGGGAATCAATGACAATATGCCTTTTGCTGTAAGCAATTTTTAAAATTTAGATATGCACTGTATTTTCTTACTGTATCTTATGTACATCCATTACCCTACAATAATCACCCTTCTTGGTTACTTTTTTCTCACTGCTGAGACAAAATATCTGACATCCAAAATTAAGGAAACAAAGGTTTATTTAGCTCACTGTTGTGGAGGTTTCAGTCCATACATGGCTGGCTCCAAGGCAGAGTGGCACATAGCAGAGAGCAGCAGTTCATGGCAGCAGAAAACAGCAAAAGCAACAAGAGCAAAAAGGAGGAGCAGCAGCAGTGGAGGGACAAACCTCTTTCCCTCCCTTATATTGTATGCAAACTACCTTTCCCAGGGCGGGTGTAGCTCCCACATCCATAATTCCAGCATTGGATCATGAATCAAACAGTCACTCTAGAAGCCCATTCCATGGCTGCATGAGGCTTTGGCAGGGACATCTAAACACAAACGATAACATTCCACTCCTGGCCCCCCAAAGACTCATATACATCCCTTTATGCAAAAGACATTTTAGTCCATCTCTAAGAGATGGACTAAAGTCCTAACAGTTTCAGCATTGCTGAAAGGTCCAAGTCCCAAATCTCCTCCAAGATATAAGGCAAACTTTTAGCTGTGAGCCCCTGTACAAATGAAAGCAAAGTTAAACATTTTCAGCATTCAATGGCACAAGGTAAACATTCCATTCCAAAAGATACAAACATGTAGATACAAAGCATTGGGACCAAAGCAAGTCCAACATCCATCAGGGCTAACATTATGTCCTATAGTTCCATATTTAACATCTGAAGTGGGCTGGGGATTTAGCTCAGCGGCAAAAGCGCCTGCCTGGCAAGCACAAGGTCATGAGTTCGGTTCCTGGTACCGGAGAAAAAGCCAAAAACCATAACATCTGAAGCAATCTGTGGTAAATTGTGAGCTCCAAAGGGTTTGTGTGACTCTGCCCCTATGGTACTTCTGATGGTTACAGCTCCCATGGCTTCTCTCTTAGGCCTGCTTTGCTCCCTCGTTGCAGTTTTCCTCAGATAATCCACACTCCTGGCTTCTCCAAACTTCTGAGGTCTCCACTGTACTTTAGGTTTCACACTCACAGCTTTACACACTTTCCTCTCACAGGCATACTGCCTGGCCAACCAGGCCTTTTGAAATCTAGGTGGAAGCCTTCTTAACCTCAGAGCTCTTGCATTCTATATACACCTAAAACCAGTACCATGTGGATGATGCCAAGATGTTATGCTTTGGCACTTGTTCTGCAAGAAGAACAATATAATACAGGACACATATTTTCTAAGATTATTTATAATAGTCACCCAAAGAATCATATACAAGAGAGTGCAGAAAATCTGTCCACACACTAAGACCAAGGAATCCAGCTGAGAGCCTGGTTCCCACAAAAATGTCCTGCATGAGGCCAACTTAAGACATTGAGTCCATAACAGCCCCCCCAAAAATCCAAATGGAGGCCCCAGAGCCCACAACAACATCTCATGCAGGCCTGTTTCACGGATCTACACTGGGAAGGCCCAAAGTTCAGTGGTGCAATCTAGGAAGTCTATGCTAGCAGGATGAAGGATCTGTGCTAGCAGGCTAAGGGCTCTGCACTGGAGCCAGGAAGTGACACTCAAAATAAGAACCAGAGCTCCCCTGAAAGTTACCACAGCCATCCTCAGTAACAGTGAGGTCCCGAGCTCCAATGGTAAGACAGCTGAGTTCCCATCAGGAAAGGCAACACGACAAGTTTCTTCAAGAGAATGAGCTGTGCACCTTCTTTCTTTCTGGAGCCAGGAAGTGATGCTCAAGGTGAGACCAGAGCTCCCCCAAAGTGAACCAAAGCTATTCTCATTGCCAACAAGGTCTTGAGCTCCTCAGAGGATGAAAACAGCCAAGTTTATCAGGAAAACCAACATGACAAGCTCCTCCAACAGAACCAACAGCTCCTTACAGCTGCTACCGGCTCCCAACAGCCTTTCTCTGCTCCCAACAGGCTAACTTCTTCTCCATTTCTGCCTCTTATGCTGCTGGCAACAATCTCCAGGTGGGCCTCCCACACCCAGCACCACACTTACTCAGTTCAGCTGCGGGTTATAAGTTGACCACCAGTTGTCAATCCACTACACAAGGTCTGCTCCACCTGGAGCAGTAGCCAAGCTTTCCTCTTTCTTGGCCATAGGGGTCAAGTGCCTGGATCACCAGCAACTCTGAATTCAATTCTGAGGAACAAATTCTGCATGCCACTGCCATTCTAGAACATGGTGCTCTGTGGCTTTCTTCTCCTCAAAGCAAAGTCTTTCACCTTTACAGGTTTCAGGCTGCAAAAGGTGGAGACTTGCTGCTTCTTGCGATGCCCTCAGGCCATCTTTTCTATTCTCCTGTTCCGTTCTGGCCATACTCACAACATTGTAAATCATCCTGCTGGGCTCTTTGCTCTTGATTCTCAACATAAATCTGTCCAAAAACCCCCAACAATAGCCATGCCACCACTTCAACATTTGACTGCCTTGAAATTTCTTCTACCAGATTAATTAATCCACTGCCCTTAATCTCAGTCTGAGGCAAAGTCTCTGGACACCAGCAAAATGCAGACAAACTTTCTGCCAAGCCATAACACACATCATCTAGAGTCCAGCACCCAGTGCAGTCCTTCTTCCCAGCAGAAACCTCACAAATCCTGTCTTTACCAGCAGGATTTCTATCAGCTTTGTCATCTTCTGAGCTCTGACCAGAATCTTATATACAGAACAGCTGAAGGCATTCCAGCTCTACTCTTTCAGATGACATCTCTGAACCTTTCCAAATTTTTCCCATAAGCCATTTCCAAAAGCTCTTGAACTACATGGTCAGGTATAGTCACAACAATGACCCCACTCTTGGTACCAAATTCTGTCTTGATTACTTTTCTCTCACTGCTAAGACAAAATACCTGATGCCCAAAATAAAGGAAGGAAAAGTCTATTTAGCTCACAGTTTACGGAGGTTTCAGTCCATACTTGGCTGGCTCCAAGAGAGTGGCACATGGCAGAAGGCAATAGCTCATGGTGGTGAGAAAACAGCAAAAGCAACAAGAGCAAAAGGGAGGGGCAGCAGTGGGGGGAGCAAGCCTTTTCCCCTCCTTATATTGTGTGCAAACTACCTTTTCCAGGGTGGGTGTACCACTCACACCCATAATTCCAGCACTGGACCATGGATCAATCACAAACTCCAGAAGCCCACCCCATGACTGCATGAGGCTTTGAGGGGGCATCCAGACACACACCATAGCACACTCTAACATACCCTTCTAGTTGATATGATGGGGCCGAGGCCCACACAGAACCAGACCAGACCTTCTGACATGAGAGGAGTCTTTATTGAGGGGAGCAACACAGCAGGCTGCCCAGCAGACTAGGACAGCCCCAAGCCGAGCAAAGCATGGGGTTTTTAAGCTAAGCCGAGCAAAGCATGGGGTTTTTAAGCTAACTTTTGGGGAGGCTTCTGCAGGCCAGAACAGCCTGAGTGGGGTGGGTTGTTCATAAAAGTTGAATATCTGGTTCTGCCAAGGCAGATGAGGTCAAGGTTGGCATTTGTCAAGGGGAACCAGAGGGGAACAGATGAAGAGGAAGGAGTTTTTATTAACTCCTTAATAAAAGAGCTTAAATCCCCCACAATGGGAAGGGTTTGCCTTGTGACTTATCACTAATATTTTTATTATGTATATTTTTATAACAAAATAAAATTTTCTCTTGTGGCCCACTTGAGTCCCCTAACAGTAGGTTCTACTATCACAGGAATTGCCTCCTTGGTGGTGCATGCAAAGTGCAGGAAACAGTAGTAACCTGCACAACCCTTTCCCTCTGCCTATGTTGGTGCTTTGTAAATAGTGACTGGAGGAATGAGTGGAGGTCTGGGGGTGCTCCATGCAGGGCCTCAGGGTGGCATTCTTCCACTCCAGATGGCTACTTTGCACCTTGAGGGCCAGGTCTGGGCCAGAAATATGGCTTGTTACAGGAGGTGTTCTCCTGGAGTGCAATGCTTTTTAACTGGATAGCACAGCTCACCCAGGTTGTGGGATTCACAAACTTCACAGAAACTGGAAGACAATGAAATGGAATTCCCAAAGCAAGAACTCATGCTGGCTGTCCCCACCCACCCTTGGCCACACCTCCAGGGCCACCACTCCTCAGCTGCCCTCCAGATCCTGACCTAACCACACTGCTGCATCATGCTATTGTTCCACACACAGAGTGTCTGCCCACCCCTATTCCTGAGTGCATTTCCTTCTCCCTGCTTAAACCAGAAGAAGGAAAAACTACCCAAACCCTTCTCCTACAGCCATGCTGCCCTTTCCTTTTCTTCAGTGAAGTTGTCATTATCTTGGTCCTGAGCTCCCACTTTGATGGCATCTCCCAGACTCTGGACTTCCCAATAGGTGACACTGTACCTGAATCAGAGTAACTCCTATCCTGATTCAGAAGGCAGTCTGTGGGCCACTTCCCAGCTCCTGTGGACACTGGCTGCTTCAATACAGCTCACAGAGATACCTCTGCTGGCTCTTCTGTCTGGGTCCTACCTATATGCCCCACATGCAGACTTCAGGGCCACCTCCAAAGTTCACCTCCTAGGAACTCATCCAGGGGTGGACTCCCAGAGCCACCTGAGAACCACTTCCTATGGCCACCTCCTAAGAATACCTCTCAGGGAAACTTAAATACAGTGACCTTCCTCAGCAGGCTTGGAAGGCAGCCCACTTCTGCCTACAGGGAACTTCAGCTGCTCTCTACTAAGCTCTTAATATTGGAAGAATTGAAAATCAAAATAACCAGCTTTTTCCCTAAATACCCAGTTTGCTGTAAACTCTACATGTTAAAGAACTGGGTTAGAAAGCCTGAGTTCCAATTGGATGCTTTAAATCTACAGAACCACCTACCACAGGTGGCCACTGAGCAATTCCTGTGTTCTGCTTATCTATAATTAGCTCTGGAGCGAGGCCCCAGGTAATCGCTCACTTGGGACCCAGCCTGGAAATCCAGGAGAACTTCTGCTCTTCTTCTTTCCAGTAAAAGCTCTCCTACCTCAAGAAAAGAAAAGAAGAGAAAACAAAAAAGAAGAGAAGAGAAGAGAAGAGAGGAGAGGAGAGAGAGGAGAGGAGAGGAGAGGAGAGGAGAGGAGAG
>NW_004955411.1:4938594-4966155 GCF_000276665.1 Chinchilla lanigera
GGGAAGGGAAGGGAAGGGAAGGGAAGGGAAGGGAAGGGAAGGGAGAAAAGCTCCCAGGATCACCTCCCAGATCCACTCCCCAGGGCCATGTTCCTGTCATTACCCAGTTTAAGAGGATCTCAAAGGTCATTATACTTTTTCCTGGTTTATTTCTTTATAATTGGTTGTTTCTAATTAGACATGATGCTTTACTTACAGGAGGGTATACATGCAGTTGTAATTGTTCTAACATGAACAATGCTGAATAAACATCTTTATTTAAGTGATATTATTTTACCTCATTCTTCATTCCTTTGCTGGTGCAGGGTTTAAAGCGTTTCTGGACAGCAGAATTCAGCCAGGCAGTAAAAGTGCTGCACACGCTCCCTGTGCCCCATGGGGCTGTTTGGCACTGCATCTCTGTGATGCCTGGTGCACACTGTCACCGGAGGACAAGCCTGCCCACCAACCTGTGGACCCCTGTGGGTTGCAGGGATCCCCCCTATGGGAGCCAGACCATTTCAGCACCAGAGGACATGCTAAACAAAGATCAGTCTCACAGGCCAAATCATGTGAGACCAAAAAACCATGCTTTTAGTATATAAATAAAAGCACATTCCAAGAAGGGTCGAGCCTGTCATCACTACCACCTGGTCTCATTTCCAATACTGGCTAAAATTTGAACCATCAACTTCGCTAATGGGAAAAGCTCTCTATACTTTCCTCATCCTGTGGAACGGGGTGGTTCTCTATGGTTCTTAAAGAATGTCTTTGAACACACATGTGGAAGTGCACTGATAAATCGTGCATCTGAAGCAATAAAGCATTTTTGAAAACACAGTGAGGACCCAAGGGTCTTTGAACCCGCCCCTTTCCCTCTCACATGGATTTGCATTGCTGGGACACAGTGGGAGGCGTACACAACTTACAGGAGGAGGGATTTACTTTGGCTCATGGTTCCAGAGGCTCAGTCCATGCTGTGCTGGTTTCCAGGCAGACAACATGATACAAGGGCGTGCCAGTGGAAAGCTGTTCAACCAATGGCCCTCAGGAAGCAGAAAGCAGGGGAAGAGCCTGAGAGGGAGGGGGGAGGGGTCCTAGGTAGCTCCCAAGGTCCTGACCCAGGGTTCCTCCATGCTGATGCCACCTCCTAGGAGCTCACTCAGCTATGGCTCTCAGCTCCACCCTGATACACGCCCACTTGCATCTATCACAGTGCATCACTCTCTCTTTTTGTCAGTTTTGTATGAATGGACTCATATAGCAGGTGCCCTTTTCTGGCTGACTTTATTTAAGATTCATCCACAACAACTCATGTGTCAAAGGTGAGCTCCTCTTATCTACCTTATAGTGTTCCACTTGGTCAATCAACTTCACTTTATATTTTACCCTTTCATCCATCCATGGGCATCTAGGTTGTTTCCAGCTTCCAGATCTTACAGATAGAACAGTGGACCAGACACAGAGAAAATGTCTGTGTTCTTTTCTCCAGGTAGACCCTCAGGAGCAGATGGCTGAGTTGTGTAGCAGGTTTGTGTGCACCCTGCAGAAAATGCCAGAACGTCCTCTGCAGTGGCCCCTTGTGATTCTCACCAGCTATGTGCGAGAGTTCATAGGGGCCCTCATCCTTGCCCACACCGGTGTGCCCGCTCCGTGTATCAGCATACGGTGTAGAATGCAGGCAATGATACCCCTGTGGTTGCAGCTCTCATTTCCCTGATGCTTAGTGATACTGAGCATCTCTTCATATGCTTCTTCACCAACAGTCCGTCTGCTTTGGACAACAGTCTGCTCAGCTCTTTTGCCTTTTTTCTAGTGGATTGTTTGTTTGGTTTGTTTTCTTATGAAGTTTTGAGTTTTTTTATGTTCTCTTGAGATGCAAGTCCACTGGCAGATATGTGATTTGCAGTTATTCTCTCCCACTTTGTAGGTCGCCTTTTCATCAGGAAGGGAGGGATCTGGGCCTCCTATTCACACACCCAACATCCATGGCAGGCTCTCAGCCATGCCCCTCACTGAACCAGACCTGCAAACTGCTGCATAGTCAGCACTCTCCGGCCCCTTCCAGGGTTTTGGTTTGGGAGGGCTGGGTACTGACGCCTTGGGCATCAGCACAGGGCCTGCTAAAATGAAGAATTGCTTTGGAATTCCTGTACAAAAACAAAAGCAGCACCTCTC
This sequence comes from Chinchilla lanigera, assembly GCF_000276665.1. NCBI lineage: Eukaryota > Metazoa > Chordata > Mammalia > Rodentia > Chinchillidae > Chinchilla > Chinchilla lanigera. The sequence goes on from NW_004955411.1 coordinate 4,940,752, forward strand.
AAAGAGTTGAAGTTGTCACTTCTAAAAAAGTCCAGTTTACTTATGTTTTGGGGTGAATATTTTGTTTCCTTTTGTTTGTGACCATGTGTTGAGTGTCATGTCTAGGAAGTCTTTGCTTAACCCAAAGTCATAAAGACTTCTGGTTTTCCTCTAGTTTAGTATTTGTAGGTTTTCTACTTAAGTTATGATCTCTTTCAAGTTAATTCTTGTAGCTTGTACAAGGTATAGGCAATGTCTTAGTGTTTGCTTTCGCATCATGGGTTGAAGCGATTATCCTTGTTTCCCTGAAATTCCTGGAAGCACTGTTTGAACATCTCACGTCAACTCAAGCTTGGGTCAGTTTCGAGACTCAGACCTATCCTATTGACCGATTTATCTGCTTTATGCCCATAATACAGTGTCAAGATTGTTATAGCTTTATAATGGATCCTGAAATTGGAGAGTCTCCCAAACTTTTAGGCCTTTCTCAGAGTTACTTTGTTGTTCAAAGGTCTTTGCATTTCCAGGTGCGTTCCAAGCCTGAATTGTCAATTTCTAACACAAAATAGCTCGGGGATTTTGAATGGAATTGCACCAAAACTGCGATGAGTTTACTGAGAAGGCATTGGAGCAATTGGAACAATTACAGGCATTGGAACAATTACATTAAGCCTTTCAGACAGGGATGAAGCATCGCTCTGTTCACCTGCGCCTGCTTCAACTTCTCCCGCAGAGTTCCCTGGTTCTCACGGGTTAGGCATTCACCTATCACAGTCATCCTTAACTACTTCATCTCTGTACTTTACTCTAAGAGGAAATGCAATTTTTTATTTCAATTTCTTGGTATCATTCACTAGTTGATAGAATCGCAATATCTTTTGAATATGGATCTTGTGTCCCATAGTTTTCTAAACTTACTTATTCCAGTAGATGCTCTTGTAGATTCCATTGCATTTTCTTTCCTGAAAGTAAAATAGCTCGCTTCTTCCTATCTGGATTCATTCATAAATAAATGGTACAAATACAGTAATATAAATACACATAACTTTTTGTTGTTGTCTTGCTGCTGCAGCAGCTAGCACTGCGGCACGACGCGGAGCAACAGGGCAGAGTGCTGTGCTCGGTCTCAGCCAGACCTCAGGAGAGCGGCTGCCTCTCCACAACACTGTGACATTAGCTGCAGTTTTCCTACCTGCACCCTTGCTGGGTGGAGGATGTTTATACAGCTAACTCGCCTGCAGCTTTACTTTGTTTTAATCAGGAATGCATGCCGGATTTCTTCAAATGCTTATACCACACCTGCTAAGATGATTTTTTTTTTTTCTCCACAGAGAAGCCCTCCTCATGGAGAAGCCTGGCTGACACCACTGGCACCAAGTCCTCAAAATGGTCATTGGTACAAGGGAACACGGACTGGTGGCTCCTGCAAGAGGCGAAGACAACGCGGCCACTGCCTATAACCTGCGTGTGAGCTCCAAGGGGCTGTGGGGCCGCCCTGGCGGAGAGCATCCTGCACAGCAGCTGGCCAAGGACTCGGTGACAGCCACAGACCCACGCTGACCTCCCGGCTTTGTGGGTAAGGTGTTCCGGTCACAAGGGCATGTCCCAGAAAGGCACATGGAAGTCTGTGGGACAATAAAATGAGCCTGGCGCTTACTCTGTTTATTTTTTTAAAAATACAAAGTTCCTTGTGCTATACTTCCAATTCCTCTTCAAGTTTATGATTATTTGAAAAATAAATGCAAGTTTAGAAAGTTCATTTCATCCTATCCCCCCAAAATCTGAGTTTCTGTCCTGTCCCTGCTGTGGTAAAGGTAGCCCTCCTATGTTCCCGGTCAGACAGGCAAAGCAGAACATCCCCGGCAGCCCTCACCAGGGTCCCTCTGCTCCAAGTGTGCTGTCTGTGTGTTCAGCTCTAAGGCACAGCCTTAAACAACTCCTCACTTTACTTCCTCAGTCCTCTGCACACCTTTGTTCTGGAGAGTTCCCCCAGGTCACAGTAGTGGGTCCTTCTTTCCAGTTATGGGGAGGCTGCTATCAAAGAGCTCCAGTGAGGACGTGAGCATGCTCAGAGGGTTGCTCCAACACTAACCTCCTGTGGAGACGTCAGGGACAGCAGCGACTGTGTTCACTCACACTAAAGTCCCCAGGCAGCTGTGAAATTACAGGTACCTGAAAGTCCCCCCTGTGAACATACACAACAGCCCTTTTAAAACATAGGTACCCAGCCACTCAGCACATCCTCAGCTCCTGAAATCTCAGGGTCTTAGGACGAGGGGTTCCCTGGAAACTCACAAAGGAAGAAGGTCCTGGTCACCAGCCAGCATATGTTACAGACATCCACTGGTGAAAACTGTAGTCTAGAGAGTAGCCACCAAACAGGTCCCATGGCTTTCCTGTACCTGAGATGCCATGCAGTAGACATCCAACATCATAAGACCATGGGTATCACTAATAATGTAGGATTTGTTAGCTAGACTATAAAAGCCATTTAATAGTAATAACAATTACTAGGTTGTTTTGTTAAAAAGGCGCATTTGTCTGACATTACCAAGCTAGCTATACTGCAATGCTAATCCAGAAGAACGCTGACACTTCTCCCCTTCTCCTTCTCCCCAAAGGCTGGGCTCTGATGAGGGCATGTCATTAGGTGGATGAATAACCAGATAGCGGTCTTGTTCTGCATCACAACAGGCACCCCGTGTGTAGAGTGAAGGCTGTGGGAACGCAAAGCACAGGCCCCTGCGCCCTCCTGACGAAGAGCCACCCTTCCATCCTGCGTCCCACCTGCCCCACACTGACACTGTCTGCCTGGAGCCAACGGGGCCATGTATCTGGACAGAAAGCCTCCGATTCCTCATTTCCCCACACTGCGGGACCCCTAGAGTCAGACTGAAGTTGGCTTCCACTAGGGTACTATCTTAGTTCCTTTCTCATTTCTCAAACAAAACACCCGACTCCCACAAGTTGAAGAACAAATGGTTGATTTTAACTCACAGTTTGTGGAGGTTTCAGTCCATAGTCCCCTGGCTCCAAGGCAGGGTAGCATCGCAGAGGAGCAAGAGCTCAGGGAGCAGCAGGCATGGAGCCACGTGACCTCCTTCTTCTTTCCCTCTCTATGCCATGCAGGCCACAAGCCTCTTGGACTTCCCTCTTCGGTGAGTCCCTCATCTACACACAGAACTGTGCTCACCCAACCAGTGAACTAACGCCATGTCACACACCCATGATCCACACTCCCAAAAGCCTTATCTATGAGTGCACATGGCTTTGGGGGGACAACTAGGTAAGAGCCATAACAGGTACAAAAGTTTCTCCTCTGAAATGATGCACACACTGAGACCATCTGCAATACGAACAGAAAAAATCTGTGCCACCCTGAACAAGGGCTGCAAAGCTTGGTCTGGCAGTGCAGTGAGTTTTGTGCAATTGTACATGATACAACTTGAAAAGTGTGTGATATGGAATGTAATGAGGTCCAGCCTTACATACAAAGATTGAAATCACTGAAATGCAAAGCTAAATGCTCTGCAGAGAGCCATGCACTCCCAGAACACTAGGATCCTCAGCAGTGCTGGGCCTTGCTCCTGCAGGGATTGTGGTTATTGTAGAGAAATCTCACCCTCCTGGGCCGGGAGCAGCCTGGGTCCGCACGCTGAGACGGCAGGAGCCCTTCAGGACAGACGGCCTCCTACAAGGTGGGCAGCCCATGAATGCAGACAGGGCCCTTCTGCCTCGTGCTCACAGAAGCAGGAGAGTCACTTGAAGATAAGCAGCTACATGCACCGTGAACAGCAGCGTGGAATGACACTGAGGGGCTGCCACAGAACGGCAGCCCCGTGAGATGGAGTTTGCCGCCGAGCTTTATGTGAGCAGGGAGAGCCAGTCTCTCCACAGGCGGCTGCTACGCCAGCTGCACTAGGCCACAGTAGCTGCTGAGTTTTCAACTCCTGGACGTACTGTTCAACCCAAAGCTTGTGCTCAGTAACTCGCGGACAGAGAAGCACGCTAATCAGCAAGTCTAGTGATTTTTCTTCTCTCCAATAACAGTAGACTCGGTAGCTTGCCAGGAAGAAGAGCTGGATGAATTCAGGGTCAGTCAACATCATCTTCATGTCGTGCTTGTTGCCTCACCCTAACTAGCCTGTCTCTACCTCAATTATCATGAAAGAAAACAAGTGAGCTGCGGGAGCAAGGTAGTGAGCAAGCGGACAGGGAATTCCGGAGCCAGCATCGCTGGTCATAGAGATGCGGCATCCCAGCTTGCGTCTTGAGACGCTGATGTCATGGTTGGTGCTGACCACCAGGGACTGTCCGCAGCCTGGTCTCCTCTAGGTCCTGGCCCCGACCCGCAGATGCAGATGGATCCTATGCTGGGTGCTGGGAAGGGGCAGGGGCTGGCGGGCAGCACTGCGCCCAGGCTGGATGTCCACATGCTCCTGCGTAAGGCATCTCTTCTTGGAGAAGATGCCCAAAGGGAGCAGGAAGGACAGGCTGGGCACCTCTTCTGCGGGCTGTGCTCCCAGGCACCCTGCTGCCCTGTCACTGTGCTGCCCTAGCCACTCTCAGGTCCCTGGGAAGCGGGCCGGGTCTGCCCTCGTGCCACCGGAGAGGGCAGGCTGGGGCTTACAGATCTTGTCATGCGCACCCTGGGGCACCAGAGCCCAGCCCTGTGGGAAGGAAGAGGAGGAAGGAAGAGAGGCCAGGGCAAAGGAAAGCTGGTCTCGTGGGTAGGGCCGCAAAGCCTCCTCTGACACTTGCCAAGGTGCAGGGACGAGGCTGATTTGAAACAATATGTAAGAACATTCACAGTTTGTAGTGACTACACTTTAATTTCCAGGAAGAAAGTGGGACTCTTCTGGTCTGAGTTGAGAATTCATTTTCCTTCTCCCCACCGGGCCAAAGGCTCTGCAACCTCTCGCGTGCACACCAGAGGGCGCCAGGTCCCCCGGAATGGCAGCTTGCGGCAGAGAAGCCCCCGCAGGGCGGGCCCAAGTCCATGCCGCGCGTTTCGGGCTGAGTTCTCAGCGTGGACGGTTTCTGCGCGCTCTGCCCGGGGATCCGGGCTGTGCGGGTGGCTGGATCCCAGGCACACTGTCCTGCTGTCTGTACTAGATCACGTACGAGCTGCACGATTCACAGCGGGGAGTTTCTCCCAGGTGTTAGGACCGATGCCCTCTGTCTCAGGGTTCAGCTGTGAACCCTCCCTGGGGCAAGACAGCCCACTGGGGTCCCTGTCACCCCTTAGTCCTTGCTTCCCTGTTTACATCAGCTCAGGCTTGTTATTAACATTCAATATTTTGACTCAAGTAATAAAGGTACAGTTTAAATCCTATCTTTGATGATTATTTTTAAATCCACAAGAAGAATCTCACCGGAGAAGAATCCTGAATGTGAAAAAATCATTCTGTATAAGAGTAGTCTTCAAAGTGCCATTTCTGATAAAAAATAGTTCAAAAAGTTCTTAAAAGTCTCAAAACAGGCCCCCACTCTACTTGAGCTCTGCGCTCAGGGAAGCCTGTGGAGGTCCCTAAATTTCATGTATATATATTCATATTTTATTTGATGATCTTTTTTTGTCTTTTTGAGACAGGGTTTCACAATGCAGTTCAGGCTGGCCTTGAGCTCGCTTTGCAGCCCAGGCTGGCCTCAAACTCGCAGCAATCCTCCTGCCTCAAACTTCCCAGTGCTGACTGCTGGGATTACAGGCATGCACCACCATGTTGCTTCATGATTGGAATAAGTAGGATTTACTTTTTAAATGTGTGTTAGGTTGCATTAACCTGAGAATAGTGTTGTTCCACTGAGATTCACTTTACACCTCGTTTGTCTCAGGAGAGAGCTCACCTAAGGTATAATACAGGGACCGAGAAGCAAGTAGACACAGTGAGGCAAGCAGGAGTCGCTCTGTGCCTGGGGTGAGCGAAGGGCCGTCAGGGATAAGTGGAGGAACGCAGGCTCCAGGCTTCACTGCTTTGCGCACCAGCAGCTCTTCCTGTTAAGCGGGTCACAGGACAACTTCAGACCTCATGGGGCTTTTATAAAGATTCAAATGAAATCCTCATTCTCAAAACCCTGTATCAGGGACCATCACAAAGAGTATCAGTAGCTTTTGCCAGGATGTTTCCCTTCTGGAATACTACAGGTAGTCCTCGTTTAACTACCTTTCCATTTAACAACTGCGCGGACTTATAGCCAAGGCGTGACGTGGACTTGCCATCTGCCCTTCAGACTTGTGACCCGCATTTGGACTTGGGACGCAGGAACACCAGCGGCAGTACAACCTTACGGTGACCGCTACAGTACAATAGAGCTGTTTTATGTTCCGTCATGTGTTACAGGATGGCCTGTAAGAGTTATGCCAATAAAAGCGAAGTCATCAGGTTGGAGTCTCCTTTGGCTCTTCTTTGCTCTGAGTGTTGTAATGTACATACCGTTTCAATTCCTCAGGAAGTCATCAGTTCCTTGCCGACCGGAAATCCATCATAAAACAAGGAATGCCTGTAATTCAGCTTTGCTCCAAGCCTTTCTTCCTCAACTGTGGGGATGAATGAGACACTATTTCTTCCCTTAAGGCTTCTTCAAACCCCATCTGGAAAATGTCACCTACTTGCCCCTCCAGGCTATGGTAATGTACATGTTTGCATTAGCAAGACCATTCTTAAGGAAGCTTTGTGTCTCCCTACACATTTATTTTGAAATCAGTGTGGTTTTTTTTTTTTTTTTATCACTTCCTGGGTTATTCTGTGACCATTTGTTCTCTGGGGAAAGAAATGCTTCTACTCTAAGAAAGCATTGTGATATTTTATTCATTTCCAAGCTCTAAGCCTTGAATAAGAAGCACAGCGGAACTCTGCATTTCCTCGTGCGTTGGCGTGTGCTCTTTCTCAGTGTCACGGCGTGGAGGGCTCACACCAGCCCACCTTGCTCTGCCTCTGCCGAGTCAGCTTGTCCTCCACACACTCGTGGTGGGAGTGTGGACCCACAGTGGCGCTCCTCGTGGGAACAGTGCCAGCGACTGGTGACACTCACAGAAAGAGTCCGAGCAACGTGTCCTGCCAGTGGTCTCATCCCTGTGTGCTGTTCTGCAGCTGCGACCTTGAGCCCCCGGTGTTCCTGCCATGTCCACAGAGGGGGAAGCTTCAGACCAGGAGGGTGGTGAACAGGTCAGCAGCATTTTTACTGTAGAAATGCAGCTCAACATGTGCCGTGGGGTCCGCTAAGTCAGGAAGGGCAGCCCTGACCCTAAGGTCCCCGTATCCCAAGACCGAGTCTTGAGAGGCCTCCCCAGCAGGGTGGGGGACAGATGCGCTAAAGCCAAGAAGTGCAGTCTGAAAAGGTGTACGTGGACACCTGTAGCTCCCTCCTGCAAACTGCTGCAAGTAACGTGGCAGGGAAGCCCAGAGGGAAGTGGACAGGGGACGTGGGCTGAAACGAGCAATGCTGTGGCTGCAGCCACCGGGGCACACGGCCAGCGAGCCCTTCCTCCCACCTAAAACACCAGCTGGAAAGAACAGTTGTGGAAAAGTATATTGAACGCAATTTGCCACTTTGACCTTTTCTGTGCACCCAGGGCAGGGGCATCAAGCAAGTCCACATGGCGGTGTCGCCATCGCCACTGGCCCTCTGCAGGGCTTTTCTCCAGCCCACACTGCAGCTCTGCCCCTACCGGGCCCTGCCTCCTGTCCCCGCCTCCTGCTCTCTGTCCCGAGGAATTCAGCACCTCTGGGGAACCTCACCAGGTGGAATTAGACAGCCTTTGTCCTTTCATGGTGGGCTTACTGGATTTTTAAAATTCTAAGAAACCTTTTAGAATGTATTTCTGAATAGTTAAGACAACAGAAAATCCAATAGGACAAGGATGAGTGGGATTGGGAAGGTCAATCCCAGGGCAGGCGTTGTTTGCGAACCGCTCCAGTGTGGACACTCCTATCCCAGCCCCTGGCCTGAAGGAACTGCCAGGAACCTGCAAAGGAGGGAGTTTGGCATGGCCCCTCCTTGTAGAGCGAACCCCGGAGTAGTGGGTAGGAAGCCCCAGCCGTAGCAGAAGTCTGAGCAGCTCCCCCCCCCCCATAGTGATGTAGCTCCAGGCAGAGCAGGAAAGTCGGGCAAGCCTCGCCACCGAAATCCACCTCTGTGGCCAGAATGCTAGCACCTGGAATGTACACCAAGGGGGCAGGGTCCCCCGCCACCAGGCAGATGTCTGCCAACGAGGACAGTTTTCTTCAGGTAAATCTCATAGAAACATGTCATCTTGACCCAAAATGACCACGCACATGAGAGCCCGTGGCTTCCAAGCAAGCATAGCAGACACCAGCAGCAGGTCAGCCCCTTCAAGGTGACAGAGGTTAAGTTGAAGTAGAGTAAGAGTTTTAAAATATTCTTAAGGAAATGAAAAATTGAGAACAGAAAGAAAATAAAACTGTCATAATCGACAGGTTAGGTTTTTGACAGACTCAGATAAAACGTCCAGAAATGACAGATGCCGTTGAAATTAGAAACCCAGGCCCAGCTTCCCAGCATGCCAGGTAGGCGGAGAGTGAATCCAAAGGCTGGATCAGAACAACGAAAGAGCAAAACAACTGCCTGCCGGGAGTTATGCAGCGCTCTGCAGCAGACGCAAGGGGCAGTGAGGCGTGGGCCCCCAGCCCACAGGGGACAGATAAACGGACAGGATTACAGGAGCCACAGCTTATACTACTGAGGAAATGCACTAAAGCAACAATGAAATAATATTTCCCACTGAAATAGAAAGGCCACTGTGTTGGAGACCTGGGTCCACACCTGGGAAGTGGCGTGGCTTACCTGGTGAGGCTGGACACCATCCACCTTACAAACCAGCACCTCCGCTCCCCACAGAGACCTTGGAAAACATTGCAGAAAGATATGTAGGGGATGGGTAAAAATGTACACGGCAACGGGGCAGCAGATAAGTGTGGAAAGGAGGAATGAACAACCATGTCACTGCACTGTGCTACGTGCGTCTGTGGGGAGTGACCACACGTGGCCCTGGACAGCCCATCAGGTGGCGCAGCCTGCTGGTGATGCTGTGACGTACAGAAGAGGATGTGCACAGGACCTATGCGAGCACCAGGCGTTCACAGAGGGCCATGATGAGTACCTCGGATTCTAGAATCATCCTCATGGACACCAAAGTACTCAGAAACCGGTCCAGGGCTCCAGTCTCGGATGCTCGGTCTCCAAGGCTGAGGCAGTTTTGGGTACAGTGTCCTGCTCTTCTGAGAGAAGCAGGCCCAACCCTACCAGGCATGGTTCCCTGAGGCCAGTCATCCCCTCATCTCTCCTGAGGACCTCCAGGCCCTTCCTTCGTGAGCCTCACAAGCCCACACCATGCTCTGCCTGTCCACAGGTGAGCCTCTCCCCAGGCCCAGAAGACCCAGCACCAGTGTGCTGAGAAGAGGCTGATGACCCCTCCAGGCCCAGAGCAGATAGCCCCACTGGGCCCCTCCTTACAGCTCCTCCAGCAGGTGCAGTGACTCCTGCCGATGTTTCTGTAACCTCCACGACTGACTCCTGAAGCTTCTGTCAGCCCCGAGCCCAGGGGGCAGCCAGGTCTGGAAAGAGCATCAGGCCTGTGCTGAGCAGAAGCACTCACACTGCACACTGGGCTTGCTGGTCAACCTGCTCCAGCTGTCCAAACACCGCCTCCACAATGCACCAGACCACATGCTGGTCCATCCACCCCACTGGTCACTCCTTCCCTTGCCATTTTTTCTATACAGGCCAAAACTACTCCTCACAGGCAATGTCACAATTGATTGTTTTCTCCCTATTTCTAAAACTTAAACCATAAGAAAGTGCTTTTTATGTATTTATCCTACCCCATCTTTCCAGCAGACCCTAATCTTATACCTCCAGCTCCCCTAAAGATGATGATAAAATCTGCCATAAAATCCATGTGGGTGGGGACACACATGGCTCCAACCCCAGCCCTGCTATAGGAGCTCTAATGGCTCCTTGGCTCCCTATATTAAATGCCACTCAGACTTCTCCAAGATACCACATTCTCTGAGGTTTGGCATCTCTTCTCTGGCCAGGTCTGCACGGCCTCCACATCCCCTAAGCAGCTGGCTCCTTGGAAGGCCCCTCCTTCCAGATAACTGGGGTAGATGGATCCTGCCCTGTGTGACCTCAGCCCTGTGACCTCGGGTAATGGATATGTGGAGCTCCCATCCCACAGTCGCAACACCTACCCAGTCTCCTGCTCTCCCCACACCTTGAGTCTACTCATCCAAGGTAACTTGGTAAGGGTTCCAGGCCTGTGCCAGGCACAGGTTAAAGACCAGACAGCTGCTGCAGATGTTGTCATCCTCTGTAGGTCATAAACCCCCTGTGACGAAGAAGCATCGCTGCTAACCCAGTCCGCACATTACTGACAACTCATAAACTGCAGGCTCCTGACACTTACCTCCTTCAACCACCCTGTGAGGCCAGCACCTCTGTGGCCCAGGTTAAAGTATAAAAACTGAGGCCTGCATGCCTAATATATTACAGCTAAGAGGTGATTGCTGATATTGACATAACTCCACAAAACTAAAACACATCCTTCCCTGAAGACCTTCAGGCAGTTTCATACAGTTTCCCAGGAAGCCAGACATTCCGACAGCTGTCAAGGGCAGTGTAAGTTGTGAGTCAGACCTAGCTCTCCCAGACCCCAATCTGCTTGCCAGCAGAGGCACTACTCTCTGCAGGGAACTCAGCTCAGTACCGAAGCTGTCATCAGCCAGCACTGGATGTCATGGAGGAGATACGGTAGGACAAGGGATTTTGCAGATCCTGGATACATCTGGAGACACCAGAAAGCTGACATCGGCCACTTCAAAGTCTTCAAAGTCTTGTACCCTGAGGTACAAGAAAGCCAGAGAACTCTGACCCCAGATGCTTATTAAAATCTTCCCACCCAAGGTCCCTTGCTGTTATGATTTGTGCCTAGATGCCTCCCCAAAGCCTCATGCAGTCATGGGGTGGTCTTCTAGAGTTTTTGATTGACTCACAATCCATTGAGATCATGGGTGTGAGTGCTATACCCACCCTGCACTGGGCATAGCAGGGTGGGCAGCCCGTATACAGTATAAGAGAGGGAAAGAGGCTTGCTCTCTGCTGCTGCTCCTCCCTTTTTGCTCTTGCTGCTTTTGCTAATATTCAGCCACCATGAACTCTTGCCCTCTACCAAGTGCTACTCTGCCTTGGAACCAGCCAAGTGTGGCCTGAAACCTCCACAAACTGTGAGCTAAATAAACCTTTCCTTTCTTAATTGTGAGTGTCAGGTATTTTGTCTCAGCAATGAGAGAAAAGTAACCAAGTCACCTGCCTTCTCCTCATCCCTGTAAAACAGGGTTCACTTCTCTTTGTTAGGGCAGACTGTCTTATCGCTCTCTGCCTGCCTGCACCCAGACACATAAATTCCATGCCATGTTGCCTTCACACAAGCCTGGCAGTCTCTGCTTCCCCCCCATACATTACAGGCAGGAGCTGCCCCCACGTCAGAGACACAAGTTTCTACTGGGTCCCAAGTCAACCTCACATGGCAAAAGGAGATGCCTTCTGAGGAGCAGCTGCAGGCCCAGGGCTTTATTCAGAGGTAAGGAGCAGCTCCCTGGACTGAAGGCCTCTGGGGCTTTCACAGCACCTTCAAGGCAAAGGCAACAAGTAACACCGCAGTTTGTTTGCCGTCTAAGCTTCCAGCCCCTGTGGAAAGCTGTGAAAGGTCATCAAAATCCACATGCAGCCCACATGCACACAGGATCATGGGAGCCATTTCCTGGGCCATGCAGATCCCTGCCTAGACCTGGTGTTCAGGGGAAGGAGGAACCTGAGGCCCATGGGCCTGATGTGCGTCCTGGAGAGGCATGGAGTGAGGTCCAGCTGAGGCCTCTGGCAGTGTGGGGTCTCCATGGCCAGTAAGCAAGGTCCCCTGAGAGCCAGCCTGCAGAGCATCCCCAGGGGGCATGTGATGAGGCAGGGACATTACGGCTTCCCCCTGGGCCCCACTGTGCTGCAAGGGTGGGGAGGAAGAGAGCATGCTGGGTCTCCACATGTCCTGCCTAGGTGACACTGCAGTGTTCACGGCAGCAACCTGGCTGTCCTCTTCCCCCACAATACTGCCTGGACTGCAGCCTGTAACTACAGAAACACTAGACAAGGTGGGAAGCCGGAAGTCAGCCATACTGTTGCTTCTCCTTTCCCCCTATTGCTTTTATCCTGAACTCTGTGGCAGATCGGCCCTGCCCCTCCTCAGTCAAAGGGCACTAGGTAAGCAGGCCTCTGGGGACGTCCCTGCCTGAACCATATGCACAGAAAGGAGAGGAGCGCAGAGATGCTGTCGCAGGGCAGAGGTTTTCCCTTAACCCCCTGGCACCAGGACGAATCAGACACCTCAACGTAGATCTCATTCCTCCCTGAACTCGCTACTGGCAGGAGGGTGGAAACATCTCACAGTGCAGGTGAGTTAGATCAGAGGGCAAGTCCAGGGGTCACAGATGATAGAGCCAGGCAGGAGGGTTCTGAAAGCTCTCACACAAATACATGATGAGTGTTTGAGACAATAGACATGCTAATTGCTCTGACTCGAGCATTACACAATGTTCATGTGTATAGAGATTTCACCTTGGTTTTAAAAACTCTGAGACTAAGGGCTGGGGTGTAGCCCAGGGATAGAAAGCTTGCCTAACACGCGCCAGGCCACGGGTTCAATCCTTCATACTGCAAAACAAGCAAACAAACCACCAAGATTTAAGAGGAAGAAAATCTGTTTGTTCAGGAAATTCTGTCTGATTTTTTTTTTCAGTCTGAGAGCCCACCTGGATCCAATCACACCTGAAAGGCTTGATTCTTCTCTCAGGAGGACGAGGTTCCCCAGCTGCCAACACACGAAGCGATACAGGCTCCCCAGTGTGTTCCTGAAACACCTCCAGCATGATGAATCAAGCTCATTGTGCCATCAGAGTGTGCCTCTGCCCCGCCCAGGACCGAGCGAAAGAGAAGACAGCAGCCTACTGGCAACCCAAACTCCCGGTCACCGAGGGGGCCTGCCGTCCACCTGTCAGAGCCTGCCACCCTTCCTGGATGGGGTCCAGTTGCGTGGTCTCTGGGGACCCCAGACTTACCAACAGAGATAGCCTCTGTGTTTAGGGAGAGCTGAGCCGCCCACCGCTGCCTGAGCCACAAGTGCCACGCCGGGGCCTCATCCCCTCAAGCGTGAGAAGAAAATAATCAGCCACTGGGAGGAGCCTTTCCCAGAAAAGCAGAGCCCGAATGCAGCTCCTGGATCAGGAGGAAACGGCCGGAAGGCTTGCCAGGGACCCGACTTTGAGGGCCCGCTTGCTGAACGCGAATGCGGTGCCCAGCGCACTGGCCAGAGCTCTGTGATCTGACGGAGCTCTCTGCACAGCTGGTGCAGCCTGCAGGAGAAGCAGAGGCCCTCACCACCTCCTGGAGACGAAGGCCTGGCTGTGGGAAGGGTTCCGGTGCCACCTCGGGCTCATCCCTCCCTCGTGCCAACAGCACGCCTCTGCTGCTAACGCACACCCTCTACCCCTCCTTCCACCCCTCTTTCGGCTGCCTTCATCATTCTTTCAAAAAAGCCCAGCAAAGTTTATTGGTGTGAAAACCCCAGCCAGAAAGATCTAGGGAGAGAAAGGGACATGTTCTGGGGGCAGGGCCTGGATTCTGGGGGTGGAAGGATGGGGCTGCGGATAAGCAAGGGCGGCACAGAGATGGGGACCTACGCAACACCCTGAACTGCACACGGAGGGGGCAGGGGTTGAACGAGTGGACTGCTGTTCATCAAGAGAAAAACATATTAATTGGAAGCATGGAGAGAATGAGGAGGCTACTTTTATTTATTTGCTTAAGTCACTGGCAAATCAAATCTCCTCAGGCAATTCATTCTACTGCTGCTAAAGGGGAGAGAGCAAAGGAAGGCTCTCTCTCACCAAGGGTTTTCTGTTAGAGAATTGTCTCAGTGTGGTACTAAGCATCTGTTATTTGGCAGACCAGGACTACTGGTGTAAATGCTGCCAGGGCAATCAGAAGTGTCTGTGAAGCTCATGACAAACCGAGGTTCTGCCCCATCCTGTTTTCCAGCAGGACGTACTGGTGACACGCGATCTAAAGTAACTCTGCACTTGTTTAGGCTCAGATGATCCCATTCACAAAGGGATGGCAGCCGTCTCTGGAGGCAGCCTCTGCAGGAACTGCAGTGATCCTGTGGCTGGCCACATGGTGTGTGTCTGAGCTCCTGGTGTGGCATCTGCTTCCTGATGTTCCTACACACAGCCGGACACAAGGGAATAAACACTGTGTCCCTGAGCACGGTGGGAAGTCTGCTGAGCGGGCTGGGTCCCATTAAAGCAGGGATGGAAGACAGACAACCCGTCACTGGGAGGCAGCAGACCCCCCTCACTATGACAGAGGGGCAGAGGAGGACCCTCACAGGGAGAGTGCCGAGAGGTCAGGACAGGGATCGGAGCTGGGTCTGGACAGGAGGGACCCTGGCTGCAAGAGGGAGGATGTGACCGCAGCTCTCCTGGACAGCTGGTTTTGTGTAAAATGCACAGCCACCTTGAACACCTTAAACAGCTATCCACCCTGTGACCCAGCCACACCCAGAAGAGAAGGAGGCACATGACCCCAAAGTCCCCCACGGGAAGGGTCAGCAGTGCTCAGGCATGAGAAGACACAGGCTGGGAACAGCTCCGACCACCCTACAGGCCATGGCTCCTTCATCAAGAAGGAATGAGGGAGTCACACTGGCCTAAAGCACAACGCTAACCCCTAAATATCAAAGAACAACTTTGGGTTTCCGTGGGTAGGAAGTTCTAAGACCAGCAAAGCCAACTTACGTCAAAAGAAGCTATGACAGGAGACTTGGCACGGGGCCAGGAAGGCGCAGAGCTGAGTGAGGGGTCCCCCCAGGGGTGAGGCTCTTCTGTCTCTCCAGAGGATGAGAGTCACAAAGGCGTCACAGCTGTCCAAACCAAGCCAACTGCCCCCTGAGCCTGTCCACTTCACCATGTCCTAAATAAATCAGCCACCCATCCACAGAGTCCAAGATACAGCCGTCCACGTCTAGGTGCCTCTGACCAGCAGAGGTATACAAGTGTCCCAGCCGTGCTGTCTTCAGTCACCTCGGTGAGGAGGCAGACGAAATGTCCGTGGAGACAGAATGGACACCGCGGAAACTCCACAGCAATGAAAATGTGCCATTGGTGCTACTGGGAGTGACTGGGTGTGGCTCAGACACAATGCTGAACAAAGCAAGCCAGACACACAGGAAAGCAGGGGGCTCTTTATATTAAACTCACCAAGAGGCAAAGTAGCTGGTGACCTCAGGCACATGAAGGGTGACGACGCCCTGTCATTTGCTGAGTGGCTTGTGTCTCCTGACTGACAGATATGTTCATAGCTATGAGAGGCCGGGCAGCAGGTGATGGAAAGAAACCAATAACCTCTCCTCCCATCGATCGGTCAGAAGTGTGCCCAACCTGTTAGGACGTGTGCAGCCACAGCCCACCTGTTCTGCCGTTTGTTTGAGCTCTAGGCCGAAGCTGTCCCCGGGATGGAGGGGTCCAGCAGGTCTCCTGTGCTGTCAGATGTGAGGCTGAGCTAAGGCGAGCGATGTGGAGATGGATGCTGAACCCCACACTCATGGAGGAGCTGGCCTCCTTGGTCAGCCCACAGGGGCAGCCCTCAAGCCTTCGGGGGGAAGGCCCCGTTTCTGTCACACCTGCTATCACGTCAGGGCAGTGGCCGATCCCAGTCTCACTTTCTCACAGCAATTGGACACCTCTGACACAAACTGGACTCTGGCGGTGGAATGTGTGGTGTTGGGCAGGAGGCTCCGTGCTTGGGCGTGGGCGGCCTGTGACCTCTTGAGACGTGACCACACAGCAAGCAGCCCTCCTCCATGTGCCATTGCAGACAGCGCTCCTTAGCTCTGCTGTCTAACTCCCAGTCCATCTCAGGTTCACACAGACAGAAGCCAGGGGTGTTTGGCCATGGTGAGTCCCTCCCTCCCGCTCGAGAGAACCAGGCCCAGGCACCCGCGCTGCAGCCCAAGCTGAGGCCCACGTCCCCCTCGTGGCTATGAGAATGAGGTCCTAGCTGGGAGGCCAAGGGAATCCAGGCCATTGCTGCTTTTCACCACACAGTCTAAAGCGCCGCAAAGCGATCTGCTTTTCACCACACAGTCTAAAGCGCCGCAAAGCGATCTGCAAACTGCTGTGTGTACCAGCACACAGTGAGTCGTTTACCTAAATCCAACATGAAATTGCCTAACGTCCTTGTACAAGAGTATAAATTAGCCCAGAAGTTTCCTGTTGCTCGTTTCAGTCATAACTGAGTACCTGACTATTACTGGTACTGCAGCGACTGTAAAATGATCATAGAAATCTTTGTGGGTTTCTTTTTCAGATTTGCTGGCCCAAACCGGGCAAGTTCGTGTATCCAGAACATTTGACTTGTGTGCCCTCAGGGAAGGGGGCATCCCGCTGGCTGGGATGGTCCTATTCCAGCACTGCCCTGGCCTCAGCACTGGCACTTGTTTTTATTTTCACTAATTTCAGCAAGTCTTCTTGCAAAATGCGTGCTTCCCATTTGAAGAAATCGTGCCTTGTATGATCCATTCCCTTCATTTCTGACGGTTCACACAGCCGACAGCCTTTGGGTGCTCACTCTCCACGCTGCTGGCTGACCTCACAGGTTGCTGAGCTCTTTGGCTGGCTCTACATGGGCCATGGTTGCTCTGGTGGGTTCTTGTGTGTGTCTGCAGTGGGAAAAGTGGAATTTAATGGCATTTAAGTTACTCAAGTGCTACAAATCACAGCGTTGTACACTTAATAATATTGAGATAGCATTTTTGCCAGTGAAATTGAGAAAAGAAGTTTTAAAATGAGGGTTCCCAGTGTCAACAATGATACAGGGTTTGGAGTTTGCCCTCTAACACGTTGCTGGCTATGGATACCGTCTTGGGAAATGGTCTTATGATATTAAAATGAGACCACTCACGTCCACTGATGTTGGAAATTCCATCCTAGAGAATACAGCCTATAGGTGATGAAGCAGCTCTGAGAAGGATTTAATTTTAACCATTTGGCTTTCCATGTTTACTTGGGAGTTGTCCTTTGATGAGCAGCGGACTCATAGTAAGTGAACCTGTACGAGTCACTGATCCTTGCTGAGGCCTATATTGGCCTGTGAAGTTGGGATGCTTCAAAGGACAAGATAAGGCCACAGCTGAGGACTTTTGGCTCCAACCTCAATTAACTAAAAGGAGGCTGTAGCTGCAGGCATCTCACTCCTGCAATAAAGGCCTTCCTGGAGTTAACATAGTTCTCCCAAATTAACATAATGTATTACCTGGTAAATTCCTGAAGGGTTCCCCAAGTCCTGCCCAGATTCCTGCATTTTTTTCAGTATTCCCCTCCTTTGTTTGATATCCTAATAAATATAGGCTGGCTAGAGAAGTTGAGGTCTTAACTCAGAGGGTCTTAACTCAGAGAATCTTAAATATCGTAAGACAGACTTTCCTGGAACCCTAAAATCATTTCAATTGTCTCATCTATTTAAGCCTTCATCGTCCACTCCTTTGGGAGATTGTGGGCCTAATCAGCTTGCAATAACTAGGGGTTCTTAACCTGATATATAGGAACAAAACCAACAGCAAGACTTTATGTGGAAGGGAGATTGTCATGGCACTGCCACAGGAGAAAAAGAAGCAACTGTCTGAATGTTTAGTAGGAGAAGAACGGTTCAGGGGCATCCACACTATGAATGTTATCATTAGAAGGAAAGATGAGGTAAAATGAAACTGTACAGTAACACTTACCATGTGTTATGGTTTGTGTCTGGGTGTCCTCCCAAATCCCCATGCGGTCATGGGGCAGGCTCTTAGAGTTTTGATTCATGGGTGTGAGTGCTACACTGCCCTGGGGTGGATAGTTTGCATATGTAAGGGAGAGAAAGAGGCTGCTTGTTGCCACTCCTCCCTTTTGCTCTTGTTGCTTTTGCTATTTTCTGCCTCTATGGACTGTTGCCCTCTGCCTTGCGCCACTCTGCCTTGGAGCCAGCCAAGCATGGACTGAAACCTCCACAGACTGTGAGCTAAATAAACCTTTCCTTCCCTAATTTTGGGGGTCAGGTATATTGTCTCAGCAACAAAAGAAAAGTAACTAAGACACCATGTGAGCACAGAATGGACAGACGGAAGATAGATAGGTGGACAGAAGGGTGGATGGTAGTAGGTAGGTAGCTAAGTAGTAGGTGGATGGATGAATAATAGATTGAAGAAAATAGAAACATAAATGGTCAGATAGACACATGATGGATGATGAATAAGTAGAAGATACATATATGGATAAAAGTTACATAAACACACAGAGATAAGAGGATGAAAAATAGATGATGGAAGATAGGTAAATAGACCACAGAGAATAGATACAGATATCAACAGAAGGTAAACAGATAATAAATAGAAGGTAGGTTGAGACATGGATAGAAGGTGATGGAAAAATGATAGGTAATAGATGAAATTTAGATAGATGATAGAAGATAGAAGACAGATAAATGGATGGATAGATGGCAAATTTGTAAAAGATGACATAGTAAAATTTAACCAAATGGGAATAGAGATATGACATTTTCTTTACGGTGCTCGTGTATCTTATGTATTATTTTATGATAAAAACAATATTGTTAAAAAGTTATACAATACAAGGGATGATTTAAAAAGACTGGGATAATTTTCTCTTTTTTGGGGGGACCTGATATCACTATGTAGTTCAAGCTGGCCATGAACTCACTATGTAGCACAGGCTGGCCTCTAACTCACTGCAATCCTCCTGCCTCAGCCTCCCAAGTGGTAGGATTACAGGCATGAGCCACCACACCTGACATGATGTAACTTTTTCACTTGCCTGGAACATTCTTTTTATCATAAGTATTTCTCAGAAATTTTAAGCATGTACATTTAAGTGCTACATATTAATTATTTGTATTAGTGCAAATTCACACTTTACATTCTTTATGGGAAGTGGGTGCATGTACACAGCACATCTTAATTCTTTTCTTCATCCCCTCCCCTCCCTGCATCTCTTGATCCTCAAAGCTTCCCATTTGAGAAAGAGCTGTCTCCCTACTTCCTATTACCTAGATTTTATTTTGCTTCTTAACTTCTGCTTTGGGTTTTTCACATAAGAGAAAGACTGGTATAATTTTTAAAACTTTTTTCTTCTAGCTCAGGGATGAACAAAATCACCACGTATTTATTCAGCAATATTAAGTAGCCACTGTGAGCCTGGCCTATAGCTGTGTAACACACAGCAGTGGGGAAACACAGATCTCTGATCTCCACACTCACGGCCGAGTGGGGGAGCCAGCAGGTGAGCGGCGGTCATAGTCAAAGGGCTGAGCACACTGCCCTGTGGAAGCTGGTGTGCCGAGCATGAGAAGCAAAGCGGGAGCTGAGGCCCAGGAGCACGAAGAGCCGTCCTGCAGGCGGCGGGCACGGCACTCGCAAAGGCCCTGGACAGGTGAGAAACAGAAGGCGGCGGTGCTGAGCTGGCTGCGGGGAGGCCGGGAGGGGCCAGGTGGAAGAGACTTCAGTCCGTGTGGGATTCCGAACAAAGGAGGAACAAGGACCACCTTGCTGTAGGGCCGGGACCAAACCATGGGGGCAACCACGGCCAGGGCTTCCCAGGTCCCCACAGCGTAGCAGGGGGTAGGAGTGAGCCTGAGTCTGCCTGAGGAACCCGTGAACCTGGGGACACTATTCAGTTCGTGGCACACCCCACTGTAACTGTAGGGAATGTTCGAGCAATTTGTGGCTGTTTTATGGTTTATATTTCATAACCCTAACATTTATTTACTTAATAAAATTATGCCCTTGTTCATGGAGGTTAGAGGCAAAAAATCACCAAAAGCATCAGCCTTAATAGTCGCATTTATTTCAGGCACTTCATTTATCCAAGGCCTTATGTAGATCACTTCTGAATTCTGCAGTCATCCGAAGGGATTCCTCTTGTGCCCTTCCCACCAGCCATCCCAGGCATGATTCCAGGGCAGGCACACTATGAGGTTGTGGTCTTTTTGCCAAATTGCCATCCAGGAATTTCCTCCTGCTTACACACTCACCAGGTGTGCCAGGGTGGGATTGCTCAGTCTCTTCCCAACAATGTCATTATTGCTCTATTTGATCCCTGCCAATATAATGAGAAAAAAGTTTTCTAATAAAGGTTGTATCGTATCTGTGTGTGTTATTGCACAGGTAAACTCACGAACAAGAAAATTAAATTAACCCAATAGGGAAACCCACAAGCACAGTGAACTTCAGCATCAATGCTATAATTCATTTGGTGCTCTCACGGGGCCTGCAAGCTGGCATGAAGGCTTTGAACATACTCACAGTTACAGGGAGCTGCAATGTGAAATCTCTTTTTGCTTGACATTTTCTCATAAACATTTCCTTCACTTGTTCTTGTGCTCCAAATTATACTCCAGAGCAGCTCTGTGGGGTGTAATAGCTGACTAAATCATATATTTCCAGGCCTCCAAGGATGCATGAGAAGGGGTGAGGAGAAAGCTCCGCCTCGGGGCCCATCTCCCCTGAGCGCTAAAGCAAGGGCAGAGAGAAAGCCACACACTCTGAGCACAAGGAAGTCAACGGTTTAGAAAAAGAAAAACAGACATCACACAGCATGGAAGACAAAAGTGGAAAACAGTATTCAGAGAGAGAGAGATCCAAGAAGCTGGTGTTTCCACAAAGCAAAAATGGTATAATTTTTTTTAAATCCAGGAGAAAGACCTATTAAAAATTTATGATCAATGAAATTTGAGGAAAAACAAGAAAAGTGTTAGAAGCCAATGCTCAAGAAAACTTTCAAAGATTTTGACATAGGAAATAGGATGGTGAAGAGTAAAAGCTGGAAGGGTTTGCAAATCAGAATGCAAAAGTTGCAGTACGGAGGGCAGAGAAAGAAAAGGAGACATTTTTTAAAAACTAGGAAAGGGAATTATCTAGTTACAGAATAAACGTCCCTTCGTGTTTAAAAAGTCCACTAGGCTCCAAGGATGCGCAAGAGGGGGTGAGGAGGAGACTGCAGTGAGCGGCACATCTGTGCCCGCTTGGTGCCTGGTGGAACGCTGCTCTGGGCGCCTGGGGAGGGGAGTTTTGGGAGATGAGCACTGCCCTGAGGCCTCTGAGACACCGATTGGTGCTCCCCAGACAAATGAGTCGCACGAAATTCTCTGAAGGCCTCAAAAGAACATTGGGCACCCGGACAGAGGGCTTCTCTGCCTCCAGGAGCAGAGGCAAAGCTCCAACTTACCATCAGGGACGGCAGGATTGCGGGCAGCTCAGGTAGGTCTAAGGCGCAGGGCCAGGCAAAGGTGTGAGAAAGCGCAGCTCAGCTGATGGTGTGGAGCGAGCCCGCCTCTGCACAGGCCAGCAGGACGCCTGCGCTCGCCCCAGCCGGCTCGGGGTGTGGGCCCAGTGCAGGCTCTAACTGGGACAGCGTGCTGTGCATAGTGCCTCTACCCCATGAGAGGCCAAAGGACAGCAGCCTTCATAAGGAGAAAGCCGGCTGGAGCGGACACTTAGGCAAATGAACTAAATGTGACTCTTCTGGGCCTTTAAACCAAAGCCCTAGGAGCCGCAATGATGCAGAGGAAAGGACTGCGCGGTTTCAGGGTCAGCAGACTCCTCCAGGGCTCCCAGTCTGCACCATGGTCTGGCCTGGATGCAGCAGGCTGTGGGAGCCCTCCATGTGGAACAAGGAGAGCGAAGGCAGAAATGACCAGTGAGAGAGGACAGGCAAGGGGAATCGCCGCAGACTCAAAACACACACGGGGCAGGTGACGTTAGACAGTGCACTGGGAAATGTGGACAAAGTGAGATAAAACACGGAAGTAATACATCTGCGCAAACTGACAAAAGAAGAAAGTCCGAACAACTATCTAATTATTTAAGAACCTGGACTCATAATTTTAAAAAGTTAAAAGAAAATCCAGGGACAGATGGTTTCATTATGAATTCTACCAAATATTCCAGAATGACACAATATAAATCTGACACAAATTCTTACACAGAATTCTCAAAGATGGAAGCATTTTATTCATTTTATGAGGCCATGATAGCAGTGATTCTAAAAACCTGAAAAAATACAAAAGAGAGAACGTTAATCTCACTTATGAATACAGGTGCAGGACTCTAAAGCCAAATATTATCAAAATCAACCTGGCCATATATAAATGGAATACTATGTCATCACGCCCATAACAGGAACAGAATTTAATAAATAAATAAAATTTATTTATCTGTTTGCTTAATAAATACAATTTCCTTCATCTTATAAAAGTTGACCGCAAAACACATATGAGCATCAGCCCGAGGCGAGCTTCGGAAGTGACACATGAGTGCTAGGTACTGTCACCTTCAACATCACACCTAAGGCTCCAGCTCTCCACATAAAGCAGGAAAGGCAAGCCGAAAGCCTGCAGAGCAGAGAGGCAGGATGAGAACTGCCTCAAGCCACAGATGATACGAGTGCGTACGAAGAGTCCAAAACAATCTATAGATAAATTATTCAAGCAAACAACTTTAGCAAAGCTCTTAAGATGATTATTTCTACATATCATCACCAAAGGCAACACGAATTTAAAACAGAAAACAGTGATAACATTATCAGGAAATAAAATTAAGGAAGTAGGGACAGATCTAGTGAAAGATGTATAAGTCCTCTACCCAGAAAGTTATAAAATGACATTTAGTGTCATTAAAGAAAACTGCTCCAAACAAAAGGGCACTGCACATCCATGGACTGGAAAATCCGAGGTGGCAAAGCTGTAATTCCTCCTAGGTATACTCTCGAGTGAATACGGCCCCATCAGCTGAGGCAGGCCTTGCTACAGATTGACTTGCTGACGCCAAAGTTATGCGATATTATGAAGCACCGGGGGCACCAAGGGCCCTCGGAAGCACAGCCCAGTGGGGCTTGCTCTGCTGAATGTCCACTCTCCGATAAAGACACAACAAATAAGACATTCACAAGGACACAGCAACTCACCAAACACACAGAAGAGATAGTGCACGCAGCTCCCACCAGAGCACCCCGGCCCGCCACAAAGGACAGAGGCGGCAGTGGAGGGAGGGTGGACCCTGACTCCGTCTGTGTTGCCCAGAAGTATGCAATCCTTCCGCCTCAATACGCAAGCATCCTATTCCCTGCAGAAAGACTGGGTGTTCTTCCTCTGGTCAGGAGCAGAGTGTGGGTGTCCTCTTGCAGCCTCTACTCCACTCTGACTTGGAGGTCTTAGCCACAAGTAGGAGGAAAAAGAAATAAAAGGCACCCAGATAAGAAAGGCAAAGGTAAAACCATCTGTCTTTGCAGGATGACATGGGCTATGGATAGAAAAGCAAATAAATGAAAGATAAAGGCTACTAGAACTAATAAAGAGGACACACAGCAGTTAGCAGGGATTAGTGAAACAACTACTGGCTTCTATATTAGAAATTAGAAAACAATTCCACATACAACGGTACCAAAAAGAAGAAACGTAGAAATAAATTTAGCACATGTGCAAGTCTTGCATGTCAAACACTAGAAACACTGTTGAAGAAGACTTGGAAAAGCGAGCCCATGTTTACGGTCCTAAAGACTTAACCTTCAGGTAGCACTATTTCCAACTGATATACAGAGTCAATGCATTTATTCCTCATCAAAATCCCCAGCTGGGTGCTGGGGAGATAGCTCAGAGGCACAGTGCCTGCCTGGCAAGCACAAGGTCCTGAGTTTGATTCCCAGTACCAAAAAAAAAATCCCCAGCTGGCTTTTTTGCAAAAATTGATAAATTTATCCTAAAATTCTTACTGTCAATGTAAAGGACAAAGAACAGTCAATGCAATCCTATAAAGGAAGAAAATAGTTGAAGGACTCACACTTCCTGACTTCAAAACTTACAACAAAGCTACAGTGATCAAAAGAGTATGGCATTTCCTGGTACTGGAGAAAAACCAAAAAAAAAAAAAAAAGAGTATGGCATTAGAATAATGATAAACATGTATGCCAATGGAATTGAATTGAGAAATTTCTTTCCTGGAGTGATTCTCAGCAGGAGTCTCAGACAGTTCAGCAGGGGAGAGTGTCATCTTTCCAACAAACCATGCTGGGGTTAGTGACAGTGCATGCACTAAAAAATGGAATTGGGCCTCTTGCTCACAGGAAGTATAAAAGTTAACTCCCAGTGAGTGAAAGACCTAAGTGCAAACGCTAAAACTCCAGAACTCTCAGAAAAACACAGAGGCATAGACTGTGATCCTAGATATGACACCAAAAGCATCAGCAACAAAAGAATAAATAAGCAAGCTGGGCTTCATCGAGATTGAAAATGCTTTTTCCTGCAAGGAAATGAAAGGATAACCTACAGTGGAAACCAGCATTTGCAAACTGCGTGTCTAATCAGTTAATGGCACATCTGAAAGGAAAAATGCAGAAAGATGATTTACATCTCCACAGAAAAAAGATCATCCAGTTTCACAGCAGGCACAGGATCTAAACAGACGTTTCCCAGAGACCATGCACAAGCACCTGAAAAGATGGAGGACACCCCAGCCCTGAAGGAAGCACAGAGCACACGGAACCAGGGACAGCTGTTGGCAGGACCTGTGGAGAGATCTGGATCCAGCAGGTGGGATGTAGAGGTGCCCTCTGGCAGTTCTCCAGAGGGTTAGACATAGCGGCTACCTGCCATCCATCAATTCCACGCGCGGGTAGATGCCGGAGTGGAATGAAACAGGTTTCCACGAAAGCACCTGCACAGGAAATTTCTCGCAGTGTTCTCCACCAGAGCTGGAGTGGAAGCCACCCGAACGTCACAGCAGACGATTGGATAAGCTAAAGGTGCTAGGTCACGCGTGGCGTGTACTCAGTCATGAAAAGGAATGAAGTTCTGAAGCTCAAGCTGGAGCGGGTATGCACCATGTGTGCACTGGAAAACGTAAGGCTGGGGAAGGCAGGAACCACACCGCAGGATTCCGTCCGGTGAGGTTCAGCATGGGCCCCGGAGGGGCTCCCCGGGATGGGGTAGCCCAGGAAGTGGGGGTGACTGCGAAGGTGTGAGGAGCTTCCCTCTGAGGCGGTGAGAATACTCTAGACAGCTCCGTGAGTTCACTAAAAGCTGCAGAACGGAGCACTTCACAGACGTGAGCTCTGTGGTCCGTGGACCGCAGCCCCGTAAAGCTATTACTTGGAAGATTACAGAGGCAGGCCCGGTGCTTGCGAAGCACGGGCATCCGTTCGGAAATGAGGGTAAGCGGTTTTCATTTCCGAGTTTCCAACGGCAGCATGGTTCCCAAAATGCGACTGGAAGTGTTTCCAGCCTGCAGAGCCCCCCGCGCCCGGCCCCCTCCGC
>NW_004955411.1:4966633-5015012 GCF_000276665.1 Chinchilla lanigera
CGGGGCGCGGGGAGCGGCGCGCAGGCCGTGCGCGGGGGGCGGGAGGTGCGCGAGGGTCATGGGCCGGATTCCAGCCCCGATCCGTTCCCGATCGGGCCCCGACTCCAGAGCAGCCCATGCGGGTTTGTGCTCGGGCCGGCAGGTTACTGGCGGCTCTGGTTTTGACTGCGACCCTGCGGTTCTGATGGGGACGCCTTGCCTTGACTTCCCCTGGCGGGAATCCGCCCGCCAGTCCGGCCTCACCTCTGGGACCGCGAGCCCCGGCACCGTGCTGGGTCCGGGAGCGCACGTCCGCGTGGGGCGCGCACCTGGACCCGCTGGGCCGTTCGCTGAAGCGGTAGCGCCTCTGAGCAAATACTCAGGGACGTGGGTATCCGCGGGTTCTCCCGCTCCGGCCGGTGAACTGTTGTGTAAGAAGCTGTCTTCTAGTCTGAATGGGGGCTGCGATGGGGGCCC
Source organism: Chinchilla lanigera (assembly GCF_000276665.1). Classification (NCBI taxonomy): domain Eukaryota; kingdom Metazoa; phylum Chordata; class Mammalia; order Rodentia; family Chinchillidae; genus Chinchilla; species Chinchilla lanigera. The sequence continues at coordinate 4,967,090 of NW_004955411.1, forward strand.
AGACGCGCTGTCTGCCCTGGGTCTCTGCCCTCGGCCCTCTGGGGTCCAGTTCCCTTCCATAGCATTGAAAATGTACTGGGGTTGTTACTAAACTGGTTGTTTCTGCCGTGTATGATTTCGTGTTGCTCTCAGGGAACAGCTCAAAAGAGTTTTTTCAGTGCTGCAGTGTTTCGAAAAGAAAAACAGAAATGCTACAGATGTCTCTCTGAGTCAATTCTGTTACCGAGTGGAATTTCTTTTCCATTAGGAATTCCCATCTGCCCTGTTAAAAGTCGCGTCATTCACAAGTGCCTAATAAGTCTCCGTGAGGCTGTGAGCATTCCTGTCAGCTTAGCTCAGCAGGCCCTCACCTGGGCAAATACTTCAGGGTTAAGGAACTGGGAAGTCGTGGTCTGGAGACACCTCCTGGACCCTTCCTGTCTCCCCTGTTGCAGAGATGGGGGTAGCCTGCCTGAGCATGGTGGCCCGGGCAGCAGGTCTGTGGGTTCTGTGCCACCCTGGAGCAGGGGCCAGCCCTGCTTGGGTCCTGCCTAACCTCCCATGGGTGAGGAAGAGCTGGAAGAGATGTGTCCACTGCGCAGAGATTTCATCCGGCCTCTCTGGGCGTCTGCGTGACCTCAGCCAGGCGCATGCAGTCCGCAGGTGTATAACACTTGTGAACCGCTCTGTCTAGGGGTCAGGACGCAGCTGATGACTAACTTAGCTGCAGCAATATACTAAGCACACTCAGCTTCTAATTACATTATGAGTTGCCTTTTGGGAGAGATCAAACAGGTTTTTGTTTAAAAAAAAAAATTTTTTTTTTAAGTGTGGGACCAGAAGGAACAGGCAGACTTTGTCTTGAAACTTTGTTCTTGGAAAGGATTATGTGATCAAAAGAGAACAATAATTGAATTGACATCACCCAGCACTTAATACTCCCATTTTTCATGCAGGGGAAAACTTAGGAGTGACGTGAGGTCTGTAATGAAGAAAGCCATCCGCAGGCTCTGGTCTAGCGTAGGTACACCAGTCCCTGGGTAGCCCCCAGTGCTGCCCTCCCCAGCCTTCCAGGCCTGCGTCCTCCTGCAGGTGTGAAGACTGGAAGAACGCGTAGTGGAGTCCTTTGCAGCTTTCTCCTGCAGGAATTCTCAAGTGAGGAGGTGTGTTAGCATTCTGCGGGATTTGCCTGTCACGTGAAAAAGAGCCTGCTCTTCACATGGGCCACACCCTGCAAAGTGCGGTGTCAGAAGTCGCCAAGGGAGTACAGCAGTAGGTGCTTAGTAGGGCTTTGCTGAAGAACTAAATCAGTGACTTTGATTGCCAGCACAAGGGAGAGATGATTTCTACGCTAAAGAATACTTGTGTCCGCCAAACCCAGCAGTCAGCTACAGTCTGGCCAGCTGTGGCCAGAAGTGGCTGTGCAGACCTGCGGGAGGCGCCTTGTGCCTCTTCCTTTTGTACACAGGGCAAGAGACGTCACCCACCCACCGGCGCCCTGCCCAAGGGTGGCCTGAAAGCTGCATCTTCCACCGCAGGTGCTACTGTGTCTATGGAAGAGGTGCCCTTGGGTGGGCAGCAAGCAAAGCAAAGGGCAGGGGGTGCAGTGAAATCTTAAGCGGGGGACTTTCCCAGTCCTCGGCCTGGCTGGTTGTGACTTGCTCTAAAAAGGGGCGGCTAGCAACAATGCCTTTCCACTCGGGCAGGACGCAGCAGTAAGCCCTGGAAGAGCAAGCCACACACTGATTCTGCAGCTGTAAACACGATGCCTAGTATTTTCCTTGGCGGGCTGTGCTGGCTTTGTAAACACACAGAGAGCGGAGGAAAGCAGGTTAAGAGCTAGGTCAGGTTCGGGAGCAAGGCCCAGGCATCCACAGGCCCCCAGCAGGCTTTCTCTGAGGTTAGTGGGGCTTGTCACCCAAGGGTCCAATGGGAGAGCACCAGCCCCTTCCCAGTTAACTTAGGTATACCGATGCCTCCTACAGAGTAAGTCATTCATGCATAAAATGCTTCCTTTGTGCCTTCTTAGCTTTCAAGGAAAAGAAGGAAGTGTTTTAGATACTATCTCTGTATCCTGAACTTTAAGGTACTTTTAATTTTTGCCCTCTGACTGTGCCATAAAGCTCTTGCTTGGTGGCAATTCAGAATTGTCAGTTGGGGAAGCAAAGCATATGCAAATCAAAGCGTTCTGTGCAATAGAACCATTTCAAAGAAAGGGGTTACCCACATGCTTGCCTTTGGTGCCCACCCCAAGAACAGAGGCTCTCAGACTTTCTGGTGTCAGAAGACTGGAAGTGTGAAGACTGGAAGAACGCGTAGTGGAGTCCTTTGCAGCTTTCTCCTGCAGGAATTCTCAAGTGAGGAGGTGTGTTAGCAGTTAGTTCCAGTCTTCTGACACTTCACACTTCTAGTCTTTCCCTGGGAAGCTGGCTGGCACGCAGGGTCCCGGTCTTGCCCAGAGTGTCCCAGGGCCTGAGCCCAGGGTCTGCAAGGGACCAGGGACCTTGGTGTGAGTGCTCCCACACACCAGGCCCCACCCCTTGACCCAGTTTGGAAAATTAACCAACTGCCCTGGGGTCCCTCAACCCCCCAGTGAGAACCTGTGCCCTGCAGTGGGCCGAGGCTGGCAGCGGGAGGCGGAGCCGAGGTGTCCCCCAGGCCCTCTGGGGAAACTGGCCAGGTGGACTAGAGGAGCCGGGCCCCACGCCCGGCCTGCTGTGGGCCATGCTCCTCCTTGGTCACTGAGACTCTGCGCAAAGACCCTTACTGAGAAAGGGCGGCGGAAACAGGGATGGTGGGAAGGGTCAGGAGGACGGCGTAACGGGGGAGCTGCGGACGGGAGGGGCTGAGGATGTGAGGAAACAGCGGGGAGAACCCGGGCCTGGGGGCCCCTGTTCACAGTTAATCAGAAACCATCCCCGAGGCTGGCTGGGCAGACGTTAATCGCGGAGCAGTGAACCCCAACACACACACTGGGCAGGGCTTGGGCAGGGGTGTAGGAGAGAGAAAGAAGGCAGCTGGGGACCCGGGGAGAAAGGGAAGGGCATGCTTTGGAAGAGAAGTCAGAGACGGCTGTAAGCACTCAGGGGAGGACCGACAAAGGAACTGAACTTTCTCTGTGTCTCATAGTTTTGTGACAGGAGAAAAAAAATCGCTTGTAGAAAAGTACAGAGACCGGCCCTTTGGTGAATTACGGTATCTTTTTCGTTTCCGCTTTTGTTTTGCGTGCATGGTAGGCAGGCTGAGTGCCTGTCTGTGAGAGCTGGGCTTCTTTGGTTGAGAGTGGAAATGTGAACGTGGGCAAGGTAGGAAGCCAGGACCCTTGGAACCATCTGGCAGCGCCACGAGCGTGAAGCTTCGTTTAGCTCAGAACTGGTTTTGCTCCGTGCATGTTTCCAGCATCATCCTGGCTTTGCTACTGTGTCACCATTCAGATCTCCAGGTTGTTCCAGGGCCCCGCGCTGCGGGAGGAGCTGCTGAGTGGGGCAGGGCGTTTGGCTGCACGCTGGCCAGGTCCAGTTCAGCTCAGCTCGGGTGTTAGACGAGAACCGTACAGAAGAGACTCCTACAAACAGGAAGTTGTTATTACTCACGTCTCTCTGATGGTAACTGCTATGCTACTGAAATTATTGCGGTAATTTCCCATTAGAAATGGAATCATTTTCTTCAACAGGATGAGTCACATAATTCCATTCATTAATTATTCGCCTTAAACTCCTTAGTGGGAACAACAAATGTATATAGTGCATCTGGAAAACAAGGTGCAGCTGTATAAACGTAAGAAAGCAATCAGCATTTACTGAAGGCTCAGGGCTCGTTTTAGACATAGACAGTGCTGCCTTGGTTCACGGACACTTTTACTTGTGAACAACGTAGTTTGTAAACAGAAGCGTTTAGCAAAGTTTTGTTTTTGATGGTGATCTCTGCATGGGGTAATGAGTATGAACGCAGCCATCTTCCCTGCGTGAACATGAATGTGGCCATCTTTTTCAGAATCACAGGATGAATTAAGTTCGTGGACAGAGGTACACACATACATGTGTCCATAGATACACGTATATATAAAGGATGTGTATGTTATGATGTTCATGATAGGTAGATGATAGACACACAAGCTTTTGTAGCTGGCGCTCAAAATAACCCCTCTAGAGTCGCAGCTCCAAGCCCTAAAGAAGAAGTGGCCCAGGGCAGACCTGTGATGGGTCCTCTCAAATAAGGAGACCCTCCCACAAAACAAGGAGACCCCCCCCAGTGGGTTTCAGAAGTATTCACTGTGATATACTCTGACTTGCAGGCCTCTGATGCTTGCTGAGAGAGATCTTCTTAGCAGCTTCAGCAAAACCTGTGGCCATTCAGGAAATTACTCAAGGGTTGCAGGTACAGCTTCATGGCCAGGCTCTTCCCTGTGGCATGAATGAGGTCCTAGGTTGCATACCCAGTGAGGGAAAAAAAATGAAATTACTCTGGATCGGAAAAGAGAACTCAGTCGCAGAAGTGGCCTTGCAGTCTCCCCAAAATTTTCCACTGGAGGGCAAGGGCTCACCCTCCCCAGGGGCCACCACCCGAGGTCTGCTGTGTGAAGGGCACAGTGACACCCTGTAAATCCTCACCTCGGGCTGAAAGGAAGCGAAACGGGTGAAAACGTCAGTGGCGGCGCCTGCTGCCGGTGTCGGGTTCTGCTTTTCACTGTGCAGTTGTACAAACTGTCACATCCTGCATCCCGATAAAGCAGTGTCTCCTTGGAAACTGCTAAGTTTCAAAAGTTTGCATTGGAGGAAAAAGAGAAAAAACGTCTGTGTGGTGTGCATGTGGGGTGGGGCGGGGCGAGTGGACTTTTTCCTTCTGTGCCGGTAGAGCAGGGCAGCACTTCGGCCTACGTGAGGTGCACGGCCGGCTAGGAAGGTGTGCGTCCCCCAGGTTCGGGTCACCTCGTGTGTCTTCTCTCCCTCGGGGCCTTGAGCTTGGATTTCTACGCTTCCATCAGTTTCGTTTCTCTCTCTTGCCTCCTCAGTCCCGGTTACGGCGGCAGGACGCCGGCCTCAAGACCCACCTGGACCAGCTGGACCTGCAGATAAGTGAGCTGCAGCTGGGCATGTGCAGGGCATCAGGAGAGGGCCCAGACAGCGACAGCAGGCCCAGCTCAGGTACAGCCGGGGTGCAGCGTCTGCATCTATCCACTGGGTGCACACGCATGCACACGCGCGCGCGCACACACATACACACACACACACACACACACACACACGCACTGGAAAAGTATTGCTTTTGGAGGGGATAAAAGCTCCGGTGAGTTTCTCACTTCTTTCAGAGCCGAGACAGTTTGACTGGTCTGTTTACGTTTCGTGAAGAGTGTGGCCATCCATTCCGCAGCCACAGAACATACCTGTGCTTAAACCCATGGGTTTGAGAAAGGCTGATAAGGATGCCCCTCCTCCCTCAGTCTGCCTGGAAGGCCACAGTCACTGCTGTCATGTGTGACCCTGGTCACCTGTGCTGTCCGCCTGACCTTCCCCACGTGGCCGCTGGACACAGAAGCCCCTGTGCTCACTGGCAGAGACAGCCCGTGGTAGCCCTGTGTGGCCCAAGCCTGCAGGGATGTCTGCTGCTCCTCCTGCTGCGGGTCTGGCCTAGGATGTGCGCACAAGGTGGGGCGGGGGGACCTCCCTTCCCACAGGAGGGAAGAACAGGAAGGACGGCAGGAGGAGGAAGATGCCTGAGGCTGTTGCAGGGGCCAGGACCAGAGGAGAGGCCTCTCCTTTCTCTGGGTGTGGGACCCCTGGCCAGGAACTGGCCATGGTGCAGGGCAGGGGGTTCTGAACCCCGGGGCCATGCAGGCGCTGGGAAGGTCCTCCCCACCCTTCCTGGGCCTGGACAGGCAGAGGGGCAGAGAGGCACTCAGGCCTCAGGGCAGGGTCCCCAGGGTGTGCACCCACCTGCCCGTGTCTGCTTTCCAGGATTCTACGAGCTGAGTGATGCTGGTTCCTGCTCTCTGTCCACCTCCTGTGCCTCTGTATGCAGTGACCACCTCGCCCCATCCCTGAGCAGTCTGCTGCCTGCCTGCCATCCCTGCAAGCCCAGGCCCGGCATGGGTGACTGGCGGCCCCGATCTGCTGATGAGAGCACCGTGCCGCAATGGACACCCCAGCCTGCCGAGGAGGGTAGCAGGTGCCTGGACAGTGAGGCAGGCGCAGGCCGGCCCCGGGGTGTGTTCCGGCCTAGGCCAGTGTCCACAGGTGAGAGAGAGGCAGGAGAGGGGCTAGGGGGTGACAGAGGGCAGCCATCCAGCCATGCTGGGACGGAGCAGACCCCATGTGGAGCTGTCTGCAGACAGAGAAGCAGCCAGATGCCCTGTCCTACACATGATGGACGGGGGTGGAGTTTTCTTATTATGTGAAATAGAGATCGGTTTTAGGAGCCTTCCACATCCCTTGACCAACCCACACTTGTAGCAGAGTGGCCTGTGGGGATATAGCCACATTCCTCCTTAAGAGGTCATTTGGTCCTCACTCCATTTATAATAGAAGAGCAGTGTTAGTGCGAACCTCTCTCCTGTAGCGTCCCAGAGATTGCTCTCAGATCCCTGCGGACCACCCAGCAGGGTTATGTCCTCACCTCTCTGACCTCTGTCTGGAACTCAGTGGGCTGCAGAGCTGCATCTCTGGGCAGCCTCGGAGCAGATGCAACGTAGCACCCAGTTAACTCGTCCTCCTGCTCCTGCTGAGGTGCCCGCACTCACCTGCCCACACCCCGAGGTGCCCCAGGTGCCGTGGCTGCAGTGGCTGACCTGCTGTCCCCTTGCTCCTGAGCTTCGCACACGGGCCCCGGGGAGGAGCTCACCCCATGTGAATGCTTCCCTTGCTGAAGTGTTGGTTTTCCTTCTCAGGTGACCTTGAGAGGGTCCTTCCAGTGGACGAGGGGCTCCAGAGTATGGGCGCAGATGCTGTACCCGCCTCCCTCCTCTGCCAGGGGACCGACGGCCCGGCCCACATGGTGGACCCCACCTACCAGCGTGACCTCGTGTCCAGGGGGGGCCGGGAAGTGTACCCATACCCCAGCCCACTGCACGCAGTGGCCCTGCAGAGCCCACTATTTACGCTGGCCAAGGAGAGCCCCTGGCGGCCCAGCCACTCATCCCCCAGGAAGCTGCTCTTGGTCCCCAGGGATCAGAGGACATCCCTGGTAGTGCCCATCTGTGAAGTGGGCCAACCTAGAGCCTACATTGACAGGCTGCTGCGCCTGCGGGGCCTAGAGGCCGCCCAGGGGGGTGTCTTTGGGGAGCAGGGACCCTCAGGACATGAAGTGTTTCCTTTCCCACGGAAGCCAGGGGACCAGGAACAGGGCAGTGGAGGCCAGCCCGAGAAGCTGGCCCACGCCCCAGGGAGAGGGAGCCTGGGAGTGAGAGCTTCAAGCCAGGCTGGGCAGGGGGATGGCTTCAGGCAGCAGGGACCCACACCCCTCATGGACACCCCACCCTCTAGCAGCCCCTCAGAGGAGGGGCCTAACCCCTGGAATCCCTGTGCCAGTGGCAAGACAGCTGTGGGCCCTCCTCCCTGCCCCCAGGCCCAGCAGCCCCATAGCAGCTGCATCCTGGCCGCCCCCAGGAGTGTGGGCCGTGAGAGCCCCCCACGAGCCCTCGGGTCCTCTGTCCATCTGCCTTGTGCTGCTGGTGAAGCCTCCCTGTCCAGGCTGAGGACAGCAATCCCCAAGACCAAGGCCGTGAAGATCAGGAGGAGGGCCAGTGACAAGGCACCCCGGTCTGGGAGGCATCCACCGCCCCTCCCCAAGAGACACCAAGGTGTCCACGCAGCACCCCAACTGGCCCCAGAGTGGGACCTGTGGCACAGGCCCCAAGGGCGTGGGCTCCAGAGGAGGCCCTCACTGGCCGGGGAGGCCCCAGGACGGTCCTGCTCAGAGTCCACCCTCTACCCCATGCCCTTCCTCATCCCCCTGGTGGTGGCCCAGCAGCAGGGCTACCAGGCATCATCCCAGGCCCTGTTCCCCGCTGACGCAGCCCCGCTCAGCTCAGCTGCGAGGAGGAAGCAGCGCCCCTGGAAGTCCAGCGTGGAGATCTCGGGCAAGCCCTGCCCAGCCAGCGGTGCTGAGCCCACCAGACCTGCAGCCAGGAGGGCAAGTGGCCCGCAGGCCCAGGACAGACCCGTGCTGGTCCGTCAGGAGGCCAGGAGCGAGTCCGACCTCTCCGAGCACTCAGCTGAGTGCTCTTCCCTCTTCCACTCCACCATCGCCGAGAGCAGTGAGGAGGAGGCAGCCAGCGACCACACTGCCAGCCGCTTCGGGGACGGGGAGTCCAGCGGCAGTGACTCAGAAAGCAGCGTCCAGGGCAGGAGCAGCCGCCTGGAGCCAGACCGGGCGGTGGCCGGCCGGGGAGAGCAGGCGTGTCCTCAAGCAGCCCCCCAGCAGCTCTCCCGGGCCCCAGCCGGCAGCAGACCCCCTCTGCCTCCCGTGCCCAGACTGTGCCGCATCAAGGCCTCCAAGGCCCTGAAGAAAAAGATCCGCAGGTTCCAGCCAGCGGCACTGAAGGTCATGACCATGGTGTGAGGCTGCTGCGCGAGCCGGGATGCCACGCCAGTGCGAGGGGCAGGTGTGGGTTTGCGCGGCACCTTGCCCGCATGCTTTAGCTTCCGAAGTTCGTGTCGTGAGCCATCTGTGGGCTCTGACCCTGCAGCGTGGTGGGCCATATTCCCTCCCCAGCAGCGATGTGCAGAGAACTTTGACCTTTTGGACTGCATAAGCCACTCAGCACCAAGCTTCTCCTTCAGCTGGGGGTGCCGGGGCAGGGTTAGGGGCTGTGTTGTTTCCTGATATTGTGAAGCCATTTCTTCCCAAAGCATTATCTTAGCGACACCCTTGGCTCCTGGAAACTGGATTGAATTTGAGCTCCATGTTAAGTTCTCAGTGTGAATAAACATCCAAATTATGCCATGACTTTTTCAAGTAAAAGTGTTCCTTCTCCTTCATCCGCCTCCCTGCCTGCTCTGCGCAGCTGCAGTGGGTGCTTGCGCCCTCCTCCGCCCCCTCCCGTGGGCGCTGGCCTGTAGGTGGGAGCCTCTTTGGGGAGTGGAGTCTAAACTTGGGTTCCAGTGTGGGTAAGTTGGGCATAAAAGTGTTTTGCAAAAATAACCTTCTTTGTTGTTGTTGGTGGGGTTTTTTTGGTTTGTTGTGTTTTGCTTTTCCAAAGAAAATTTTGCTTAACTTTTCAAGGAGAAAGATGGTGGGGTTCTCGGCTCAGCGGTGTGGTGGGTGTTGCGTTTCAGCCCGGTCAGCAGCTCACCCTGGCTGATTCAGAAGCCGTTCAAAGTGCTGCTGGCAAAGAAGAAGTGGGCAGCACCCAAGTCCTTGCAGTTCTGGAGCCCAGGAACTTGGGGACAAAAGACAGTAAAAAAAAAAAAAAAATGAGCTGAAAATACTAGTAGGTTTGGTGCCAGGTGCTCACTATTCCTGTAAGAAGGAGCTGGGGCAGGATGCAGTTAGGAGATTTAAAAACTGATTAACATTTGAGAACAAAGGCGTGGGCCTCTCCTGGGAGAGGAGCTGCTCAGAGGCTTCTGAAAGGAAAGAGAATGCAGGGGCTTCCTGTGCAAACCACCCCGAAAAGCAAACACGTCGAAGGGCCAGGGCAGACTGGAGCGCAAACATTCCACTGTCTGCGCAGACTTCTCGCCTGCTTCCCTGGGATTGCAGACCCCAGAGGCCTCTGTCTTCTGTCCTCCCTGTGCTTTTAAAAATGCTGCCTTGAAATCTAAAGGCATATTCAAGCCCACTCCTGACTGGGGGTTTTCCTGTAGAACATGTCCTGCGGGATGCTGTACAGAATGGGTGGCTCCCAAGGGAATGGGGAATGGCGGCAGTAGCCCCTGAGGCCCCTGGACCCGACTGCATAGTCCTGGCCTCACCCAGCTCCGGGCCCCATTCATGTCCACACAGTTTCCTAGCCTCGTCCCCACAGGACTATGCAGTGTAGGGCCTGCCGTTCCCTGCACGTAACGGCCTCCTGCGGCATCTCACTGTCACGAAGCTTTGAGGGAAGGACGGGCTTTTCACCCAACGGCAGGACGATGAAGTGTGTCCCGTGTCACAGGCTGGGACCTCAGGCTCCATGCCCCTGGCCGAGCCCAGACACAATCAGTGTAGCAGGGAAAAGCACCAGGTGTGGGCTGCCCGGCCCCTGGGATAGCACCTGTCCTCAGAGAGCCAGCTTCTTTCCTACCACTCAGATTCCACTGCGCCACCATCACCCGTGCACTCCACCCCTGAGGACCTCATACAAACTACCCTGAGGACCAGGCAGCTCAACACAGCCATGGGCAGAAAGTCCTCAGCGGTCTGACAGTGTACATAGTTCGCCCACAGCTGGCCACCCCGCCTCTGTCTCAGTACTGCTCTCTTCGCCCACCCCCTTCTTTCCCTCTCTTTCTCTTTTGCTTCTCATCAAAGCAAAAATTATTCAAGCTACACTGAGGAGCCCTTCACTCAGGACTGCCACGTAGGTGCAGGGGCCGCTGAAATGGAGTCCTGAAGTGGGGGCCCCTCTGAAAGCAGCAGTGGACAAGCGGGCAACAGGAAGCGTCCAGGGTGAGGAGAATTTCAGTTCAATGGCCCAAAGGATTCTTGCTGGAGACAGAGCAGGGTGATCAGACACCCCGTGGGCCCCACCCACTACCCCGTGCAGGGCTTCTCGGTAGGCCTGTAAGTTACAAGGAATTGGAGGGCGGGGCCCAGAAGGGTCAGGAGCCAGGAGATGAGTCAGACGAAGAACCCTCGCCCCTTCTCAGTCGCCCTGTCTAACTGTGGGGACCCAGCAAGCAAGCCGCTTCCCCAAGAGTCCAGGGTGAATCCTCCAGGGTCCCCCTCGGGTCTTCAAGCCCTTCCCCCGGTCTGTCTGCCTGGTCTTCACCCAGTGCCGGCCGAGTAACCCTGGGAAGGCCCGTGACAGTTGTGGCCAAGGAGCCTCCCCACGGGGCTGAAGTTGACCATTGCTTAGGATGCAGACTGAACGGCAAATTGACAGTGTGAAAAGTGGGACCTGGTCTGCCTGGGCTCTGCGGGGTGACTTGGGCCAGACCACAGCCTCCCATAGCCCGAGGAGTCCCAGGGCTCTGGAAACACAGCTGGCAGCATCAGCACAGCTGGGCGGTCTGTGGCAGGCAGGACCAGCCGGCAGCAACTTGAGGAAAATACTCTGACACACGGGGTTGTACGCCAGCACACCGGGGGTAGAAGCCAGCTCAAGCCCCTGAGCAGATGGGCGGGCAGGGTGCTCCGACACGAGGACTCGCTGTGACATTCCGCAGGGAAGCATTTGTCTACCCGACGAGCTTCTGCTCCAGCACAGTTCTGCCAGGCAGACGTGGGTGTAACCGCTCAGGTGAAGAGAAGTCAGCAGCAAACCCTTCGGGGCAGGCTGCAGCCTGTCCCTGGGAGAGACTGGGAGGGGCCCTGAGGTGGGAGGAGCCGGGCTCAGCCCGTCCCGCCCAGGTTACAAATGGCACAGCTGACCTCTGCGTCTTTAGAAAGCTTTTGTGATTTCTGGTTGGCTTGAAAAAGAAAATTTAGCAAAAACAGAAGTGAATTTGCTCTAAGAATGAGAATATAATTATATGAGAGTTCAGATACATAAAATGTCTAAATTGTAAGAATTAGCAAAAGGTTTAATTACCATGCTGGAGAAAATAGCCCCACATAGTTTAGTGAATCATATTTTAAAAAACAGACTATTTTATCTTTACTAATTCAGAAACAGCGCCAGGCCCTGGAAGGGGCTTCCCCTGGACGTGCCTTTAGTCCCCAGGGCAGAGAATAACAGCCCGCTTAGAATGTGACCCCCGAAAGCCACCAGGTCCTCAGTGTTCAATACACAGAGCTGGGGGCGAGCCGAGGCCCCTCCCTGCATGTCAGCAGTGTCCTTGCTCCTGGGTCAGTCGTTTAATACCCGCTGATAGGGGAAAGATTGACAGACGGGGAGGGGCAATTGTTTTTATGATGCAGATTTACGGGGCTGGAATGAGAAGCTGCCTCATTCCTAAACAGTTCACAAATACAAGTGTTTAAAGGGAGAGTCCACAGGCAATTGCCTTGACTTTTCCTGCTGATGCAGCTCTCGAGCCTCAAACCAGAGCTGGAACCCGTGCTCATATGAGCCTGCCCCGCAGCGACTCAGGGACTCACGGAGGCCTGGCCTGGTTCAAAGGGACCTGGTGAGCTGGCAGCACGTGGCAGGCCCTGCTGTGTCTGTGGACCGTAGGGGAACAGGCAGGAAAGGGCCCCAACCCTGCTGTCCCCTCCCCGGTCCTGCGTGGGTAGGATACTGCTTACCCTGGCTGCTCAGGTCCATGGCCTCCTGCCTCCGACCAAGTGGAGCTCAGGTATTAGAGGTGGGTGCCTTTGCTGGCGCAGCCATGGAGAGTTGAGCTGGGATGAATCTGCTGCGGCTCTGTGGCCTGGGTGGACAGAGCAGTGCACTGGAGGGTGCAGGGACGGGCCAGGGAGCAACGGGGCCCTAGAGCACTGCCAGCCACACAGAGTAAAGAGGGCAGGATTCCACCCCGTGCCTGGCGCTTGGAGCTGTAGAGGAACAGCCCCTCCCCGCTTTGAGATGCCCAGTAGGGCCGTGGTCCCTGCCACTGCCCACTGGGGATGGACCAGGAAGCGGGAGGCCGACCTGTCAGTAGCGGAGCTGCAGCACCGTCTGATTGACACTGGGTGTGACGTAGGTGACACTAGGTAAAGCCTTGCAAAGGGCAGCAGCCACTGGGGAGACGGTATTCAGGGAATACGTGTCTGTGGTGTTCATGAGACGTGTGATTTCTTAACAACCCAAGGGGCGTGAACTTGGGGGCTACATGAGGGTGCCTCTGCACAGCTTTCACCCGGGTGTTAATGGTTAACGCATATGCTCGGTGCTTCCTCCTCTGTCTGCAACTGTGGGTGAGGTGGGGAAAGGGCCTCTGAAGGGTCCCTCGGCTTTCCCCACTTTCCCCGCAGCCTTTCTGATTCCCCCCAGCAAGGCAAGCGAGCATGTCTGTCCTCCTTCCAGCGCCTCCCTCGCCCTCAGAGAGGCATGTGGGGAGGGCGCAGAGAAAGGGACTAAGGCCTGGGGAAGAAGAGCTCCTGTCTGAAACCAGCGCCCCCAGCCGGCCTGGAGGGCAGCTGCTTGGGGAGAAGTGGAGTCCATGCTCCATCCATCAGTCATGTCCACTGAGCACAGGCTACACACCAGGAGCCCTGCTTGAGGCCGTGTGTAGGAAGGAGTCACAGGGGCCCCTGTACTTGCATTGCGAACCACAGCCTCAAGGGTGGGGACCGCGTGCCAGAGAGCCCAAGGTGCGAGGACTCGGTGACAGTGCTGAGCAGCTGAGTCAGGGCTGGGCTGGGCCAGGTGCCGGGGAGGTGAGGCAGGTGTCCAGGCTGGGCCAAGGCTGTCAGGCTGCAGGTGGGGAACTGGACAGCTGGTTTGGCCCCCTCTGGTCGATATGATATTGGAAATGGGTAGGGCTGAGGAAGTGGTTCCTGTGTTGATCACTCCCGCTTGGCGTTTGGAGCCGACTCTCCCAGCAGTCGTTAACAGCTTCCTGCAGGTTGCGGGCACAGCCCTGGCTTCCCCCAGGCCTGGCTGGTGCAGGCCGGCTCCAGGGTGAATTGGGTCAAGGGCTGCGCCCCTGGCAGATACTGCTGTGTGGGTCACAGCTCTTTTCACACACAGCCTAGCCACTCTCCCTTCGTATACTCAGCCTCTCAGAAGCAAGAGGAAATAATTAGGTCGTGTTTAGAAAGGCTCACTGTCTGGGCAGAACCGTGGTTCCAGACCCAGACTTGTGGCCCTGGGAGCCAGGTGCCCCCGATAGACGCTTAGGGTTTGCTGGCCAGCTCGGCGCATGGCCCGCCTGCCTCATCACACGCACAGCAAGTGGCTCGGGACACAGAAGCTGAGGCCTTCTCAGCGCCACCCTTTATCCTTTGCAAAATGAGAGTCCTCATTGAAATAAGAATATCTTTATTGGAATAGTGCTCTACTCAGGCTTTCTGCTTTTATTTTTTAATTTATTTAATCCCATTTCATTTCTATTTTTATTTTTCTTTCAGCTATCGTCACCTAGTCAAAAACAAAGTCCACACTGGGACAAAACAAACTCAGTGTTGTCCAGTTTCATTTTTCTTAGAAATGATTTCCTGTCTTCAAACCCTCATCCCGCGTGGGAACACAGTTGGGAATTTCATGCTTCGGTACGCAGGACACACGGGTGAATATCTGCCGCAGAGACGAGCTCGGGTGGGAAGCAGGTAAAAGCGCAGCCTGCTGATGTCCACTGGCTTTGGGGCAGTCACAGTAGATGGGGCGATCCCACAGGTGGGGTATACTCTGGAAGTGCGTTTAAAGCAGTCCAGGCGCAGGACTGGCTGGGCTTAGTAACCCAGAGCTTGTTTCATCCAACTGCCCGGGAGTCTGTGGCTTGTGGCAGGAATTTCATTATCTGACGTGAGCCCCAGCATTGAAGTCAAGAGCAGAGCAGCTTGAATACTGCTTACATTTTATTCATAGCTGTTTATTTGCTTTGCCAAGTTCACTGTTTCCGCACACCGGAGGCTTTGGGTCGAGAGTCCAGCAGAACTGCAGAACTTGTTTATGTTTAAAACCGTGAGCGTGAAGCCCTGCGTGCTCCTGCCTGGAGGATCACGGGTGACTGGGAAAACTGACGCAACACCCACGGAAGATTTGACTTCTTCGTGAACCTGTTCCTCTCAAACGATGTGGGAGCTGTAGAAGTCTGTGACAGCTCTTGATTTGCAGAGATCCTATTCAATAGAAAGACCTTGTGCACATGTTTCATATGTACTTAGAGAAAGAATTGGTTTTCCAAAGGATTCTCAGGGACTTACCGTTGGGAGGGCACCCTCTGTTTGGGTCAAAAGAGGTATTAATGAACTCCTAGGTTTATAGTGTAGTAAATAATGGCCAAAATTTACTGTCTATTATTTATTGTTAAAACTGCATACAATTAATAGTTAATATTTACTGTGTACTTTTTACAAATCACCTCCACTGACGTCCTCTGTTGGAAGCTGGTGTGAATGCTGTCAGGGAGATGTTGTGGGTTCACTGTATCCATCCTGTATTTTAAAGGTAATCTGGGAAGTTTGGGCCGGAGCCTGGCAGTGGCAGAAGACAGACCTCAGCCTCCAGTTTCACAAGACCCGGCCGGTGCAAGTCACAAGACACAGCTAGCGATAAAAACCTTCATCACACTGTATTTATTTATTTGTCTTTTCTAGGGCATTCTATTTACTGGAGTTCCACGAATGGAGGAGTCTCTGCCCTAGGAAAAAGCTGAAATCTGTGGCTTCAGCAACCTGCTCTGCAGAGTGTGGGGAGCAGCCCTGATCAGGACCAAGGTCCCCACATATATGCCCAAGAAATCGGGGTCTGAGCACACCTCCTAGTTCCTCCTTGCCGCTGAGATAAAACACACGGGTGGCGGAGGGGTGCACTCTATCACCACCAGTGGTGAAAGCAGTTCCCACGAAGGAGCTGTGTGCTTTATGCTGAGTCACGTTTTTTCTCATTTAAAAATCACAGTTTAGATTTCAAAGTATGTCTTTTAAATGTTTCTGTTGTTCATGTTGTTCCACCAGTCATGACTGTGCATGTTATGATGTTCTGATGTCTGGGCACCACCTAGCTGCGGCGTGAAAAAACGGAGCTAACCGATATGCAGAAATCCCTCATCAGCCCCCACGGCGTCCCAACTGGATTGGCTGCGGGCTGAGTACTGCAACATTTCCCAACAATAAATAACACCCAGTGACTAGAGCTGGTGCCCCACGCCCACGCTGCCCCGCCCTCAGAGCTGGCTGCAGTTCTGCGCAGCGCCTCTGCTGCCTGTACTGTAACACCACCGAGCATGGCTTTGTCTCCACTTCATACATGTGCCGCCATTTTTTAATATGTGTTCTCATCCAGTGCTTCATGGGTGTGTGACCATCACCGTGAGGGCATGTGCTGGGCCACACAGGATGACAGGTGCGTCTCGCTAGGCCTGGGCTGCCCCGTGCTGCCTTCCAGCAGCCAATGTCTGGTGGACCAGCAGTCCCCACTGGCACCTTGTCCTTCCAGCACTACGTAAACAGCACCCAGGAAGCATCTTCTCTCATCTGTCTCAGAGTGGGGTGTTACTTCTCGCTCTGGAGGGCTCCAAGCTCACTCCAGAGCGGATGTGTGAGTTTCCTCTCCCTGCTGTCTCAATTACTACAAATTTGCAGCCTTAGAACAAAGGGAATCCACCCTCTCACCTCCTGCAGGTGAGAAGGCCAGGATCGGTCTCTGGGCTGAAGGCCAGGTGTGTGCGGGGCGGCTGCCCACTGAGGCCTCTTCCAGCTCCTGGAGCCTGCTTCGTTGTCACCCGGCTGCTGGTTCCTGGGTTCTGCTCACCCCGCATCTCTCCGGGTTCTCACTTCAGCCTTTCTGTCCCACTTAAGAGTGGGTCCAACACTCGTACAATGGCCTGGACAGCGCAGGACAATCTCTCATGTCCAGGCAGCTGGTGAACAGCCCCACTTCTCTGTGAGTACTTCCTCCCTGTGGCCGTGGAAGCTGACCCACTCCCAGCTCTTGGGGATTAGCATGTGCACATTTGTGGGAGAGTAGGGTTCAGCTGGCCACAGCGGCCAGAGCAACCTTCACTACCGCAGCCGTGTGCAAGACTTCTCGCTTTCTTACTTCTCACCCAGACCTGGTGATAGCAGACCTTTCCTTTGTGCCACTCTGAGTGATTTACAGTGGTGTCTGATTGTGGTTTTAGTTTACATTTCTCTTTTCGAAACTGAAGTTAGGGATCTCATCCTAATTTACTGACTTTTCAAGTTTCTCTTGTGAGCTACCTGTGCCTACTCTTCACCCCATTTTTCTAGCTCTTCCATTAATGGAGAGGATCCTGGATAGTGGGAGTGAAAGTTCTGTGTCAGTGGCAGGTTCTGTTTGGGGCAATGGTCACTTCAGGCACAGGCTTGTCTTTTCAGTGTTTATGGTGGCTTTGTTTTATGTCAGTGTGGGCAAATCGATGAATCTTCTCATGTATGGGTTTCTAAAATTCTTACTCATAAAATTCCAATTTAGTCTGAAATTATCGATGCATTCTTCATTCTTATTAAAGAGTGCACTTTCACCTTTTGAACACGGACATCCACCAGGATGAGCATTTATGTTTTGAGGAAGATGTCCATAGTCCTCTTACTTTTGTGAGTTTGTCTTCCATGTTTGCCTTTGCAACCCTGTGGATTAATCCAGCGTTTTCCCTTCGGCCTGTCCTGCCAGTGTGGCCTAAGTGACACCATCCATGGGGTCACGGTCCTGAAAGATGTGTGTTGTGTTTTGTCTTCCAGCTCCATCTTCCAGTACCACCACTGTGCTGGGATTTGATCTGGCCCCAGAGGCCCATGTGTGGCAGTTTGGTCCCCAGCATAGCGGTGTGGAGGTGGTGGGACTTTCAGGGGGTGAGCAGAGCAGGAGGTGACCAGGCTATGGGAGCCCCCCCCTCACAGCTAGAGTGATGCTGCCTCTTGTCTGAGGCAGTCTCCTGGGACTGGATTAGCTCCCTGGGATGAGGTTGTAATGACGTGACCTTAGTGCTCACACCCCCTTGCTTCCTGACCTGTCATGTACTCCCACCACCTACCATGTTCTAATACTGCCCGCTACTGTAGCTGGGACCTTCCGAACACCACAATGGCGAGCCGTTTGAAGTTCTTTTCCTTACGCATCTTACCTCACCAGTGATATTCAGTTGTAGCAACACCAAATAGACTAAGACAACCACACAATCAACCCTACTGCTCTTAGCAGATCTCTTTTATGAGTATAAGGTGTGTATGTGAGGTGGTTTTTCCTTTAATACAGTACGGTCAGTCCCTGACTCACACACGAGGTTCATTCTGGAGAATTGCTCCTGAGTTAGATTTGTCTGCGAGCCGACAGTGAATCTGATGCAGCACTCAGTGAGTCTGACATGACGCACCTGTGAGACTGTGACTCGAATGCCCTTAAGTTGGGGACAAATTGTGCTGGGCACTGAATCTAAGGCCTTCACCCTGAGCTACATCCCCGCTCCTTTTTATTTTATGTTTTATTTTGGGATAGAGTCTTGCTAAGCCACAGAGTTGCCCAGGTTAGGCTTGAACTTGCACTCATCCTCCGTCATCTCTCAGAGGGCCTGAATTACAAGCGTGCGTCACCTCGCCCGGCTGCTCACTGGGTCTCAGTGTTGGCTACTGCCCACGTATCTCAAGTTTTCCTCCTCAGAGTTACACGGGAATCACAGGATCATCTTGTCACATTCAGTAACAGACTTATTTTGGATTAAAACGGAATATAAATTTATAAGTTAATTTGAAAAGTATTGCCTTCTCTATGGTAGTAAATCTTCCTATCTGGTCATAATTAGGTGTATTTTAGGTACCTCAGTAAATTTTTTAACTTCTTCCTATATGTACGTTTCTCCTTATATGTATATACATTTTCTTTTTTTTTTCAGTTTTTTTTTCTGGTACTGGGAATCAAACTCACGACCTTGCGCTTGCCAGGCAGACACTTTGCCGCTGAGCTAAATCCCCAGCCCCTGTATATACATTTTCTGCATAAAGAAATTGGAATGTTAAGTGCTTTTACCTAATCACGTGATGTTGGGGTATGTGTTTGTGCATAGATACTGTCCTGCATCTGCCAATCTTACCGAATTCTCTTGTTAATTTTAAGAGTTTGTGGATTCTTTTTGGCAGCTAGAATGTTTGTTTGGACCAATAAATAGCCATCTTCTTTCCTGCACTGGTTCTGAAGTAGCTGTGAGCAAAATCAAAACCCTAGGAGTAAGTGGGTCCAGAGTCAGGGCCTCCTGAGCCAATGTTGATACGAAAGATCTCAGGCCTGGCCTCAGCTCCCCACACTGTGGGAGGATGCGGACGGGGCGCTTTGGGAAAAACCGGCGCTGGGACTGAAGCAGGAGGAAAGGGCAGAGCACTTGGGGCCACTGCAGGATTTGAGGGGCCCAGGACAAGATGAAAATGCAAAGCCCTTGGGCAAAAGTCAAGGAAAAAGCACTACTACGATATTGAAATGTAAGTTTTCCCAGCTTCTACAATCTCTCTCCTCTCATCAGGATGTTTATTTGCTGCCTCGTGTCCGTCCCTCACAGGAAAGTTAAAATGTTAAGTCATCGTCCTGGGTTTCTCTGCACTGCGCAGGTCGGGAAGCAGTAACATGAGCAGCTGCTGAAGATGCGGTGCGTGTCTGTCCTGGAGCTCCAGTGTGTGGTGCGCTTCATTCTCACCAAACCTGGAGCACAGGGAAGCTGTGGCGTCCGTTTCCCCTGCAGCCTGAGCTGTGTGCTCTGCCTCACTCGGCAGCCGTGTCTCTCACTGGTGGCCAGGGGTACGGAGGCACAGGAGCCTGGGGCTGCGCCTGCTCACCTCCTGTGTGCTTTGTTCTCAGCGCTGATGATGTGGCCAATCCGGGAACAACAGGAGTCGAGCTGAGGGATCAGGTCACTTGGCCATTTGGGTTTCCTGGTGTGTATGTGTGTGTGTGTGTGTGGGGGGGTGTCTTCTTTCTGAATTAGATGTGTGCTGGTCTTTAGGAAGGATATGGCCTCGTAGGGCTGTCTGTTCCCACTCCTCCTTCACAGATGCCAGCACCAGCCTTGTACACACCTGGGTTCAGCTGAGCTCCGTTCACCACAGGTCTGTGCGCAGAGGCTCACTCACCATCCTGCGGGACGGAGGCAGGCGCATGCAGCACCAAAGGAAACGAAAAGCAGAATTTCAGGACGACAGAGCAAGCGTACGCCAAGCTCAGAGCATCGCCAGGTCACAGGCCTGGTTTCTCCCTCCAGCATCATCTGCCTCCTAAGCCACAGCCTCGCTGGAGGGAGTCATGTGGGCTCCAGAAAGTGGAGCACGCCTGTAATCCCAGCCCTCGGGAGGCTGAGGCAGGAGGATTGCTGTGAGTTTGAGGCCAGACTGGGCTACAAAGTGAGCTGAAGGCCAGCCTGAACTGCATAGCAAGACCCTGTCTCAAAAAGACCAAAAAAAAAAAAGTCCAGAAAGGCTTGTTACTTCTCAGTGGGCTTCCTCTACTGGGAGTGAGGCGGCAGGGAGGAAGAGAGCGCGGGGCTCTGCCTGTCTAGCGGACTGTGGGCTTTCATCCTGCCTGCATTCTCCGCCTTTCCAGAGCTGCTGCCCTGGCCTGGCTGCCTGGCTCCTACTCAGTAGCCTCCGGAGCTAGAGCTGGGAATGACTGTTAGCGAGTACGGCCTGCTCTGCTCTGAGCAAAGGCTTTCCAGCCCTTCCTGATCCCGCGTGTTGTCCGGTAAACACAAGTGTGTTTAGGTTAGGAGAAGTACTTCTGTTCTCATTTGCATGCCTGTATATGATTGAAAATGGTGTGGAAATTGAATGTTTTTGAGATAAACATTGATTTTTTTTTAAAGTTTTCTCTGCTTAATAAGATCAGTCACATCAATAAAATCATTACGTTAGTCCTGCAGTCACCGGAGGAACAGTGTGTGGTTGAAATGTTTTTGTTTAGACTTTTAAGTCATTTTACCATGGAGCTGTTTAAACCCATACAAAAGCATAGGAACGGGAGGTCCTGCACACTGCGGCCTGCACCCCACGCTCAGGTCCTGGCCACCAATGACCCCGCACCTCTTCCATCCCACCCTGCCCGGACAGATGTTTTGTGAAGTCCAAGCATCCTGTTATTGACCATCAGAGAAGATCATTCCACTCGTGGGATCTGGTTGTTAATGATCCTTTTAAGATCCTATCTCATGTTGGTACCAGAAATTGAACTCAGGACCTTGCATTTGCCAGGAAGGCGCTGTGCCGCTGAGCTGTACCCCCGGCAATCCTATCTCATGTGTCACGTGTATCTGACGTTCATACTAAAGCTAAGCCATCCTACAGAATGAGCTTTAATTGTTTCCTTCTTATGAGGACTCAATAAACAGCGCATGGAAGACAGCAGTGGCTGGATTCTAATTTAACCCAGGCCACAGGGCCTCCTCTGCGTCACCATGGTGTCACACGGCCTGGTCACTTCCTGCAAGGACTGCATGCTGGAGCCTCCGGAGCTCCATAGATGCGTGGAATCACACTCAGGAAAGTGTGATCCTGGCACGTGTGTGGGCTCCGTGGTTGTGAGTTAGTGTCCCAGTGGGGGCACACACCACACAGGCAGTGTATGAGTCCCACATTATCCCTGGTCATCATCTGTGACCCCTGCATTACGCACCTGTCCTGAGAGAGAGCAGTGGCCTGATCACCGGAAGAACAGATTTGCAGAGCCGGTGGTCCTGCGCACTCACCCACTGAGCGTCCCTTACCTCCTGGTGTGACCTGGGGTCTCCCACCCGATGCCCAGGGTAGACCCAACCTGCAGGCTGACTGGACTTATCATGACCCAGGGCTGCATCTGTGAGCCGGCTGTGCTTCTTCCTGCAGCACGGCCCATGCTGGTCACTCTTGCTCTGATCTGTGTCGGGCTAGCCCCAGCACCAGCTGCTCCAGTGTCCTCAGCCCGTCTCTCCTTCAAGCAGCTGGCATCAGGACATGGCCACAGGCGTGACTGTGACTCCCTGCAACAGCACCTTAGCCGGATCTGACTCAGGCGAGCCACACACTTTGTCACCTCCACCACATCACACAAACCCAAGATTACTCCCTGCACTGGGCAAGATGGCACAGGGGGAGCTGGGAGGGAGGGGGCTGGGCCTCGGCCCTCGCTCAGGTGTCCAAGCCCAGCCTCCTGACGCCTCCCTTCGCATGAGGACTTTAAAACACTGACGTCAGGAGAGGTTTCACCTTTCTCCCCTCCTGTCCTGCTTTGCAGCAGCAGGAGTAGGGATCACTTTACCACTGCACAAAGGAACAGTGCTTTCTTGGGTCAGGGCTGGCAGTGCCACTCGCAGAACTTTCCCACCTGCAGACAAACTCAGGAAAATTTGGTAGAAGGATGGTATAGAAAGCCCGATACTTTCAGCATGGAGGAACAGGCCCCCGAGGGTATCTCTGCTGACCAGCTGTCCTCTCCAGGCGATGAGAGCCGCAGACCTTATCATTCCCAGGGTCCCAGCTTTGCACTGTGCATCTGGCAGAGGGCAAGGAGCAAGAGATAAAAGTGGTCCTGAAGCACAGTGAGCTCAGGTCCCTTCCCTGTCCCTGGAGGGCCCAGTGCCCCAGCCCCATCCCTGCCCCACCGCAGTCCAGCCGACAGATGTCCACATCTGAGCCCCTCGAGGCACAAGCTGGACCTACAGCTGCTGTGTCTGGCTGTCTCTCTCCCCCTGGTCGGTATTTTATTTTGTACTGGGGATTGAACCCAGGGCCTTTGCACTGAGCTTCATCCCCTGCCTTTTAAAAATTTTTCATTTGGAGACAGGGTCGTCTTCACTAAATTGCCCAGGCTGGGCTCAAACTTCTGGTCCCCCGTCCTTATCCTCCATCCTTATCCTCCCAGGGTGCTGGGATTACAGGTGTGTGCCACACATGGCCCTCTCTGGGAACCTCTGTCACAGGAGGCTGCGTCCAACCCCACGTGCACAGGGTGTACACAAAGTAGTCAGAGGAACGAGAACCTGACAAGATGGCTCGGCATGCATTCGCTTGCTGGGCACTGAGCTGGCTCCCTCCTAAACTGGGCCCACCCATCCTCGAGCCGGACTGCAGCACACAGCGGGACCATTGTGAGCCAGCTCAAGGACAACAGCAAAGCCACTTTTGTGGAAGTCAGGCCGTGAAGACTATCTCATCCCCATCGGTGAGATGCCCTCGGCTTCCAAGCCCCAGCACCAAAGCTGTGTGGGCAAAGACATCCACTGCAGTGCTGAGTGTTCAGCGGGCCCAAGAGGAGAGAAATAGCTGCCCATACTGCGATCATCTGTGGCCTATGATGTTATATAGACCTAGAAGTGGTGCTTTCAGATATCTCAATAAGAAAATGATTTTATAAAAGAGCAAATATAAAAGTATAAAATGGCAGAGTAAAAAGTAGAATAGAAAATTGTGGTCTTGTGAGATTTCAGCTGTTTGAGAATATACGAATAATGAAAAATGGCAATAGTTTATTCTTTCAGTTCCTATGGGAAAATGGTTGCTGTGTGTGTGCAAGACTCTTGTAAAGTTTTCTTCTTAGCTTTCTGATTCTAGAACTACACAGCACCTTCAGACAGTCAGAACACATTTTCTCACACAGCCCCGGAACCCGCCCCTGCCCGGCTCATCCTAGGCCTGGCAGGTTCAGAGTCAGGAGGTTCATCGAGCTCTGGGCTGGGCTGATATGGCTCAGGGGAAGAACTGGGTCCCCAGGTTGTCATTCTGCAGAATTTAACCGCAGGAGGACAGGACCACAGGGGTGGAGGAGGTGTCCAGGACCTGATCAGGGACAGTGTCACCGTAGTCAGGCCAGCTGACAGGGAACTCTTCATTTTTGCTGTTCTACTTTTTAAGTTGAAATCTGTCATCTCTGTCTATTTGCTAGGGCTCCCATAACTGAGCACCATGGAGAGGAGGGTTAACCGGCTGAAGTGTGCGGTCTCACAGTCCTGGATGCTGAGGTCTGAGAACAAGGTGGGCAGGGCTGTTCCCTTGGGGCTGAGGGAGGCTGTCTCAGACTTCTGTCCTGCTCACGGGTGTTCAGTCCCTCTCCTCACACCATTTCCCTCCTGGCGGGTCCATTTCTGTATCCAGATTTCCCCTTTCTAGGATACCAGCGGTCATGGTTTAGGGGTTTATTTTCAATGGGAAAAATACAATGCAGGACACATACTTTATAAGATTATTTATAAGATTCACCCAAAGAATCATATACAAGACTGTGCAGGAAATCTGTCCACACACTAAACCAAAGAATCCAGCCAAGGGCCTGGATCCTACGGAATTGTCCTGCATGAGTCCAGCTGAAGACCTAGAGCCCATAACAATGCCTCCCATGAGTCCAACTGCAGGCCCAGAGCCCATAACAATATGTCATGCAGGCCTGCTTCATGGATCTGCCCTGGGAAGGCCCAAAGGTCAGTGGTGGAAGCTAGGAAGTCTGTGCCAGCGGGATGAAAGATCTGTGCTAGCAGGCTGAGGGATCTGCACTGGAGCCAGGCAGCGATACTCAGAATAAGAACCAGAGCTCCCCTGAAAAGTACCACAGCCATCCTCAGCAACAGTGAGGTTCTGAGCTCCTCCAGTGATCAGGACAACCGAGTTCCCATCAGGAAAGCCAACACAACAAGCTTCTTCAGGAGACTGAGCTGTGCACCTTCTTTCTCTCTGGAGCCAGGAAGCGATGCTCAGAGTGAGGACCAGAGCTCCCCTAAAGTGAACCGAAGCTCTTCTCAGTGCCAGTAAGGTCCCGAGCTCCTCAGAGGATGAAAACAGCCAAGTTCATCAGGAAAACCAGCATAACAAGCTCCTCCAAAAGAACCAACAGCTCCTTACAACTTCTATCAGCTCCAACAGCCTTTCTCTGCTCCCAATAGCCTAACTGCTTCTCTAGTTCTGCCTCTTATGCTGCTGGCAACAGTTCCCAGCTGGACCTCCTCCACCCAGCACCACACTTACTCAGTTCAGCTGGGGGTTATAAATTGACCACCAGTTGTCAATCTACTACACCAGTCCTGTTGGCTTAGCGCCCTGAAGGGCCCTCGCTTTAGTGTACCTCAAGCACTTGCTCTTAGAGCTTCATTTCCTGCATTTTCAAAGGCAAGAGGGGGTCACCCACCCTCTCCCAAATGCATCACCAGGAAAGGGCCTGAGAGTGTGAGGCACACTTAGGAGAAAGGGAGTAGGTGTGGGAAGAGTCCTCAGAGAGGGCAAGGTCTGGACGCGCCTACCTGGTGCTTCTGTAGAAGGCGTGACGCAGAGTGAGCAAGGCGGCGGCCAGGGCTCCCTTGGGGCAGATGACAGCGGCAGGGGAGCTCAGCGCCTGGCGCCAGTGTGAGCAATGTGCGGACGTGCGAGGGAGCCCAGGGACAGGAGGAAGCTGTCCTGAGACAGCGAGGCCAGCACGTGGGCGCGCAGGTCCAGCCGACTGTCACCACCAAGAATCTGAGTCTCACACGGGCACAAGCGTCAAACCCCATCCGGACAGGTGAACAGAGCTGTCCCCAGCCCTACTTCCCAGTCTCACTTCTGACTGCTGGCCCTGTCCTTTTGCTATAAATGCTATCTGCTGTCCGGTGGACTGAAGAATTCAGAACCCTTTTTGGTCTGGGCCTCTGTAGGACTCTAGAATTGCAAGTAAAGCCATTTAAGGTCTGTAAACTAAGTTTGTTGTCATTTTCTCTTCTAACCTTGCTTCACCTCAGCCCCTGAAGATCAGCACTCTCCCTCCAGTGTCTGTAAGGCTCTAGTGAGTGGAATCACAGCATTTGTTTCCCGCTGTCTGATTTCACAGCATCACGGCCTCAAGTTTCCCCTGAGGTTAGCACAATCGCAATCCCCTTCATTTTTAAAGCTGATGTTCCCCTTAGGCCCACACCACAGACACTGGATTTCCCCCCAACTGCCAAGGGACCCATCCCTGACCAACATTTTGGCTTCTGCGAGGAAAGCAAAGCTGTCTTCAGAGGCTGGAGACTAGGCATAGCAAGGGTACAAGGAAACGGCAGTGAGCGACTCAGCCAGGTGCTTACAGGGCAGGTGCTGGCAAGCGGCCTACGTCAGGCCACGTTCTGGCCGGACAGCAATGTGATTTCTCATGGGGTGCAAGACAGCAAATCCAAGAGGACCTCAAGACAGTGGCCTGCGACCCGGAGATGGGGCCGCCGTGTTCTGAAATGGGGAGGAGTGCAGTGTTCGCAGGAGGGATCAGGAATCTGTCTGCACACTCGTCTTGGGGTGCCTGCTGGACATAAAGTGCAAGGACGCAGGGGACAGGAGTCCTGCCGTCTCTGTGGAGCAACACTGTATTGGTCACCTATGGCCAAGGTGGGCAGATGGGGAAGGAGCTCCAGGCAGGCAGGAGGAGCTCACGCCCCAAAGGTCAGTAGCGGCTGGGCAGTTAACAGCTGTGGTGTCAGGGGTCAAGTACTGAGCAGCCAGTACTTCCCATGAATGTGGTCATGTGGCGCTGTGTGCCCTCTAGGCCTGCTGCAGTTACATCTCCAGGGATGGATTTGCAAACCTAACCAAGAGGAGGACATATGGCATTTGCAAGCATGTGCGATGGTTTCCTGGAACCAGGCTTTCACCCAGCTCCTGGGAGCAGAAAGCATAGGAGGGTGGATTTAGAAGTAGGATAGGAGGGCAGCCCTCACAGTGGCCAGTGGGAGCTGGACACTGCCCCTGGCGCTGTGTGACTGGGACATCACTTAGCCTGGTAGATGCTCGTTTTCCTGGTTTATGGGAGGGGGAAAACGGCAGAGTTTACATAACTTTAAGAGGACATTCAGGGATGGTGTGACGTGCCTAGGGCAATGAAAATGATGACGTGGTGGTGCTGGTCTTGGTATCCATCTGAAACCTTGTAAACGTCCAGGTCCAAATATATAAGCATTTTGCCTAATATTTCTGATTTGTGCAGCAGAATAATGTAGAGCTTAGATAAGCTTGGGGGCACACACCTGCAATCCCAGCACTCCGGATGGCTGAAGCAGGAGAACTGCAAGTTCGAGCCCGGCTTTGGCAACTTACTGAGATCCTGGCTCAATAAAAAAAAAAAAAAAATTAAAAAGACCAGGGATGTAGTGCAGTGTGAAGGTCTTTAATTCGATTCCCAGTACCAAAACTATCTAACTAAATAAAGCAATGCTCGCAACTTGAACTACCCTCCCAAAGAAACGCGCTTTCCAGTTCTGAGCCGAGGATGTTGCCAAGGTTCGTAAGCTTGCACGGTGGCCGTCTGTATCCAGTCACAATGGGATGCCTGTTTCCGAAGCACCTTCCTGTGTGCTTCACGCTGGGAAGGGTGTTGATTGTCTGCAAGCTGTCAAAGAACCCTGCCAGCAGCCAGGACCTGCAGGCCAGGTGTTTTTCTGCTCTAACAATTACAGCAGCACGGCTTTGAAGCCACCGAGAGATACCCCTGAGGGCCTATCTGAAAGGCCTGGTTTTGCTCAGGCTGATTATTTTTAGGGCTGGCTGGGGGGGCACATGTGTCTAGATAAAATGCCTAGAAATCTGTATGCAAGCATGGCGTCTTTATAATTGATTTCAAATGATTCCTAGGAAAGTTTGCGTCTCTCAGGGGGGCACTTTGGACATTGGACTTTTAATCCCAGCCCAACAAGGGCCTGGGTGCCCCCTTCAATCTCCTGGACACCAGCAGGGTGCTAATGAGGCCTGGTTCCTCGTTAGAGCTTGGGAGTTGCCTTGGAGAGAAAGTGGACAGAATAGAGCAGGCTGCGGAGTGGGGGGTCAAGAACTCTTCAAAGGTCTGCAAGGGGGGCCACCCTCAGTGATTCCCAAGAACCCCAAGGCCATGGCCCTAGGACGGGGGAAGGAGGGCACCCAGGAACCCTCCTGGCCTGCACTGCCGCTAAGCTACTGTCCCTCAGTGTCCCCTTACAACTGCACACGAGCTGAGTTCCAGAGCCCCACACTCTCTAGCTAGTGGATCAGGGAGTAGGGATGCAAGAGTCCGCCTGCAAGACGCGAAGATTTCAGACTTACAACCCGGAGGTAGCCAAATTAATTTGATGGGAAGCAAAGGATGCCCAACACAAACACACTCGATAGCAATTAAATAAGCGGAGGAATACACCCTTTGAAATCGAGCAGCCGGTTTGGGTGTGATGCAAGACATCTTGTATTGTAAACTTTATTTCTCTGCGTGGCTGAGGAGATTGTCAATGATGAGGTCTAGTCATTGTTTCTAAAGCAAATTTGACAATTATTTTGAAAGCTTTTATGAGACATATATGAATAATCTTTGGCAATGGTTCTGATGTTTAAAAGCAGAGAGCGGTTACGATGGATGATTGAAATCCAGCAGGGCCCCAGTGTGGATTATCCTGATTGCATAACCTTCAAGACTACAGTTGCCCTCGATGTGGCATAAAAGGGCTTTGAGACAAACCTGAACATGCTTTCCTAGACACAGCACAGCCAGAGCTAGGCTTGACCCTCCCGTCTTTTCACCCTCATGCCCCAATCAGCCCTGGAGCTGGTAGAATGGAAAGAAAATAGGTTTTCCATTCCCTGGAGCACTCCTTGAGCCAGCTTACAGGGCAGGAGGTGGAGCATCCTGGACTGTAGAAGCCCCAGCCTGTAGGGAACTTGGGGCTACAGGAGACCCCGGCTTGTATGGGTTCCCCACCTGTAGCAGACTGCAGTCTCTAGAAGACACCAAGAGAGTAGGGCCCGTGGGACATTAAGGCCGGACAGGGGCTTTGGGGTTACCATCAGGACCTGGAAGCGCAGGAACAGACCTGCCCATCTGGATGACAATGCCACCTGGAGAAAGGTGCTCACCCTATGAGCCTCGGCCTCCTCCCCGCGAGATCACTGAAAGGGCCCAGGGAAGCATCAGGGTAGGGAACGAAGACATGGTCAGCAACCACAGGTGGCCTCTCTGAGCCGGCATGGAACACAGCGGATCTGCGCCTCCGGCAGATGGACCCAGTTCTCTCTGTTCCATTTTCTTCTCCTAAGTCCGGCTCTTGCTCACTTCTCCTCTGCAGGGCCTTGTGAGGACAGAATATTGACAGTTGGGTGTGCCAGGGCTCCGCCCACAGATGCAGTTTCAGAAGTCCGACCTTCGGAGCCTCAGTCTTTCCTCTCATTCTCTCAACTGCCCTGGAACCAGGGGCTGGAAACCTGGCAAGAAGGCATTTTTATGTTTCACCCATTCCTTGCACCCTCGGTGGGCACAGGCCTGAGTGGCCGTGCAGAGCCACCGCAGAGAGCAGGTGGGGCCTAGGGCATCCTCATGCCAGAGACCACAAGTCAGTTTTCTGTCTCTACTGTCAGACTTTTGCAATTTAGACTCCTGCAGAAATATTTCCCAAGTGAAGCAGTCAGTTAAACAGGTTGGGGTTTAGCCACTATATATGTTAACCATTAGACCTGCTCGAGGGGGAGGACACCACGGTGGAGCCACTTGTCCCCTGACAGCCTGCCCTGGCACTGCCAAGTTCTGCGGGCTTGCTCCAGTGAGATGCCCACACCTGGTGGCTCCCTGTCCCGTGAGGAACGCAGGACAGGCAGCACGCTTGTGCTCTGCGTGCTGGCTCCGGGAGGATACAGACGCTCTGAGGACAGCCACCACCTGCGAGCCTCCACCGTGAGGGTCCCACTGTTCTCTGCCCCTGGTGACCTTGCTGTCAGCACAGGGAAGTGGCGTGTGTGACATGAGGCCTGCCCGTGCTCAGAGTGCCACCCAGGCTTTGGTGGCAGGAGTTCACCATTCTCCGGGCTTGGCTCGTGTCAGGGAGGTCAGTGCCCGGGCTTTAGGAGACAGGGCAGCTCAGGGCTGGGGACCAAAGGGGAACCCAGTCAGCTGCCATCCATCCAGAAGTACAGACTGGGACAGAGAGAGCATCCCGGGTGGAGCCAAGGCATCACAGGGTAATAGAATGTCAGGGAGGCGAGGACAGTCTCTTTCCTCTTTAGACTCCCAGGGGACCAGGACGGTGGCAATGGAAGCACACCGCCCGGGGGTCTCAGGGGCACTTGCTTTTCCCAGGTTGTGACCTCCACCGAGCCTCAGAACCAAGACCCAGGGACACCCGCCAGGGCGGAAGACTGACCCACGCATGACCCCTACAGGCCCATTTCTGTGAGGCAGCAGAGAAAAGGCTTTTACTTGAACCTTCTGGGTGGGAGAAGCAAAGCTACGTCCGAGTGTCCCCAGGCTGCAATGCTGGGCAAGCCTTCATGCAGGCAAAGGAGGTGTTCCCTAGTCCCGAGCCCGGGGCCTGCCCTGGAGCAGCTCTTAGGGGCGGCACAGCAGGCTGTGCCATTTGGCCACAGAAATTCCTAAGAAGCCGCTCCAGGAAGAATTACTACATGCGGGAGGGAGGGTGTTGGCTGAATAGTGTGGGAGGAAAATGAGAAGTGAAGAAAACGCCCAGCACATTGCGCCATCACCCTGGAGTTATGCTCCTGCGCGTCCCCAGAAAAACAAGGGCTCCCTTCAGGGACGGCTGAGCCGTTCCTCCGTCTCCCACCT
Source organism: Chinchilla lanigera (assembly GCF_000276665.1). Lineage (NCBI taxonomy): Eukaryota > Metazoa > Chordata > Mammalia > Rodentia > Chinchillidae > Chinchilla > Chinchilla lanigera. The sequence goes on from NW_004955411.1 coordinate 4,997,232, forward strand.
CCGCTGCTGCACAGACTTGCCACTTGGGCAGAAGAGCGAAGCTCAGACTTCTGGAGGGTTCTCAGTGCATCTCAGCCTTTACAGGGATCGAACGCCGGGCTTCTCATCTTGGGTCTATTTTGGCTTAGAATGTGCCACTGAACTCTCCCAAATAGCAGTATTTTAAGATAAACTTTTCTTAAATTTGTGTAGAGGGAAAGTTTCCCACGTCGTTTTTCTGTTTTGAAAAATGCAAATGTTATCCATATGAGATTTGGATGCTAAAAAAGAAATAGGAGTCAGTGTTCTCCAGGTACACCCCACTCATCGTTTTGTGCAGTGCTCAGGCAACTAAGCACTTGCCTGTTCCCTGGGACGAGGGGGCTACTTTCCCACTCTGTGCAGGCTCTTCAGTAGGCCCATCTCCTACCACTGGACAGAACAGGATGGAGTTTCTGTATCTTTTAAACTGAGCTGAGGATGGAACATTTTCCCAAAGGGCAAACAGTTGCAGAAGATACCTGGCTGAGCCAAACCAAAAGAGATGTTCGCGCCCCTACAAGGAGCAGAAAATCTCCTTCGACTTTCAGAACAGCACCGTGCAAACTGTGTCACATGCATCCCCACCAAATTCCCACACGCACGCACCAGCAGTCTGTGTGCTCCGTCTTGGTAACAGGGCCCAGGGAGGGGAGCGTCCAGTGCGGAGCTGGAGTACACGATTGCGCCTTCCTGGATGGTGAGCACATTTTCTCCATGCACAAGAAGCAAGAAAATTACCATACAGCTTAAAAACCAGACAATTTCGTGTTGTGGGATCCAGTATTTTATCCGTGGGACATCGGTGATGCAAGAGCCCTGCCCTGTCTTCCAGAGCCGCCGTGTGTGCTTCCCTGAGGGGCTGTCCATATCGCTGCCCTTGTCCATGGGTGGAGTGAGGCGGTTCCGCTAATCACATCCCCCTTCCTGCAGATGCTCATGCCCAGAAGCTGTGGGCTCTGGGGTCCTGGCCCCTGCTGGGGCTGGCATGAGACCCCGCTGGGCCATCTGGGCCTTGTCCCCAGGGGGTGGATCATGCTGAGCTTTGTTTAAACTGGACTATAGTCCTTCCTCACCTTGTGGGTGGATTGCCCCCACTTCGTGCGTCCTGGGTACCGCGCGTGTGGGGTCCAAGCCCCTTGATAAGAGGTCCTCATGCTCTGGGGCCTCCTTGGCCGCATCCTGCCTGTGCGGCGTCTGGCGCCCACGAGCTGCAGGGTCCAGGAGACTTGCAGTGTGCACGCGGGTGACTTGACGGCTGTTGCACCTGAATCTCACTGACCTTGTCCGACCGTTTTGGCAGCAACAGCAGAGTACAGGTGTGCCCGTGCACACTGCGACGGGGAAGGACAGGACAGCAGGAAGACAGCTTTTGTCACTCTGTTAGGAAGTGCGCAGGGCCACCTCATTTGCACCGAACCCAAAGGAAGTAACACTACTTAGGACAGCCCAGCTTGAGGGGACAGGAAATGCTTCTCTGAATTACCTGAGTATCCGGTACACCCTCGGCACCTGGCAGGCTTGTTCAGCCTCTCATGGCACTGTGGGTCCAGGGCACAGGAACCCCAGAGCTAGACTGAGGAGACGATTGAGTTTTTCTGCAGAGCCAGGACGAGAAAGCCCATGTCATCCATTCTGGGCCTGCAGGGCTGTATTTTGTTCTCAGAGAGGTTGGCTAGAAGAGGGGTGTCCCCATGACTAGGGGGAGAGGCTCTGCTTGGGGGCCATGGCCAGGGCCACCAGATGGGGCACTCATGTGAGCAAATCTAAAGAGACGCAGAGGACCCTGAGGACATGCGCCTCTCCACCTGCAGCAGCAGTGCCGGAGCTGTGTGTGTTATGAGGCAGTGTGCGCAGTGTGTGGTTACAAATGTGAGCGGTGTGCAAGCATGGACTGTGCTTTCTGCCTGCCACATTTGTGTTCATGCTGCTGTGTCCCCGAGGCCGTATGAGCACCGTGTGGTTATCTTTGCTCCTGGGGGTTGTCACTGGTGTGGTGCCATCATGCTGGGGATGCACTGGCTCTGCAAGCCACGGATTTCCTGCCTACTAAACCTTCCCGCTGCATCACATGGCTCTGGCTTCCCCAGGGTTACTCAGTAGTCAGTAACCAGAACAGCAACTTCCTGTGTGGACTGAACTTGAACAGATCTAAAACAACTGCCTCGTAATCAACCCCCATGAAATCCAGGAAATAGACTCTGGATACTGGAGTCTAAGCAAGACGGTTAGAGTCCTGTGGTCAACAGTGGGAGACAAGCTCTTACGCAGTGACACTTGCCTTTGACCACTCTCTGGCTGTGCATTTTGCAAGACTGCTTTATGCTGACTGAGTGGAAAAGTTTCTCTGTCAAACGCCCATCTTTTGTCATTGCTTCAGGAGAACCAGCTGGAGTTTCTCCGGGTGAGAAGAGGACTTCCTGCCTTTCCTCTCCACACCAACCCTGCCTGAGAACCCCGAGACACCAGTAGCTCCTCTCTGCATCCCCGCCCTGCCTTGGGACTGAGCGAACTAAGGAACAACACCGGCCCTGGGGCAGCATGCTCCTCCTGAGCCAGGCCTCCTTCAGCACTGGTGGATTTGCCACTGGAAGGAAACTTCAGGGTCCTTGCTGGTGCTCAGGAACAGGCAGATGGCATGGGGAACAGCCTCTGAGCTCTTAAATAAACAAGAGAATCAGGAGCACATGGGGCCATTCATAAATAATGCTTTCCTTGTTGTTTTCCCAGGAAAATAGAACCAGAGGAAGAAGAAACAGCTACCAGCCACCCCCCACTTCTCTAATACACCCATGCCAGGACCTACAAACCCCAGGGACTGCTTCCCCAGAAGGACACAAGCCGTGGCCCAGCCTCCCAGGACTGAGTGGGAGTCGGTGGGGTCCTGGGCAGCCCACGCTGCTCTGTGTACCTTTATCTAGGGCCACAGCTGACCCTGTGAGCCTATGGCCACTATCGTCTACTCTGTCCTGAGCTGCTTTGGATTTCTTCTGGCTATCCTTTGACAAAAACCTTTTTTTGGGGTTGGTGCAGTAATAAAGATTGAACCCAGGGTTTTGCCGGAGCTGTATCCCCAGCTCCTTTTATTTTATTTTTTATTTTGAGTCAGTGTCTTCATATATGACCATCTTGTCTAGCTTCCTAGAGTGCTGGGATTACAGGTGGGAGCCACAATCCTGGATTAAAAACATCTTTAATAGAGTAAAGGCTTGGATTTTGAGCAACTTGTCCTGCGAGTATGTGGCAAGATGAACAAACATTTCTAAAATTTTAACTTGATAAACAAACAATGTCTTGCAATACAAGTGGTACACGATGCCCAATGCCGCGTGATCGAGACTGAGCCAATAATTCTTCCTTCTCTCCCTCTCTCTTTCCTCCTCCTGCTCCTGCTCCTGCTCCTCTTTCTCTCTCTCTGGGATTGTGGGTAATTACCTTCCAAAAGCAAAAGGTTATGCAGGAGATCTCATCTGCAGAGGAGGAAAAAAAGGCAGAGGAATCCCTCACTTCAAATGACATTAAAATGTGTAAAATGTGTGAAACAGTGCAAAATTTTGTAGAAAAGCTCCACCAGAATAAGGCTGTAGCAGCGCAGATGATGAATCTGTTTAACCACAATGCAATGTCACATTTCCACAAAATTCTCTAAAGAAGGCAAAAGAAATACCGCTGGGTAGGTTCCTTGTTAAGGTAGAACTAAAAGAAAAAGATTCCATTGCGCCAATAAACAACAGGGATCCCAAAGTCGTCTTACACCTTAATTCTCCTCTCTCTTGTCTCCCTCACACCAGCCACAAAAGTTTTCAAAGGTAAGTGCAGGTTAACTTGTTTGTTTTTCTTTATACTTTGTATTTTCTTTATCATTTTGTATTATATGACACTACTTTGATCCTTTTTATATGAATATTTTGGGGCTGGGGAATGAATCATCTAAGTTTCTATTATTTTCTATGGGGAAATTCTCTTTGATACAAGAGCTTTGGATTACAACCATGTTTCTGGAATACATTATGCTCTCACACCAAGGTTTTCCTGTGCACAGCGCCAGGCCTGATTATACTTCTCTAGTTAATGGTTCCTTCTGGAGCAGAGGTAGAGCCCGTGGGCGTGAGAGGTGCCCCTGGAAGGGGCGAAGCTATGGCAATGCTCCCCCAGGCCCAGGGGAGGCCACCACAGTCCCCAGCAGCCACAGGCGTGTGTGTCTGTTCCTGGACAATGGCTCCAGGTGAGGAGGGAGGGAAGGTGGAAGAGAGAATTCCCACTGGCAGAGGGTGTGGCTACTTCCACACACAAACAAGCAGCTCTGCAGTTCCCATCTTCAGACTGGAAGTGTAGGCAGTGATTCGCTCCTTCCATTTACCTACCTTCATGGCACAGAGAGCGGTGGGAGCCTAGAAATGGAACAGACGCCCAGTTGGGAAAAAACAAGTGGGTGTGGGGCCTGGACACATACGGACACAGAGCCAGCAGGATGCCCGTTAACCTCGGACGCCTCTCCTATGTCTAGTGATTCTCAGTTGGTACCTTCACGGAGCAACACAACACCAGGGACACAGATGCCCTCCTGCACAGCTGGGCTGCGGCTCCCCTTGTGTGGCCTGTGGCGTGTGGTGTGTCAGTGAGCGCTCTGCTCCTCAGAGCCCCAGTGCACAGGGCACCAGACCTTCCACAAAGGGGGCGTTGGAAGGCAGCAAAGGATAGACCGAGACTTCGGAGCCCTGGAGGTTTCAATGGAGGGATGTTGTGGGAACAATGTGAGCTCCAGAGTTTTCTCCGCAGTGTCCCACTGCCATTCCAGAGCCCAAGGGAGGACAAGGCCTGCTCTGCTTGGGATGGCACCTTGGCTCAGGCAGGGTCATCCTCAAACTGCTGATGCGTAAGGAGAGGGAGAGAGAAACAGAGACCTCCCTGGAGTCTGAAAGGTCAGCTGAGCTGCTCCAGGCCCGGAGACGTGTGGAGCCAAGGAAACAGAAGGAGGGCTGTAGAGGACTCTACATTGCCTCACTGAGGAGGTGTGTTTTCAGTCACCCTGAGGTTGAAAGTTCCCATGGCGTCCAAGGATAAGTTTCAACAAGCCAGCACCCCTGCTAAATTGGAAATGAGGGGTTGTCAGGGGTGGGGCTCTTCGCTGCCCAACTGGCCCTGAACTGAAGGCTGCTCCTTCCCACATCCCCGAGGTGTGACCCGCGGCTGTGAACAGGTCACAAATCTGCTACACACGGGAACCTAGGATCAGCTCCTTTCTGAACAGGTGTTGTGCTGCTGGGAGCTGTTGGTGTGCTTTGGTGCTGTTGCCCTCCTCCGTGGCTTATTTTATCAACATCCACCTGCAGGTCTCACCCTGACCTCGTCACCGTCACTGTAAGTAGCAAAGGCGCCCCGGCATTCCTCTTGGCTGAAGTACATGTTTCAAGTGAATTGCAACTGGAAACTTTTATATCAAATCCAGGCGAGTGGAAGAGACAGAAGAAGAGCGAAGCCCGAGCGTTTGCAGGTGACAGGTCCTCACAAACCAGAGCTACTCAGAAACTCATAGTGTCTGTGTGATTAAAAACTGTCAGAGACTACTGCTGTCTAAAATTGTCCCATTTTCTCCCTTTAGCAGTGATAAGAAGCCCTACACCCTCTCGTGTAAAAGCTCAGTTTCTCCATGATAATATTGAATATCCATTATCAGATAAAGGCAAGTAAAGAACAGTTTATCCATGAGGATCAAGCACATGTGCAAAATAAAACTTGGATAATGAAAATTAAAGTACAAATTCACACTCAGTTGTGATCATGTCTACAGAGAAAAGGAGAAGGGATGGGGAGATACACAAGCCGTTGCTCGGAGACAAACAGGTAAAAGAAAATATGATTAGGCTTCATGTTGTCTGAAAAGATGAGTGGCATGCAAATTACCCACTTCTCTCTGAGCAGCCCACCTGCCCAGCCTTCTGCCTCAGGTTCTTGGGGATTCACAGACCCCACGGAGTCTGCCCAGAGAATAAACTCTGCTTCTAATAGTGCTAGGCAGTCCTCAATTGGGAACAAGACATGCAAACAAATGAGGGTTTGCAGCAGTCTCTGTAGTGTGGGTTTTCAGTTATGATATCCTTCAGCATGGCAGAAAGCCTGAGACAAATGCATCTACTTTGTAGGCACCACGGGTCCCCCACTTGAGCCTTCAGATAGACGTGCATCCCCCTATTACATGATCACTTCTGCAAAGGCCTGGCAGATGCCAGTGGACTGATGCTTCTCACTGTCTGCTCTGATGATGCCCAGCTCTTCAAGGAGACTTTCCAAATTGAGCTCATGGGTTACAGTCTCACGTGCTTGGTAGCATGGTGTAGCTAAGAATTCACCCCGTGGAGGGGCGCCTAAAGCCAGTGGTGACAGATGCCAGACCCTGTCTGTGCAGTTCCTTGGGTGCCACACCGATGTCAGCTCCTGCAGAGGCCAGCGCGAGCTTTGTGCAGGTTAACCCTCCAGGCACCTGAGCCTTAGTTCCGTGCTTACTCAGCAGTACTCAAGGAATACTGTTTGGACAAGGACCACAGGACCAGCCCTATGGTGTGATTATGAGCAAACACATTTGCGGGGATTTTCTCTTTTACTGTAAACCTCAAGGCACGTGTATTTATGCCTCAGATCTAGAACTGAACCTCAAATATAATTCACATCTGTGCACGGCACTCTGGCTCAGGAAAGACTGACAGCACTTTCTACTTTATTACATGAAAGCTCTTGATAGAAAATAAATTTGTGCTTATAAAATATAGGGCCTTTAGTCTTGTGATGTGCTAGCAAGCCTCAGGGAAGAAAGACTGATCTCCCCAGTCTGAACACTCCAGACATCAGGGTCGGGACTCAGTCACCTCTCCTGAGCGCTGGCTGGGTGCTCAAAGCCTGGTGGGCTGCTCCCAGCCCACATTAAAGCCTGAAGTGTCTGTGAGCTCTTGGAGCTCCTGAAGAGTAAACACAAGCCTCGCGGGTGTTAACTGTCCCCAAGGGAGAAAGCGTCGTGGCTCAGGGACGAGGACACTGAAGGTCAAGAGGAACTGGGAAGGCTTTTCACGGGGCACTGCAAATGTTTGTTCTAAATAAATATTTAAAGTCAAGATCCTGAAAGCAGCCATATGCCTGCATTTGGAAACCAATTAGTCTTTGTCGTCTGCAGTTTGCTTGTTAGGACCCTGGCCTTTTCAGACTTCGGGGGTCAGGAGCAAAAGCTGAGACACGCTCCACAGTCTGCTGCAGGGACAGGTCCAGTGCAGCTGAACAGAAAACTCATGACAGTGGGCATCCTGGAAGAATGCAGAAAAGGGAAATTTTTAAAAGTGAGGCCTAGTTTTCCTTACTGTGAGACATCTTGAAGTCCAAGGAAAGAGCTATCATGGTTGGGAAATTCATTTAAATTTTGCCTTACCTTTTTGTTCAAGTAAATTACACTTTTCTTTGGACACGTTCTGTACTTTGAGAGCTGGTAGCTATTTGAGAATGTTTCATAGCTGCCATGTTCATGGCCTCATCCACCTTTCCACAAGTGTTCCTGTTGGTGGCCGCAGCCCACCACCCTGGAGCTGACCTGGCCCACAGCCACCTAACTCCGGAGCTACACTGCCTGTGAGCTCAGGACAGATGTGGACCCAAAGAGTATCCTGTCACCCAGCCCCTGGCATCTTCCAGCTGTGATGGGGTCTCTCCATATCTGAGGCCTTGCCTCTCCTGGCAAAGGAACTTTCTCATTCTGAGGGAGTGTCAGGAGCTAACCTGGAGAGCACCACAGGAGAAGTCCAGACCTCCAATGAGTTCCTCATTGCTGCAGGGGAGAGGGACCAGCTCAGTTCAAAGGTCTCTCTGAGACTCCAGACAGTGACTGCAGCAGAGAGCGCAGGCCCCCCTCTTCCAGCACACTCAAGGCCATTTGTGAAAAGCCCTCCAAAAGCAGAGGCGTGGGGTGTTTCCTGGTACAAGCAGAAAGAGCACATGAGTTGCTAAGGGACAACATGGCTCATGGTTTCCGGCAGGACGGGGCCCTGGGACAAAGCGCTGCCTGCTGCAGGCACAGCCCACAGATGGCACAGCAGGCCTGTCCCCGCGGAGGCTGGAGAGGAAGCTGAGTGACTGCTGAGGGTGAGGAAGCAGGGCTAGAGCCGTGCAGAAACAAAAAACCACCACGGCACCATTGTCCTCACAGCAGGTAGAAAGGAACCAACAGCCTCCCTGCACTTCACCCTTCTGAGCAACAGCAGCGTGAAGGTCCTTTGCTCTCGGCCCACAGTCAGCCCTATAGGACCTTGGCCCCACTCACCATGGGGATTTCCGGGTGGAGGCAGTTTAGGCTGGTGCCCAGAGAAGGGCAGGACCCAGAAAGCGGCCCCGGGCAGCGGAAGGAGGCAACTGTGTGGAAAAGGCCCCCTCCTGGTGGCTGGTGATCTTGTGTGTGCTCTGACAGTGATGTGGTCTCTCTGTTTTTGAGATACACACGCAATCGGACCGTTGTCTGTAGAACAGTCAACCGCGTGCACCTGCTTGCACAAATGACATCAGAGAGCCAGGGCACACACACTGCTATAAGCTTAACAACTCACTTTTCACATTTGCATTTTTTGGCATTGTCCTTTAGCGTCTATGGTTGAGTTTTATTTTCCACGTTGCTTTTCTTCTAAAGGCTTAGGGAAGTTTATATGGAGGCTGAGTCACTGTCAAACCCTCTCCTCCGCAACTGTCCAGGAAAGGAGGTCGAATTCTCAGAGGGGCTGGGTCCCCAGGTACACAGCGGCTGTCGGGGAGAGGTCTGGGCTGCTGAAGGTCCCTGCTGTCCTCCAGCTTGGGTGACACTGAGCACCGTCGTCTGATGTCTTCGTCAACAACCAACTGGCCCTGCAGTGAGGCAAAGCCACCAAATTGCATGTTCTGCATAACAGAAGGTCATGTTTGTCTGAGAGGGAACTTACTCAGGGTCCATGCTCTACGCTGGGGAGCAGTCAGAAGATATGGGGTCTGTGCCAGAGGTCACCTGCACAGCCTGCACGTCTTTGGGTGTGATGTTGATGCACATGGAATGAATTCTTTCCCACCACCACCACCACCCCAAGCACCATTCTGGGAATCCTCAGAGTCCTCGGCCACCCACAGCCAGAGCTCTCCAGCCGCGTGGAGCCGGTGTGCTACGTGCAGACAGAGAAGGAGAGGAAGCTTTTCACAGGCAACTCTGCACTGCCACTGTGGGCCTGAGGGAGAGGGCAGAGCAAAGCAAGTCCCAGCAGACAGGAGCATGCTGAGGACCATGTGGCGTGAGCGAGGCTGGCTCCAGCTCATAAGCAGCTGCCAGTTGGGAGTAAGCATGATCTTTGATGGCATTCCAAAATACTAGCAGTCACAGATGGTGTGGAAAATACAAATGCTCCTGATGTGTTTGGTGGAAGTGTTTACACATTTCACAGCGCTAATGGTTTCACAGCAGCCTTTGGAATACAGTTGAACCTAAGGTGATTCATGGTACTTATCCCTCTATTCTATTCTGGCAAATAACTATTTAAATGTTTACTTTAATTCTATTTGCTACTTCATTGATTTAGTTCTCAAATACTATTTTCCAAACTTTACATTTTCACACAAAGGACACTGGAGGAGCTTTATATTCATTTACACAACTATGACAATATTAGATGTGTGCCCGACAGCTGAGGGAGACCGGGAGTGGTTTTCCAGCCGGCTCTCCGCAAGGTTAGGGTGGATTGCGCGGCATCCCGCGCTTGTCTCTGTGCCGGACCTTTGGAGCCAGGGAACCCTGCAGCTGCCACAGCCCACAGAGCAGGGATCCTCCCAAGGATCTGTCATTTGCCTGCATTATTATAATTACCCAGTGGTGCCTTTGGCATCTTGGAAGCCATTTGCACCTTTCCTTTGAAACAGTGGAAACCATTGTACCTTCCCTTTGAAATATGACACCAGCGGGCTGGCGGCTCCAGGATGCTGATGTGGGTCACGGCACAAGCCCAGCTTGGGCATTAACGTCCTGAGCCCGGCGGTTAGCTGCAGGCTCCTCCTCTTCACCTGCCCACGAAGACCAGGACCTCGTCATCTTCCTCTGAGAGCCACAGAGACAATGAACTAACCTCAGGGCGCAGATCAATTGCAAAGTACTGTGTGAGCCGCACAGCAAATCCGCTAGCGAGCAAATAAACCCTCGGAGGCAGAGCTCTGTGAGCTAGCGGTGAGTAAAGCGGAGCCCAGGTGTCCTGACTTTGTGACCCTCACTTTTCAGCACAGTTGTGTCACTATGCTCTGATAAAATGTATTCTGGTTTCAATTATTTTCACCTTCTTAATAAACAAAGGGGTACAAAATTGGAATGGTTTGGGACATGGAAGTGAAGTTTGGTTTTTAAGATCTGCAACACAAATTAATGATTTTCCCAGGGGTCTTTCAACTCCATGGGATATTTGTTTTTGAGGCAGTATTTCTTCTGGGTCAATGAATTACAAACTGAGTGTATATTAACAGGCCTCTTTGCATGGAATGTGTTACTCTAGATACCTTCACTCAGAATACTTTTAGAAGATCAATCATGTTCCACACAAAGACCGGACCTCCTGACAAAACAGCAGTACATTCGCCATCTGCTTTCTCCACAACGCGGTTCAGGGCTAATCCCCACACATCTGTGGGTACACAGGCTTTCCTCAGCCTTGCTTGCATTTGTAAGTACAATGGACCAGGTGTGAAAAATGATGGTGCTTGTACATTAGAGTTTTCCTCTCCCTACAAGCAGGGTTTATCATTGAAAAGCAACCTGGGTATTAAAAATGAACATGAAGTGTGATGACATCCAGTCATGGGACATTCTCTGTCACACTCAGAGTCTCCATTTTCTCTGCCATGAAGAAGAGACCATCTTTGGTGCTCTGAGTTTTAGGGTAAGATGAGAGTCGAGGCAGTATTTGAAGCACTGGTTTGGGGGAGATAGTAAGTATTAGTTCTGCTGTGCATAGGCTGAAACCCCCCTCTCATGGCCCGCAGATGGTAACTGAAGCACTGCCCTGCTTCTGGCCTGCTGTGTGTTTAAGCAAACATGTTCCAAGATAAAGTGATGTGTTTCTGTGAATCTGTGCATCTGAGGGTGAGCACGTCACACCATGCTCTCAGCTTCCTGAATTCCAAATACGTCCACCTTCAGGCCCCAGTGCTGGCTGTAGGAAATGCCAAGCCGTCATTCAAGGCTGCAAATGTGTCCAGCTGCTCAGCAAATTGGTAAATGCTTTGGTAAGTTGTTTTTTCTACCTTGGAAACATACCGAGTGCTCTAAGTTGAAGATTCAAGCTATGGGAGAAATAATGAGGAACTGTGTGTTTTTTTAAACTGCAATATAGTGATCACTCTAGGGCTTATTTCTGATGGCTGAAAATTCTTGAAAACCAATTCGAACGTTCCAAAGAAAGCTGTTTTTCTAGGAAACGTCTGGCACATGTCAGTCTGACAGCAGCGGTCTTACAGTTTTGGTGTGTGAGTGAACAGATTGTGTTTTCCTTCCGCTCTAAGGGAAGAGCCTTTGGCTCCAAGGTGCTCTGCACAGCCCCACCTACGGCACCCCATCCAACCTTGCACATCACGGGATGCTTTGGCTCGCAGGCTGGCTGGCACTGCCCCCGTGATGGGAGCCACCTGGCTCTACCACCCAGGAACAGCATGCAGGCAAAGCAGAACACCCTGACTCCTTGGCCCAACCATGCGAGAAGTTTCTGAAACTATAAATGGGTCCAGAAGGGCCCAGCAGAATAGCAGAACAACAGGCAAGAACTTCAGGTGCCCTCCGTGTGACAGCAGGGGAAGGGAGTGGGGAGACGACTGCATCCCAGACAGCTGGGATTTTATTGCTGGCGGATGCTGCACACGCAGATCCTCTCTGTCCCAACCCTGCACAAGCTGCACAGCCCGCACAGCCTGGCTTACACCCCTCCACAGGTGCAGTGCTGGCCCTGGCACTGCTTGAGCCATGAGAGCACACGGGCACATGCTGAGACTCGTGGCCAGCTGGATGCAGCGGGGCCGTGACAGAGCTGTATGCAAAGATTCATCTCTTCCTGCAAGAACCTGCTCTGTCTTCAGGATCAGAGCACCAGCAGCAGTCCCTCTTGGACAGTGCAGATGCTGTCGGATCCGCCGAGACCCTGCACTCACCTCCCTTCTCGCAAGTCTCCAAACCTGGGCTTCACCTGGGCTTCCCACTGTCCCTCAGAGCTGAGAATCGCAGCTGTGCCCGAAGGTAAGTCGCAGACAGAAAGGATGAGAATGAAAGGCCTGTCGGCACTCACTTCAGGACACAAAGAGGAGCCCGGGGAGCAGCCACACACACGAAGCGGAAAAGCAAAGTGCTCCTGAGTGTGCGGCGTGGTGCCCACCCGTGGGCTGAGCAGGGACACCTGGGCCATCCAAGTTCCAGATGCCTGCTTGTGGCTGCAGAAAGGGGATGAAGTGGTTAAACGTTTGCATTAACAGCCACAGGCTCAGCTTGGAGAGGTTAAATATCTACCCGTGTCTCTCAGCCAAATAAAAGCTAGGGGGGGGCAGAGAGGGGCTGTGGAAAATCTTTAACTTTTACTCTTTTTTACTAGTGTCAATGGCTTTTCTTGCTTGCTTTTATTGTTCAGTTTGGATGGAGGGTGAGGCTGGCCAGAGAGAAAGGACGGAGAGGTGACTTGATGGGACACAGGCAGAGGGAAGAACGCGCCCCCGCTGCAAAGTCCCACCGAGCCTGCGGCCTGTTCCAAGACAAGGCCCCCGCTCCATCTCCCTCCCGCTCCATCTCCCTCCCGCTCCATCTTCCTCCCGCTCCATCTCCTTCCCGCTCCATCTCCTTCCCGCTCCCATCCAGACTCACACCTACTTGCCTTGTTTTATTATTCTTTTCATTCTATGTACTTGTTTCAGGCCAGCTCAGCTTGCTTTGTGCTTCTTGGTGCTTTCGGTGAGATGTGTTTTCTGGAGCTGGTGCAGTCAGGTGATGATCTCAGGTGCGGGCTGCCCCTCTGCCCAGAGAGACCGGCTTCCCCCTCTCTGCTCTGCTCTGCTTGGACAGTTCAGCTCTCCATCCAGAGGACCGCACCCAGAGGATGAGCGAATTCACCCTTGCAAGCGTCCTCAGAGCGAAGTTGCCTGAATCTCCATTTCTGGGGTGTCCTTCAGTTCTGGGGTATCCTCCAGGACTCCTCTCTGGATGAACACCAGGCTGTGGAGTGTCTGTAGGTCCTGAGCCCTGGGCCCTGGGTCTACCCTAGCTTCCATGGGGATCTCAGTATACACAGAGGACCAGGGAGCAGTGGAGTGAGGATGTGACTACCAGGGAAAGGCTGTCAGGGAGACGGAAGTCCACACCAAATTCAGACACTGACTTGCAGCTTGGGAAAGGGAACGTTGTCAGCCGGGTTTTTTAAATGACGTCTGTGAAACTTTCCCCCAGGGCCATGGTTCTTGCTGGGAACTTTCAGACCTAATTCTCAACAAACATGGAATCAGAGAACCTGAGGCTGCCTGAGAGATGACAGGGGTATCCAGCTGCCTTTAGTCTCCACAGAGTCCCTCACGGCCTTCCCCAGAGGCCGGCACCCATAGCTCGGGGCTGGGGCACCCTGCTCTACACACAGGCCCTGCTGCGGAGGAGCTTCACAGGGCTGCGCTCCACAGATGGTTACTTCTGCAAACTACTGCCTGGGGCTCACTTTAAAGCCAAAGACTGGGGCTGGGTGGCAAATGCAGACAGGGTGACCCCCTATAATCCCCTGGCCACATCATCACAGGATGAGCTCACCTGGACACAAATTAGGCCGGGTCTTCTCTGACTGATGTCCTCCCCGCTGGGCCCAGGCATCCCCCCCTCAGGACGACTACCAGCTCCATGTCTGCCCACAGAGCCAACCTCTTCCCTCCCATCAGGGTGGATCCTGCCAAACAGCCCAGGGTCCAGTCTTCCTGCGGGAGAAGCCCAGGCGCTTCCACATTGCTGGAGCACACCACAAGGTCCAAATAGGCCCCAGGGAGGGATGTTCGCAGGACGCTTGGAAGTGAGAGCTGAATATTAACACAACACAGTCCCAGTGTGAAAACTAGGCCTGACCCAGAGTCTACAGCTGCTGCCTGGGGACCAAGGACAGCCACGGGGCAGTCGCTCCCACACCAGCTGTGCTTGAGCACTAACATCCCTAATCTTGTCCCCAGGTCTGACTGAGGGCCAAACGTGCTCTCCCTCTCTGCCCACCCCACAGGGCCCCTGCATAAGTGCTGCTCACCTGCAGTGTCCCCCCAGCTGGCAGCCAGGGCTCCCCAAAACCCCTCTCCCTCATTCCCAGCCCTCTGGCCCTTCGGGGACAACAGCAGCAGCAGAATCCTTCTCTATCACAGGCTCTGAGATGTCTCACCTGCTCATGGGGGTGATCTCTGCTCAGGATAAAGGGCCAGATGTGACGTGAGTCAAGGAATGGCCTGCGTGTCTAGAGGCCAACACGGGGCCAAAGTCTTGACCTCTCCCCTCTCCTCTGGGCCCTTTCCATTCAAATTAGGCCCAACTCCCCAAACTATAAAGATCATTACTCATTTTCCAAATGTCTCCTTCGCAGATCACAGCCCGGTGTGAAGCCTGATGGTTTGCCTCCCTCCACGCCTCCACATCCAGACACGGCCTTCTGCGGCTTCTAGTGTGCGGATGGGACCGAGTCTCCCGTGTGGGAAACTCCCCACCCGTCCTCGTTGTCTTTGGTGACATCCAGACCCATGGGCGCGCTATGGTGCTCATGCATTTGTGCACCCCAAATAACTGCCCGTGTCCACCTTCACCCTTTGCTCTGTGACCTCACTGTGACTTCCCGTCTTCCCTCACGTTTGCTGCTCCTTCTGATGATGGAGTATTTCCCCAGCTTCTTGGTCTGGTGGGTTCTTCTCATTCTCACCCCTCAGCTGGAATCTTAGTTTTTCCTCTCACTTCCCAAACTGGCCAATGGGTGCCTGTGGGTCTGCACCTGCCTCACCAGCCATTTCCCCAGTATGGCTGGCTTGAATGCATCTCCTCCGCAAAATAACATGCTGTGTGTATCACAGACAGTGCGCACGTCCAGCACCCCACTCAGGACCTGAACCGACCCATGCACACTTGTGGATAAGCCTTGTTGCTACAGAGGGAGTGCAATGAGGGTGTTTCTGCATTTGCATTTGAGTCTCAGTGAAATTGAGATCCTGGTTTAATACAGCTACCTCTCATAGCACAGTTGATCTTTTGGTGAAAATTCCTCATTAGTTGTTTAATGAATTAGAAGTCAGAGTGAAAACAACTCATAGTTTAAATGAGACATTCCAAAGACCTCAGTCTTTAAGTGGTTCCAGGAATTGTTTTGTACACATCCAATTCATACTGCCAATAATCTTTAATAGGATTTCAATTCTGTCTCTTATTTATAGATCTAAAATTAGGATTGTTACTAGAAAACCTCCTTACATGTGAGCTAGTCAGGAAGATCACAGTACTTGTGAGAACATGTAGCCTCACTGGTGCACTGTACCTCCTCTTCCTGATGGAAATAAAGTTTGATCATTGGTTCTGCTCATGTGGATGAGTCACGATTTTGGCTCCACTCCAAATGGGAAACTGAGCAATTCCGCTTTCTTAAGAAACAGAGATGTCTATCGGGACTAGGTTTAACTGACAGTGACAGAGTGCCCCGGTGTCTTAACTAAAACAAAAGCTTATTTCTCTCTCATGCGAGGAGTCTGGAGGCCAATATCCCTGCAGTTAGATGGTGACTCCGTGAGAACATGAGGCCCTGCTCCTTTCTCGTACGGCTTCATCATTCTGAATAAATGATCCATCTGTGCATGCATCTACCCACACCCATTCTAATGCATTTCTCAACAAATATTGGTTGATCTCCTGCTGTGTGCCAGGCACCATGGTGGGAGCTATGTCACATCTTCATGGTCCAAATGGGGGGACTGAGTAAGGTACAGCCCTTCCCCTCGCTGAGAGAACTTCATGGAAGTCACTCATACGCCTTTGGCACTGTCACACCAGCCGGGCTTCCTCATGTTCTCCTGCTTACTGCAGTAGAGATTGGGGAATGTGACCTTTTCACTTCCCTTGGTGATAATGTTACCAGCTCCTGCAGCCAAGTATCCAACTAACACTTAGAGGCTGTAGTCAGAGAGTGGATCTAGACAGGAAACTAGTAGTCACTCCTGTGGGTTCTGGCTTTGCAAACTGCTTCCTATTTAAGAGAGATGCAGCCGCCAGTGTATTTTAGAGAAGTAAGTACGCATTCATTCAGGCAGTCTGCAAATATGTATTGTACAGTATATGATCATTACAGTGGTGGAGTGTTCTGACTCTGATTCTGAATTTACCTGTGCTCGTGAGTCTTTTGCTTTCATGCTGGTATTGATCTCCTTTTCACTTCTGGCTGCAGAACTCTCTTACGTTTTGCTTGTAGGACGGTCCACTAATAATTCCATCAATTTCTGCTTGTCTAGGAAAGACTTTTTTGTTTTAAAAGAGAGCTTTGCTGGGTTTATTACTTTTGCCTAGGAGTTTTTTCTTTCAGCATTCTGAACATATCATCTCATTCTCTCCTAACCTGTAAGATCTCTGATGAGAAATTCAATGTTAGTCTAATGAGGATATTTTTTCTTGTTGCTTTCATAATTCTCTCTTTAATTTCTGACAGTGGTACTATAATGTGCCTTGAAGAGGATTTCTTTGGGTTGAATCTAGCTGGGGTGTGTTGCACCCCATTGACTTTCACTCTCAAGATTTGGGAAATTTACAATTCTTTCATTAAATAGGATTTTTGTGCCTTTTAAAAATCTCTTCTCTTGTCTGAATGTTTGTCACATCAATTTGTTTTCTAAGTGCTGACTCACAGGCCCCAAAGATTTTCTCCACTCTTCTTTCTTTTTTTCTCTGGTTGCATTAATTCCAAAGGTCCATTTTCTTTTTTTTATTTTAAAAAATAAAAGAAGAAAAACATATTAACAGACAGACATCCATTTACAAAATAGCATAAGAACAGTACAAACAAAACAGAGTTACAGACAAAGTTGTAGGAAATTAACCACTGTTGTCGTATTACTTATTGATATCTTCAAAGCGGTTTCTCAGGAAAACAAATAGAGACATACAAGATTGATAAAACAAGTAATCATTAACTGTTCCTTTCTGTAGGGCAATATAAGACAGTGGTACCACTATGTTAGCTATCCTGTATATACATACTTACATAATTTCCCCTTCTTTCCCTTCTCTTTTCCCACACCCCAGTTGCCCTTTACTTTTGAGCATTTTCCTTTCGATTCACAATGTCTATCATACCTCCTAGTTTTTATTCGCTCCTTCAGGTCTTACAGTAGTGAAACAATGTGATGCTTGCACATGCAGGTCTGATTTATTTCACTTATGAGTATGGTCTCTAGTTGTGACCATTTACCTATAAAAACCTCAAGTTTATCTTTCTTATAGCTGAGTAATATTCCATTATATAAAAGTACCACAATTTTTTTATCTAGTCCTCAGTGGGTGGACATTTGGGTTGCTTCCACAATTTAACAATTACAAATTGCGCTACTATGAACATGAGTGCACATATATTGCTGTGATATGATGTTTTCAGATCTTCTGGGAAAATACCCAGCAGGGGGATAGCTGGGTTGAATGGGACCTCCAGACCTAGTTTGCTGAGGAATCTCCAAACTGATTTCCACAGTGGTTTCACCAGTCTGCATTCCCACCAGCAG
>NW_004955411.1:5015990-5084856 GCF_000276665.1 Chinchilla lanigera
TGGAGTTATGGTGCTCTCTAATGGTGTCATACCCTTCGCTTTTTCATGCTTCTGAGTCCCTGCGTTGATTCCAATTTACCTGATGAAATAGCTACTTCTTCTTTTCCTTGTGCTGGGGATTGTATTCTCCAGGGCCTTATTTTCTTAAAGACAGGGTTTCAGTAACTCCCTAAGTTGCACCAGCTGCACTTAACCTTACCATACTCCCACCTGTGCCTCCCACAGTGCTGGGATTACAGGTGTGTATCGCTGACCCCATTCCCTTTCTAGTTCTAGCCATGTTATCTGTAGAGAAAGATTTTTACTTGTAGATGAGTGTAAGGATATTGGTTGGACAGGGCACATGCATTTTGGTCCTGTGTAGGTCCAGCTATGTCATCGCACGCAGTTTCTTTAGCTACACTGAACAAACACAAGACCTGGAGTTATCTCAATAGCCTGGGATGCTATGCGCTGGGCTCAAGGCAGGGTTGCCACAGGTTCCCAGCACAGGGGCTTGCCGGTCTCCTCCGGGTTGCGCTTGGCTGGGGCAGACACTGCGTGGGCACAGGTGTCACTCTCAAGGCTGCTGCTCTGGGGCCCAGCTTCCAACAGCCAAGGCCAGGACCCAGCAGCCCCTTCCGCCATGTGAGCACTGCTATGGTAGCAGAGACTAGGGGTGGGGGGCTGCGGTGGCCACCAGACCCCACCTGCATGGCCTAGACAGAAGGCCAGGCCCAGGCTCAGTTGTGTAGGGACCCCGCCTCCCTGATAGGGCTTCCCTGTGGGTGCTTCCCTGCCTGTGCCAGGTCTGAGGGAGCGGCGAGCACCTACAGTTGCAGTGGCCCAGTCAGGCTGCCCGAGCCTACCCTTCGCTCTGCATCTGCCTGACCCAACTGTGCCCTGGCTGTCCAGTCCAGGTGAGTTGGTGGTTTTGTCTATAGCCTGAGAACCTGGAAGTAGCCTGGGCACCTGTGCTGGCCATGGGCCCAGTTGTATTCAGTTTCCCCTGTGCATTCCCAGTGAGGGCAAAGATTGGAATTCCCTATGTCCCAGGACCTTTGAAAGCGTAGGCCTAGTTTACATGCCTGGATCCCTGAAGTAGGTCCACACATACTGGGACATAACGGGACACTTGGAAGCAGACTGAGACGTGTAGGAAGCACCACATCACTCCCTTATGGTGAAGGACACAGGCAAGTCCATGCATTTCTATTAAATGGAAAACTGAAGGGTCTGTATCAAAATTTCGAGAGCAGTTTCTGGCTTACTTTTTTTCTATTCTCTTGTGTTTTTGAATATGTGAGAAATTATTGGTACAGCTAATATTACATAAATGTAAGATCCTCACTGAATTTTAAACATTAATAGGTGCAATTTAAAACTAACTCAGGTTGCAAATTTAGCAATTTATAAGTCTCACCATGTGGACAGTTGTGTAGAGATTACTCTTACTTGTTAAATCGGAAAACACAAAACTAGTGTTGCAGATATGCAGGCAATCCAGTGGAACTGAAATCCATTACTAACTTTAAAATAACATGATAAAATTTTCTTAGCTAACAAGTTTTACAAAAATATTGTTTATGTGATTGTGTCCCTTGAACATATAAATAGTTCCACTCTATTAAGAATTTACTCCCATGGTATGCAAGGTTATCAGATATTATGGTAAGTTTTAAGTCAGGTTTATTTATATTAACCACAGGACGTAAGACTTTGATTTGTTCTGGTCAATATCCTCAGCATTTCAAAGATTTTGCTTTGTTGGCTTTTAGTCAAGTTAATGTGCCTGTAAAATTGATCGTTCTTGCAGAGATGATTAAATAGGCCTGACGCCCAGGCCAAAACAAAACAAAAACCAAAGCACAAAACAAAAGTTAACCTTTCCTTGTACAGTAACTCATTACATAAACTTACATATCTTCTCTGTCCAGGTACTTGAAACAATATAGATGTGAGGTAAAGAATAACAAGAATGTGGAAAATAATTGAGTTGTTCACCCCAATACTTTGTGAAATCTCCAATTTCTGGAGCCTTTTCGCTTCCCCTTCTTAGCTATCACGCTGAGACAATGCTAAGCATCTGAGACCCTCGAGCTGGAACATGTGTTACTGGCTCACAGCGGGAACTCAATTATTTTTCCTCTGTGTACAGTTGATACCAACTAACGACGTGGGCATCTATGGCGTTTGCCCACAAGGGAGCCTGGGCCCCCAGCTCTGGCCCAGGAGGAGCCGTTCTTCCTGAGGAGGTGGCCCCAGGCACATGTCAGCTGGCTCGGACAGACACCTTTAATTGGGAGTGAGGAATGAATCGGTTTCTCACGCTGACCATCTGTGCATGTTTTCTTTCGTCTTCTGCAGTAACAAGTGTTGCTTTGTGAAGGGTCTGGAGCTCAGCATGGGCAGACAGCAGGAGAATCTGTTACCACATCTTGGAAAGTAGTTATCGGTTACAACAACCCGTGCTTCATGAAGACCTTTGAAAATGTGGATTCCCACCAACATGTTATAAAATTATGATAAAGATGGAATGAAGTTACACTTACTTCAGGCGTTAAACCAGAAGGAGATCCACCAGGACAATTGGGACCACGTTTGTGAGTGGGCGGCAGCCTTCTGGGATGTACCACGCTCATTCAAGGGTCAAATCAGAGATGACCGTGCCACAGTGGTTCTGCTGTTGGGGCTGGGATCCCATGGCGCAGTCTCTGCTGTACCACGCATGGAACCCCGGTTTGCTGGGTATCTTAGCACACCTTCTCTGCCTCATCCTTTTTGAGAAATCTTTTCAAACCAGACAAGTAAATGAGGGCGAAGGTGGAGAGGAGACTGATTTGCCTTCTGCGTGCTCTGGGGTCGGGTTTGAAGTGTTGGTTGTGGACAGAGGCGGTGGCCCCGGCATCTCGGAGCCAGTACCAACCGTGTCCCCAGTCTGTGAGCCAGTCTCATAGAGCAGTGTCCCTGGGTTCTGTCCGTGTGCTTTTCCTGACAGGATGTTTGAACCCAGTATAAAAACATAATGCAAGCAGTAGCACCTCATCCATCCACCGGCTGGTTTTCTTAGAGTATCATGTCAGCTAAGAGCCTCCCCCTTCGCTTAACTGATAAACACTTGTGATTTGTGAAATACCAGGTGCCTTTGAGGGCCCCCAAGTAATTCAGAAACAAAATTGGAAATATGGCTGCTTGCGGATGCGGGATACTCTGCCTGCAGCCCCTCATGTAAGTGAGCTGACCCTGAGTTTGGGGAGCATGGGGAGTGGGGTGGGCAGGGAGGCAGCTGGCCGTGGCACTCCCCCAGCAAATGCTGCTGGCAAGAATGTCACTGCAGCTCTTCCCAGGGGTCGTTCCTAGTCACCACCGCAACCTGTGTCTGCACTGCTGTGCGGCCCTTCTGGGCTATGCCTCTTCCCTATGTCTGTCCCATACGTCACAGTTCTCCACGCCTTATTCCAGTTAGAACCCTTTCTACTTGGGCAGTAACATCCCTACAACCCAAAAGCTGAGGAGCAGCGTTTAATGCTTAAAACTGCTCTAGACTCTGGGCCCTCTTCATGGCGTATGCATTCCCCAACAGAAGCTCAGAAGCTCTCGCCAGCTCTCCAGCCTGCGCTGCTGTTTCCGTCACGTGACCCAGGGTGCTCCCTGCCGTGTGCACATTGCACTGCAGGAGTAAAAGCAATCCTAGGCACAGCCGGAAGCCCCAGGTGCACCACACTGCCCAGCTGCTCACGGAGCACTTCCCCGCCACTCCCTTCCTGCCAGACAGCAGCCCAGTTTCCCTCAGGAATATCCAGGCCTGAGCAGTGGCGTGCAGTGCCAGATCTTCACTCTCAACTCCTGTGCGCAAGTCTTTCTGAGGCTCCACGCAATGAAATGGAAAACCCGCGGGCAGTTCGGCAGCTGCCCGTGTGGGGGATACATCATTAAAAGAAAGTTGTTCATTAGAGCGTGTTGGCAGTACATAACGATTACATTTATCATAGGGAGTTTGTACTTGTACATAGCACATCTTAATTCTTTTTTATTTTAAAGAGAATAAAGATAAAAAATACAGAATTTGTTTTTATTTTAAAGAGAATAAAGATAAAAAACAATACAGAATTTGTTTTTATTTTAAAGAGAATAAAGATAAAAAACGATACAGAATTTCCAAACATGATGATTGGAAATTAATAATGGTTGTTATATTGCATATTGTTATCCTCAAAGTAGTCACTCAGATTACAAGGTATAGGCATGCAAAATTGGACAAGCAATTAAGCACTCACTCTTCCTTTCAATAGACCAATAGAAATTAGTAGTACAATTATCTTAGCTATCATATATATATATATCTTTCCCTTCTTTCTTTCTTTCTAGTAGTGTCTCCCTAGTGTAAGAAATTGAAAGAGTAAGTAAAATCTGAAAGGTTCAATACATATTGTGAAAGGGAAAGAAACTGCTCAAAAGGAAAGAACAACTGGGGTGAGGGAAAGGAGAATTCCTTTTTTTTTTGTGGGGGGCCTTTCCTCTTTCCCCTTCTTTGCTCCCTTGAACTCTTTTTCCCTCTCCTTCTTTGTAAAACCTCTATTTCCACTTTTTTCAACTCTTTTTTAAAAATCCCTTTTCCTTTCTTTCTTACCTCTTCCTTCCATCTCTTATTGCCCTTCCCACATGAAAAAGACCTTCCCACTGCCTAATACCTATCTTTTTTTTCCCTTTTGCTTCTTATTTATGCTTTAGTTTTCTCACATAAGTGAAACAATGTGCCCGGAGACTATCACCTTTTTAAAAACTTTCTGTTTTATTTGTACACACTGCAGTTCATGTGGTTAGAATTGTCTTGGGAAAAGGTCACAAGTATGTATTACAGCACCTTTCTTTCTTTCTTTCTTTCCTTCTTTTTTCTTTCTTTCTCTCTGTAATTTCACTGTGCTTCCTTCCCCCTTCCCTCCCTCTTTGAGTTCCTCTATCCAATTTTGTATTCCTCTTGATATTACGCTCACGCTATGGGGTATAATGTTTACATTAACTAGGGTTTTTAGGTTCCTGTACATGACACATCTTTATTCTTCTTACTTCCCCTTCCCGGCTCCTCTCCCCTAGCGCTTGTCCCCTTGGACCACTTCCCTACTGCAAGAGATCCGTCCGCTTGTCCCTTTCTATCCACCCTTTGTCATTTCCTTTGCTTGTACTTTGCCTCACTCAAATGATAGTTACTATATAGTATTTTAAGCTTGTGCATCTGGTTTATTCCACTCAGCACTATATTTATCAAGTGCATCTGTTTTCCTACAGATGTCTCAAATTTGTCATTCTTTATAGCCAAATAGTATTCCATTATATATAGATACCACATTTTCTTCATCCAATCATCTGTTGATAGGGACACAGGCTGCTTCCAGGATTTAGCTGGTAGGAATTGTGCTGTCATGAACATTGGCAAGCATGTATCACCTATAGTATGATCACTTAAACTCTTCGGGGAAGATACCTAGCAGGGGAATAGCAGACCCAGCTGTCCCTGGAGACCGTAATCTTAGGGATGCAACATTTTGAGAGAAGCGTTGGATCATCCTACAAGTCAGGCATTGAACTAGTTACTTTGTTTTGTTTTCTTTAAACAGAGCACAGTTTTTAAGAGAGTGTGGCTGATAGACAGACAAGAAGTGATCAAATTTGAGCAGTTGGCTGCCTCTCACAGGAAAGGAAAGAACTGACCAAGGTTTCTGTTTCTCTCTTTGTTTGTTTATTGCTGGTGATAAAATTAGAGCTTTCAGGGAAATACAGTTCTGGGACTTCATCTATTACGTCGAGCCTGTAGTTTTACAGTATTTAAGTGCTGCTTTGGCAGGACGCATGACAATATTAACAAATACAATTGCTTGGTCATGTGCAATGAATGAAAGTGTGGAAACAAAGACCATCGAAAGTCAGAGAAGAAGAACTGTTGGCTCAGAGCTCCCTGTGCCCAGGACCTTTGGCCTTCGCCCTGCAGGCAGAGGCTCCTGTACCGAGTCGCAAGGACCAGGGCGGCTCTGAGGCTGATGGAGCCAGGGGTGGGCCTGGGGGGACACAAGGAAGCCTCTTATGGAGTGAGCAGGAGAGCATGGTGCTCTGCTCTGATTGGCCCTAAATTGGAGGTAGGGACAAAAACTGGGAGCGTGTCAGTTATTAACCAAATCCTAGCCACTTGGGGTTGGCCGGTGCAGGGTTGTCTTTTGAGTATTAGGCCATCACCCAGCCATCTGGTGGACTTCTCACAGTCCTCAGTCCTGCGTGGCCTGCTGGCTTCCTGGGCTACTGCCCACAGACAATGCGCTGGTTTCCTGGGCCCGGGAAGGTGGGCGTGGCTCAGAGTTCTGTTTACACATGTGTCTTGCCATTGTCCCCTAATTGTGGGTGTTCAGAGATCGGTGTGCAGATCTCAGTGACCCAGTGTTTTCCCAGCACCTAGTGCATGAGTCCAAAACCCAGTGGCTGGAAGACCCATTCTTTCCAAGTGCAAGTGGGTAAATAAACGTCGGTGTGAGAGAGCGCAGAAAGTCCCAGCTATGGTTTCAGATGGCGTCTTGCCACTGATCTTTAAGAAAACCATTTGTCAAGTTTTTGTGTAGCTTAAAAGAAAAGTATTCATAATAATCAGAAAAAGCTCTGAAAATATTCCCTTCTACTTCTTATATACATGCACATGTGTGAGACTATATTTTCTTCCTATATTTCAGAAAAAGCGTAATATGTTTCTAGTATATGCATGCATATATATGTGTTTGTGTGACTGTATTTCCTCCCGTATTCTAAACAAGACAGCATAACAGACGGGCAAGAGGAGCAGATAGAAGACTCAGCTGTCACGATCACTTTTGTTAATGTTGTCAGACACTAAAAGAGGTTACAGAGATATGGATTAATCCCACTCTTTTCACCAATTTCCTTTCTTCTTTCAGAAAAATAGCTTTAATGGAAACATGTTGTTTAGGTTAGCACACAATGAGTTTATTGCTGTTATTTTTTAATGAATGAAATATTTTTAAAATTTCCCTGTTCCAATTTCTGCAGTTTTGAAAGATATAATCCACACAAGCAGATGCTCTTTGAGGTCCTCAGTAATTTGTAAAACCACAAAGGAGCGCTGCAGCTACGTCTCAGGCTGCTGCTGGTGCCCAAATCTGGGACTCTGAGGCACTATTCCGGCTTTGGCCTGCACCAGTGCGCTCTGCCTCACCCCCTGGGCAAGGGACGGGCCCAGTGAGAGCCTTGCGTACAGAGAAGTGGGCTGGGGGGAGCTGCCCCAGGAGGAACCGGCTGCCCCAGACCGCCTCTTCCTGCCCCTGCGAGCAGGGGTAGATGCCAGGGAGCAGTGCTCAGCCCCCTGCTGTTGGCGCTGTGTTCTCCGCAGTCCCTGCCCTGGGCCACGCTCACAGCCCTGACTCCCCGCCTGTGGAGCACTGCAGTCCTGTGGGGTGCTGGGAGCGTGGCACCCACCTCACCCTCCGCTCTCAGGGTTTCCCAAGTGTGTGCCTCCTGGGCTCTGCCTGTTGCTCTATCTCATGTGTGCTTTCAGTTTTCCAGTGAGTAAATTAACAAAAATGTGAATGTAGAAATGAGTGCAAAAGAATTAGGCATCAGATGTTAATCTTCTTACCCACGTCATTACGGAGGGCTTTGGAGATGAAGGGTTTTATAGAGCTCTTTAAAAATAAACGTGGGCAATTACATTTGTCTTTGGGACAGACACCTTGCCAGGGAGACACTGCCAAAAGAAACCAGGGTGGAGAAGCCCGTGGCCTTATTTGTGGAGGGCTGGCCCTTCTAAATGAAGGGAAGATTAGCGCTTAGTAACACCAAGGAACAGAGGATTCCACAAGAGGATTTAGACTTGCTCTGCTTGGCTTATTGTAGGGCTTTTAGGATACCATGGCTTCAGCTTAATGTACTGATTCTAAGCAACTGGATATTTGCCACTGCATTAGTTATAAAAAAAAATCATGTAACGAAAGGCAGCCTCCCCCTTTAAATGCCTACCATGAGATCTTTGATGAATGTGGTGATAAAAAAAAAGCATTTCCTGATCAGTTGAATTATTAAGCATCTGAGTCAGACTCTGAAGGTGAAGCAGGCACATCATGTCATTGGAAGAGCCTGAGGCCCCTTCTGACTTCTGTGACTAAATCCATGCTTAGAGTTTGAGCTCGAGGTCATTCCTGTTGTCCCCAAAATGCAAGAGCAGCACTGGTAGCTTCTGTGCTGTGTCTCTCGTACCCTCCAGGAGCCGGATCTGCATCCCAGCACCCCACCCACCAGCAGGAGGACCAGCAACACCTTTTGAGCCAGGGACATCTGACTCCATCTGTCCCAGTGTTTGTCTGGGAATGTGTTATTCAGTGAGGTACCACTGGCCACAGGTGACTATTTACATTCACCTCTGGATTAGGTAAAATGAATAAAACCTTGAACTTCTCTCCTCTGTCTTATCAAGTGCATGCCCAGCGCTCCACAGTCACAGACAAAGAAGGATCTGAACAGAGCAGTGTGGCCATCCACATTTCCTCATCTCCAAGATTCTTGTTAGGCATTGCTTCCACAGCGACACAAGAATCAGAGCTTAGTGATGGTCACAAGGGCTTGAGGTTGGGATGATGACTACATGTATGGGGGTAGGGGATTGGGCAGCTGGTCTTCTCCAAAATAGAAAATAATAATGATAAAAGAACATCCCCCAGTACATCTAGGAATCACTTCTTTCAATATGTGTGCATGTCCTTCTGACCTTTGCCTTTATATATATTTTCCTCTTACAAAAATGGGATCACACAATACTGCCTTTTTCAGCATCACAATATTGGATCGTATCTGGATTTAGATGCAGCTCTGAGAGTCAAGGCTTTATTTCTGAACTCAAATGCAGATGACAAGGAGCCTTGGGAACAGCCCATGGACTTGAAGCCACACAGCTGGGGTCACGTGCCTTCCCTGTCTACACAGCTGCTCATGACCAAATTACGCTGTATCTCCAACCCTGCAGTCCCTCTTGTGTAAATGGCCGTGGTAAGGAGCTCAAAGTAGATGGCGTGTCAAACTCCACAGCGCACATCCTTGGGCAACACTGAAAAGGAAGGTTGCTGTCTGGCTTGGAGAGAGGATCTGGTATGTGCTCAGCAGAGAGGCTCCATTTTCTTCCCAAACAGCACTGGCTGTGGCAGGTTCTGGCGGCTCTTGTGCTTGTGTTTCTTGTAGCTGTGCAGGTTGAGCCCTGAGTTCCCCATTGAGTCAGCACCTGTGTGGTGTATCTCTTCTGTCAAAAAGCATTAAGCTGTCTGTCTGAACCCAGGAGTAAGGACTACATGTGCAATGAGGTCTTGCATGAGGATAGCCAGTCAGCTTTTGTGTCAGAACAACTCACACGCTCCAGCTGGGGAGAGGGCTGCCCAGACTCTTAATACCAACTTTGTTCAGCCTAACCCCTGGGGAAAGCCCCTGGCTTCTCCTCCTTCCTGAGGCTGCTTCTACTTTCCCAGTGCTGGCCATGTTTTGTTTTGTTTTGTTTTTGTCTTTTTGAGACAGGGTCTCGATAGGCAGTTCAGGCTGGCCTTGAGCTCACTTTGCAGCCCAGGCTGGTCTCAAACTCACAACGATCCTCCTGCCTCAGCCTCCTGAGTGCTGGGATTACAGGCATGTGCCACCACGCCTGGCCTTCCTGGCCATGTCTGACTTTGGGCACAGTATCTCACCAGGTCACAGTGAGACGTGGCAGGACACTGAGCGCGGTGGGGCTGCACACCGGTCTTTGTCACCAGGTACCAAGAAATGTGACTGTGAGGGCGAGGAGGGTTTCCCACCCTCCTTGACCTTCCCAAGCCCGTCCTGCACAGGCTGCATCAGTCACAGTATCTCCTTTCTCTTCCAGGAGCAACACGCTCCTGTGTTCTTGTGCCCAGAAGCAGTTTGCAGTGACTGGGGCTATGGAGGGAAGACAGGAGGAAGGCTTTGCAGTTGCTGTCTCACAAGATCCCAACCTGGAAGGTTCCTGCCTCACTAAATCAAGAGCCAGAGGCTGCAGTCCCTTGGCACTCGGCTATTTCTCCTGCCTGAGCTGATGAGCCCTGTGACCCGGAGCCTTGCTGCATGTTGTATATGCGCACACGCACACGTGAGTGTTTGTGACAGGTGCTAGAATGCAAATATGGGCCAAGACATGCAAGAAAGAAGTGCACTGATTGGACCAAAAACTATTTTAAAAAAAGAGGCAGAGGTGGGGGAAGAGGAGCGGCAGAGGGAAGGAGGTCATAGGGCTGTGGGGAGGGATGGCCGGTGAGAGGTGCAGAGCGGTGTGTGCCCTGCTCTGGCAGTTTCTTGTAGGGGCATTTTGCAGGACAGACACTGAGGTGAGTCTGGGCAGAACAACTTGAAGAAGGGGTGAGGAAGGGGCCTCGGGCCAGGAGCATTACCCACCCCCTCATCACGGCCTGGGGCTGAGGGAGGAGAAAGCCTCCAGGTGGGTAGGGAGGTTTTCTGGGGAGTTTCAAGTTGCTACAGCAATAACAAAACATATGTGTTGCATTTTGTAAAGGAGGGTTACAGAAAGAGCTCCCTTGTGTATTGTGCAGACCAGTGACCTCACAGTTATGACCACGCCCTCCGCTAGTCCCAGTAGTCAATGTGATGCTTGTGAACTGAAGAGAAATGTCATTTTTCACTCGATGGGTAAATATCATACCAACATGTAAACTTCCCTGTTTTCAGCTAAGGGCTACATATGAAAACTTTTACATGATTTATTAGTGGTTAGTGGAACTGGGGTTAGGAATAATTTTATAAAATAAACTCTTGTATGCGTATTTGTTTCTGTTTCGTAAAGTACGGAGGAAGTACATCTCTACCTGTTCTTCATTTCCTCTCCAATTCCTTTTTATCCCTCTTTTCAAGTGTGCACAAACGCACACACCAGTGCACACACACTCCATGTGCTCACACTTCCACATGGCCACCCTCAGCCCTACCCCTCGGGCGGGGTATAGGGAGGGTAGACAGTGTGGTCAGAGGCTTGCACCATCTGGTAGATCCACTCGAAAGCTCAGACTCAGGGAAGCAGCTTCTCCTGTGTAACATGACAGCTGCTTTCTCCAAATTCAGAAGCCCTTTCTTTCTGGATCAGTACCTTTCTTACTAGCTTTGACCACATTTGGCCTTAGCCTCCGCAACCTCATTTAATTTGCATTCTTGATGAAAATGCTTGAAAAGATGGAGTCTCTGACAATCGTGTTTTATCTTTTTTTTGGTACTGGGAATCGAACTCAGGACCCTGCACTTGCTAGGCAGGTGCTTGTGCCCCTGAGCTATATCCCCAGTCCTGACAATCATGTTTTAGAGAATCAAAGGGAAAACTTGGTGGCATGATGTGACAAGAACGTGATCGTGGACACACATTTTAGGAGGTGCCCGTAGCATGGCCGGATGCAGGAAAACTTTCCAGCCTGCAGGTGTGGAGGTGAGAAGCAGCTGCCATGGGGCCAGAGAACACAGACTGAGCCGAACACAGCGCTTGTTCCGTGGAGTGACCCAACAGTCCCCTGGGTCGCCCTGTCCTTTTCACTCCACGTAATTGGGAAAAAAGTGGTGCCACCTTTACAGACAGACCGGTGGCGCTCTTGGCCGGGGGTGTCTGGATGTGGTGCGCTGATGCCCCCACCTTCTTGTTCCACTTTTGTTCTCAGGTGGAGCAGTGACTAAGCTTGGTGCCGCGTCGCCCCAAGCCCACCCTTGGGCACTCTTGGCCTCCTGAAGGAAAGCCTCTGCGATTTGAAGAGCTCTGTTTCCCGGGTTGCTAGGGGTGCTGCCACCCAACCCTGCTGCCCCAGCCACGTTAACAGACCCCCTTCAGAGGGCCCACACTCGGTGCCTGCAGAGCGTCTGTGTCCTTGGGCCACAGCCTAAGCAATGTGACTTCCTTTTGCTGGTCTCAGCTCAAACCCTGGATGATGCAATGTCCCTGCGCTGCTGGAGTCAGCAGGGATGTACACACGTGACCCTGAAGGTATGGGTGGCACAGGTGAGGAGCCTCCAGGAATGATGCCATCTCAAGGGAGGGCAGAGCTAGGAGAGGAAGTCCGTCTGAGGCCTGGCCAAGCACCTGGATCTGTCCATGCACGAAGGTGTCTTCTCCATCACATGGGAAAATAAATTCATTTTTTGTTGAAACGAATCTAAATCAAGTTTCTATCGCATGCACAGGAAGTATTCTGGCCTTTTCCTTAGTGTTCTCAGAAATACCTTGCAGAAGCTTTTATTTATAGGGGAGCTTTACTCAAGGCCGAAGGTCTCATCAAACTACATCAGAACAAAGAGCTACATTTTACTATTAGGGATTTATTCTACTAAGCCTTCGGCTATTTTTGTTCTCTAATGAACTTCTAACCTTTCTCTTTCCATCCGCCTCACGAGGGGCTCAGACATTCCCATTTGTGGTATGACTTCCTCTTTAGCAGTGACTGAGAGTTCAAAGCTATATTTTCCAGCTGTTGCTGCAGCTAAGATAGAATGGGACTTCGGTTCTTCCCTTCAGATGTGCAGTGCAAGACGTGCAGGTGAGGTGGCTCAGAGGCTGCTGTACAACTGAGTTGGAAATCAGGAGGCTGAGGGTGTGCAAAGAGCCCCATTGTTTGACGCAACCATGGTAGTCGCCTGACTCTGAAGTGAGAAGTCCTGGCCACTGAGGCAGCAGGATCTGAGGGGAGAGGAATCGGGGGCCTCCACGGTGCAGTCTAGGGTGTGGCCTTGGGATTTCCCTAAAGGGTCTGTGCAAACTGTCTCTTTGGCCCTTCTCTTCATCCGGAAGCCATAGAGCACCTCATACAAAATAAATCCCTCCCTGCTCCCAAGCATGGACTCCGTTCTCAGAATTGAGCCAGACCCCGCCCCCTGATAATTTCCACAGCTTCTGTGGCCAATTACCTTCTCCCTGTCTTCAGCACCCTCCCAAATCCTCCACAACCACCCTCAAAATGTCTTCTTGTTTCCTGTGCAGCGCAGTTTATCTCTCATCAGAGACCCATGGAGCCTGAAGGGCAGGGAACCACCGGACGCCAAAGCAAGCTCTGTCCCGGGAAGGACGCTCTCCATACCATGGAAGGCCCGAGATGAACGCTAGAGGCGTTTTTCTTTCACACACGAGTCATGCAGAATTGATTTTAATAGAACTGCTGAGTTTTTAGAGCGAAGCCAGAACTGTGTTATGCACAGCAAGTTCCTCTGTGTAGAGGATCCTGCTTTACGCAGCCCAGTAAATAAGACCACATTGCAGGACCTGTACACTCGCTAGTCCGGGAAGTCTGGAAGCACATTTCTATCAGTGTGTGCAGGTCCCGCTGAAGCAGAACGCATTAAAGAAAGAAGGAGGTTTCTAGCAGAAGTTAGCTGTTTGATAACCCAACTGAGGGAGACTTTACCATATGAACACACTAGATAGCAATACAAATTTCTTAGTGGTTTGACATAAATGTTGACATTAAATTCAGTACATCATAAAACAAGGATATGAAGAGCAAATTAAGTAATGAGCATGACCTATTCAAAGAGTAGTTAAGGCTTCAATGGCCTGAAAACGTATAATTATATATGAAAGCAACGTGATAGAGATTTTCCTAAATTAAAGAACTGTTGCACAAACCTGCATGTCTTTACAAGTAGGTTCTACTTATAAAAGAAAGAAACTTTCCTAAACATGCTAGAGGGAAAACGGAACTGCCTTTGTATTTTTCTGTAAGTGTTTTCGTCCTGCTAAAAGTCAACCAAAGATGCAGGCCAGAAGCACAGTGGGAAACGTATCTTAGAGACAAGCCACCATTAGTTAATATTTTTTCCAGATAAGGTAATGTGGTACATATCAGCTCTTTCACATTTATTATAACTTGCTCTTGTTATTCTAAGTTACTATCCACTTTTGTACCTGAATTTGCAGTTATGACTCTCTTTTTCCTAAAGAGGGCCTCCAAACATATACAGCTTCACTCCCCTTAAAATCCCTGCCACTCCCCTGCCCCCATTCCGGTAAGAGGCTCTGTACAGCAGTCTGGCAGCCCTGCCTGGACTACGGGAAAGCAGCTCCTGGCTGCTGGACTGAAGCATTGAACTGTTACCAGGCGTTGGGTTGCTGGAGGCTCCTTCTTGAGGTGCTTTGAATTGAAAGAAAGAAGCATAAACAGTGGCAAAGTTTTACATTTGTTAAAGGTAGGAAAATGCAGGCTTTGCAGAACAAATTTGAGCCTAACAAAAGTAGGAAAGGGGGAAAAAATACACCCCACAGTGGAAAGTTGCTACCAGGAGGAGACAGGACAGCAAAAATTCAGGGACGATGGTCCGTCTCACCTTTCCCACACCAGTGTCAGGTCTGGGTCACCCTAGCAAAAACCTGCTTGGGCTTCACGAGAAGTCCACACGCAGGGCTTTGGGACCGTTCTGCACCTGTGTCCAGGGACTGTCACACTTTCTTTCCCAGCCAGTTTTAGCACCACTTTATCCTTCTACCTCAAAACTCGGGTTCAGGCTTATGTTGTAGCCCTGTCCCTTGGGTGAGACCTTCACAGACACAGATCTTAGGGGATGATTCAGGTTGGATGATTCAGTCATGAAGGAGGGGCCCATAACAGAATTAATGTCTATACAAGAGATCTTCAAGCTCTTTCGGTCTGCCTTGTGAATATGCAGTGAGAATGTACCCTGTGCATTCCAGCGGAGGACCCTCACTAGGCCTCGTGGTACCAGGTCCTAGAAAGTCACCCTTCAGAAACATGGGGGTATGACTTCCTGAGGTCCAATCCATCCAGCAGATGGCATTTTGTTATGGTTGCCAAGTTGCCTGAGACCTTGGGCGGTAGGGGTCAGGGCGGGACTAATGGTCACATAGGAAGCTTCACTCATAGCCACAGCAATGGATGAGGCCAGCACTGCTTTATCACCTTTCCTGCAACTCACCAGCTGCAGCAGGGTCATATGAGTCTCCTCCATGCCCCCCACCAGCTGGTGACCATGCACCAACACCCAGGGACGAGGAGGTGACACATTTTCTGCCACCTGGTGCTGGGCCCCTCTGAGGAGAGCTCGTATCCATAAGAACTAAGTTGTCACAGAAAAATGCTACCAGTCCCTTGTTAGGTACGCAGATCTGCACAGCAGCCTCCTGGAGCTGCTAGGCCCCTGGAAGATGGGTTAAGAGAAGTCAGGACAGAGTCTGCAGAATGACGGGAGAGGGTGGCATCTCACCTCTTCTGCCAACTTACATTTACCCTATGACACATTCAAAGTCAAAACCACCATGGACTTCCTGTTTATGAAACATATATTTGACATCTTGAATGTTTGGTATTTTTACTGCGAAGTGGACCACGGAATTCTTTCCTCAGGTATGGTGCTGTTAGTTTTCCCTCAGTGACAGCACTGCTCTCTGTGGGATGCAGCATGCTGCTCCCGACATCCGGGTCTTTCTGAAAATGCAGGGACCTGGGCACATGCCGCATTCTGCACCGTGGGCACTATAGCTCATGCTGCGGTAAGTATATCCCATTCAGTGCTCTGAAAATGCTTGTCACTTACTCCTCACAAGTGAGCAGAGCCAGCTGCGGTCCAGGTGGCTTTTATCTCTGCCGCAGAACACAAATGCCTTACAGATTCCTTGCACGCGAGTTTCCTCCGAGCCAGGCACCCAGCTCCAGCGCACGTCGCCCGTTGCGGGTTGTCCTTCTCTCACTGTGGAACAGCAGGTGAGGGGCCCCTGACTCTGAGATCACCACCCACAGCTCCACCAAAGTGAACATTTCAGGTCTCTGAGATGGGCAGCCTTGGGGAGGCAAGGCCGCAGGGTCAGTGTGAGCACAGCAGAGGGGGGTTGGCTTGGGAGGGCCGGAGTTCTTCCTTGGGTTGGCAGAACAAGCCCCAGGCCCCAGCTGTGGGCTTCCTCCAGCCAAGAAATGTCTTCATTCACTGAAATTCCTGAAACCTCAGGGGCCTTGTGTTCAGCAACTCTTACTTATTTTTTAAGTATTTTATCAGAAGACAGTTTCACAAGATGAATGTGCTGAAATTGCTTCCAAAAGTTTTGTTTCTCTCTCCTAACCACACCTCATCTCTAGGGAAAGTGAAAAGTTCTCCTCAGCGCAAAGACCAAGTATGTTGGTGACAAATCAAGTAGGAACTGGTTCTGGCTGGTTTAGGTCTCCCAGTCCTTAGCACTAACAACACAACAAGAGTTTAAGGCAAGCTTGCGTTTGCCCAGGACCCTTGTGAGCACTGTGCCTAACAGTCCCTCCCCAGGAGCGGGCATGGCTCGCTCGTCCTCTGTGGACTCGGGATTAAAATGTCTCCTGGAAAGCAGGCTAATTTGATTCACAAGCAGCGGCGTTCACATTGAGTCATCCTGGAAGTGGACACTGGAATTTGACAAATCAGGCCAGGGCAGGTTATTGTTGTACTGCTATATGGGGCTCAGAGAACACCCCAAAATGTAAGCCCAGGAATTTCCACTTTCCCTACCAATATCATCATGCATAGCCATCCAGACTTTTCTTTGCCAGAGAGAAAAAGAACAACAAAGCTTTCTTTCTGTTTTGTTTCAACCAATGACAAATAATGCATGCATTTGGGTTGGAGGCTACCCAGAGGGAGGAAGACCTGAGACCAACAGCCTTAGGCTCTTCACCCCTAGAATGAGTTTGCCCAAGTTGCCCTCTCTGTTGTACAAGGAGTGATCAAAATATATGATGAATGTTAAAATGAAAAAAAAATTATAATAAAAGGCACATTTCCATTAACCTCCATTAAAACACTCCCCCTTGCTTTGAACACACTTATCCCACCATTCCTGCCACTTTCCGCAGCAGCTCTGGAGGTGCTCCTTCCCGAGTGTCTTTAGTTATACTGCTGCGGTTGCCTTGTTGTCCTGAACTGACTCAAAGTGTTTACCTTCCATGTTTACCTTTTGGTTGTTTTGACTTTGGGGAAGAACAGAAGTCATACCGTGCCAGATCCAGGGAATAAGGTGGAGGTGGACCCATGGGAGAGTTCTCACAGCCTGCCTTTCTGTTGGAAGGAACTCGGTAGTGACTGTCATTAAATTTGTGATCACACTGCCTTACAATGACACTGAAGAGAGAGGACTTCCAGGTTTGCTTCAAAGTGGCAAGAATAATGGGATAAGTGGGTTTGAAACTAGAGGGAGCGTTTTCAGATGGGTTAATAGCAATCTGCCTTTTAGTGAAATAATGTTTTTGAATGTAAAGGTTCATTGATTGCTTTGATCTTGCCCTGTGGAGCAGATCACTCTGCAATGTAATTACACAGAACAACTAAAGAGACCAGGTCTCCAGGCACACAGTCTCACACTCTGGAGAGGGGTGCGTTACGCAAGCAGGTGCACACCTATGTGAACTTTAGGGAGATGGCAGGTTAGGGCAAGGGCCCCTGACGATGATGGCATCAGCCCACTAGCACTATTTGCCTGCTATGTGGGTCATTTGGTGACAGTATGAAGACAATGATAGCTGAGGAAGGTTTTTCACTTTTCTTTGCACTGTGATATGAAATGCAGAATCTGCTACAGTTTGGATCTGGAATGAATCCCAAGGCTCCCCATGGTGGAGCTATTTCAAGGGAATAGGACCTGTGAGGGGAGACCTAGTGAGAGGGGATCATTGGGGTTGCACCCTCACAGGGGGCCATGGGGGCCAGTGTCCTCCTCTGCCTGGTTTTGAGGTGAGAGGCTTTGCCAAACCAAGTCCTCCTACCATAACCTGCTGCCTCTCCACAGGCCCAAAACAATGGGGCCACATGACCACAGACTGAAACTTCCAACTGTGGACCAAACAAACATTTTATCTTTCTGAGTAGATTTATCTCAGCCGTTTGTTATAGTGGTGGAAGCTGACTAACAGAAGGAAGAAGAAAGACCTGGGTTTCTGTAGCACCCATGTTGAGCCTTTGGGAAAACTGCCCATCCCACAAATGTGGCTGCTGACTCGGAGTGGGTGGGAAGTTGCAGCTGCAGTTTGAGGAAGGACAGTGGTGCCGTGTCTTTTCGATCTTTGTTGTATGGTGCTATTTTACCCTTGAGATTTTTAAAGTACTCTGGGTGTGAGTGGCTTCTCTCTGGCTGAGCTGTGCACACTTCCACTGGCTCTTCCATTAATGAAAGTTTAGCCTCAGAGTCTCCAAACCCAGATAGCCGCAGAAGTCCAGGTCCTAGAAGTCTGGAAATTCCACAGCCCAGCTGTAGGCCTTCATCTGAGGCCAGGCGCCTGTCTCAGGGTGGGCTCTCTGTCCTTGATGGAAGCGACAAAGTCCCAGTGTTGATGGTAGAGACCTAGAGTGTCCTCCAAAGTCTCATCTACTCGGAGGTGTGGCTTAGGGAAGGTGAATGCATCAAAGGGATGATCTGTGCCTCTGTGAAGTGATCAGTTGATGCGTTCACAGCTAAATGTGCTGTTAGGAGGGAGTCTGGCCTGCATAGGTGGTGTTCAGCTGGACAGAACAGGGCAAGGGCAGAAAGTAGCCAGGGTGCTTAAGAACACCAGAGGCTGTGCAGTCTGACCTCCTAGTGTGGCCTCGCCTGGCCAGAGACCTTAATGGAAGAGGAAGGGCAAAATTTACCAGAGAAAAGACATCGAATCCCTAGGATGGCCATGAGCTGGGACCATTCACCATGTGACAGCTGTGGGGCTCAGACTAGCACTGTGTCTCTCTGGAATTGAGGTCCTCACCTGTTGAATGGTGGACAATGGAACCTACTTCTCACTTGCTGTGACAGTCACAATGACAGGGTACACATTATTTATTTTTAATTTTTTATTTTTAAGAAAATAGTACAAAAAAAGTACAATAGCAAAATACAAACAAAACAACACAAGGACATTAAAAATGATACGAGGTTTCAAACCAAATGATAGGGATTAACAGTGGTTGTTACATTACATATTGTTATCTTCAACGAAGTTGCTCAGATTACCAGATGTAAGAATAGAAGACTGACCAAACCATTAAAGGGAATAAGAAAATAATAATTTAAAAGAACATTAGAGACAGTACATAGTTTCACTAGACAGGATGGTAGGAATTCACCAATGGTTATTATACTGTAAATTGTTGTCATCATATAAATTGCTTAGATTAGTTGGTCAAAATATTAAAAAAAGCTTTTAATCATTAACTGTTCCCCTCAACAAACCATCAGATACCCCCAGTACAGTTATGCCACTGATCAATAAAGTAGCCTCTTTAACAAATGGTGCTGGCAAAACTGGCTTTCCACATGCCAAAGACTAAAACTAGGCCCATGTCTATCACCACGCACTAAACTAAAGTCAAAATGAATCAAAGATCTAAATATCAAAACAGAAATACTAAATCTACTGGAAGAGAAAGTAGAAAAAACTCTCAAAGACATAGGGGTAAGCAGAGAGTTCATGAACGAGTCCATGAAGCAATAATTAACTATAAAATAAGATCACTTGAGAAATAAAAAAATGAATAGAACACTTAATATTTCAAGTAAAACCCATCAAAAATGTTAAATGCTTGCTAGGTAGTACCCTGAGTGCTCACAGAGGGAAGAGCTGTGGACACATCCACCAGGGACCAAATAGTATTTTTAAGGCATAAACCAATGGTATTGAGTTGGAACATTCATGAGTTTTAAGCGTGATCATTGAACTCTGATTTTTTTTTTAAAAGTCTTTGTCTTTTAAAGATAGACAAAGGTGGGAATTGCGGGACTGAGTAAAAATCACTCAGGTGGGTGAGCTGGTTTGGGTGGGGGTGGGTGGGGTGGGAGGCCTTCAGGTTCTAGGGGCTCAGGTTGCTGCCACCGGGAGGTTACTGGGGCTGGGTGTGTGAGGGCTGGATTACTCTGTCCACCTTTCCAGAAATTTTTGTTAGCATAATTTGTATGCATAGACGTCACAACTTTAAAACAGCAAGTCCATGTTTTTATGAGATTCACCATGTTAACCAATCATGGCTCCCGAACTCCAGACATCTCGGTCACTCTGTAGTGCTTTGTAACTGCTAGGGGACACACTCCACACCCTTCCTGCCGCCCCTAATCTACATTCTGGGTTTGCCTGCTCTGGGCGGCCTAGACACATTGTCCTCTTGCACCCAGTTCCTCTCATTTAGCACAGTGTTTCCAAGATTTGGCCTAGCTGTAGCAGGCCTCAGAACTCCACCATTCCTGACCGGACAACACGCAGTTGAGAGTCTGCTATATCTCCCTTGTCTATCCACCCACTGCTGGTGCCCAGGCCACTACCCTTGGAACAGTGCTGCAATGGGCAATGTGGGACTCCGTGTAAGGCTGTTCTCAGGGTGTCTCTCTGAGCACAGTTGCTGGGCCACAGGGCAACTCCAGGTCTACCCTTCCTAGGAACTGTGCTGTGTCTCATTTTGTACATGGCTAAAATTTGGAGAAAATTATGACTCTGAGAACTTAGTTGTGCAATGACCTGCTACGATAGGTGAGCTTGCACTGAAAGTCCATCTTGTGTAGGTTATACCAGGGTGAAGAGCTCTCAGCCTGTCAACCTGCTTGACTCACAAACATGGGTGAAATTTAACTTGAGGTATTTCTTCTAAATGTCCAGCCAATGGCTCAGAAGCCACCGGTGAACTTATCATTCCATAACTAGGGACTTCCTCCTGCCAGTAGAGGAAACAAGGCAGCTGCACAACAACCAGGCTGCCCTTGCTTTGCTCTGTGTCTGCCCAATCCCTGCCCTCTCATTCCCTCCGTGCAGGGACTGGGTCCATTTCTGGATGAGAATGGCCCAATTCATCACTCCTTGTTTGCCCAAATAAACTCTTTCAGATTTTGTCATGTCTCAGTCTCCATATTAAATATATGTGCAAAGCCAAGGGAATGCTCTCATCAGCACTGCTGTCTGCACCCCCATGGAAAGCTTCCATAAGGAGCTGATGGACCCTGACAGAAATGACGCCCATATGCCATGATATCCCTTCTAAGCTAGTGGGTTCCCCATGGAGAGGCACCCTCCCTGTGGACTGGGGAGGTTCAACAAGTGCTTTGCTGTAAGAAAAGAAAAGTGTGTGGGATCCTTCCCCAAGAGCTGAGGTTCATGCTGAGGTCCCATATGGGAAGGTAAGAGGGTTTTCACAGCTCTCATTCAATGTAAGTTGTATCCCCACCCTCAGCTAAATGCAGTGGCTGCTCCAACAACTCATTAAGAAAGTGGGCAAAATGTCTGCGCAGGTGCTGCATCAACAAAGATACCCCAATAGTAAAAAGCGAAGGAAAAGTCTAAATTAAATCAAATACAATATCTCTACAGATGTATGGGATAGCTAACATGGAAATGGTGGAGAAAGTCGTCAGTACTTGTCAGATTTGTATTACTGCAGTGAGATACCAGAAGCAGCTGGAGTAGAGGTTTTCTCCACTCTCAGTTTTGGAGGGCTGAAGTCTATGGTTGGGAAGCCTCTATGGTTTGGCCTCTGGTGTAGGCAGTGGGTATGAGTGCGGTGTGGCGGGAGGATAAGGAGTCACACCTGGAACTGGAGAGGGCATGCGGAGAGAGAGGATAGGACCGCACAGTCACCT
Organism: Chinchilla lanigera; assembly: GCF_000276665.1. NCBI lineage: Eukaryota > Metazoa > Chordata > Mammalia > Rodentia > Chinchillidae > Chinchilla > Chinchilla lanigera. Next base: position 5,037,556 of record NW_004955411.1, read on the forward strand.
TTAAGGGCATGCCCCCAAGACCTAAGGACCTGCCTCTCAAAGGACAGTGCCTCCCAATAGCAGTGCCCTGGGAACAAAGCCGGTAACACCTGGGCCTTTAGGGAACATTTAAGACCCAAATGACAGCACAGTCTTTCTGTTACTGTGTTTTGAGGAAGCACAGGTAATGAGAACACGCAAATTAACCACAATAAGATGCTACCACACACCTAGGCTAAAATTAAAAAGGCAAGCCAGGCCAAGTGCTGTGGGGATGTGGAAATCTCCATGCTGCTGGTGGAGAGTGAATGGCTCCATTCACTCGGAAAACCCACAGTCACGTAGACTAAAGCAGAACAATTATACACCTTGGGAACTGCCAGCGCCATTAGAAATGCAAGCCCAACAGACACACACACAAGTTTATAGCATCGCTCTTTATAAGTGCCCCAAGCCGGAAACAACCCAATGCCTATCCACAGAACAATACGAAATGAAGTAAACCCGTAGAATCGCGTCGTTGGACCTAACACAACCATGGAAACAAAGACGAACACTCACTCCTGTGTTGGGTCAACTGCGCAGACACAGGGTGAAGTAGAGGCAGATACCTTTTTAAACATATGATCTTTAACATAAAAACCAAAGCGTACAATTCCCTCTCGTACACACCTTGCGTGCGACTAAGGGGAGAACGCTCCCTGAAGTCACACGTGCGTCCTGAGCTATGAATGGTGAGACCAAAGGAAAGGACACGGCAGAGGTTCCAGGTTGGGATGGGAGTTTCCTTTCACGGTTATCAAGGATGTCAGAGCCTGTGAAAAGATGGCCTGAAGCCAGCACTACGTAAACAAAAGCTCTTCCTCACCCTGGAAGACTGCAGAGCGGCTGCTCACCTGCAGGCCTTCAGGAGGGGAGGCTGGAAGGAAGGTAGAGAGGAAAGGGAAGGGCAGCATAAACATTGGCCTTTGGCGAGTGAGTCACTCTGTGACCTCTCAGTGAAGTTTCTTTGATTTCACCGACTTGGACTTGAAAGGGAGAAGTACAGACCCAGAGGCCACAGGTGCTGCCAGGGTCCCTCCCCGCGGGGTCCAGAGCAGGAGGGGCTGCTCAGTCCACAAGGCTGGACCTGTGCCGGTTTTCTCTGTGCTGCTCGGGTGCAGTTGCTGGGTGCCAGTCCGTGTCCCCAGGAGGCGCTAAGCCCTGGGAGCTGCACAGGATGCCGCCATGGTTAGCTGCACCATGGGTTAGCTGCCCAATCATAATCTCTTTCATCTGCAGAGAGGCAAACACCATTGCCTTCCCCACGTACAAATGCACAAACTGAGCGACTGCCTGAGACCTGGATAGCAGCAGAGGACATGGTCCAGTTGCATGGATGGCTGTGAAGGAGAGGAAAGTGAAGCGGGGCCTGAATGAGAAGGACTTGCTCATCTGTCTGTACCTGTAGCAAGCTAGGGGAGAGGGGATGGGTGGAATGACACAATGCCACACTGGCTGGCTTGGGCCAGGGAGGAGCCCCACGACGTGACATGGGGCACGTGGGGCACATGGGTCATGAAGTGTTGGACCAGTCAGAGTCTCTACCAAGCAGCTTGAACTTAGAGAGGCTTGGAAGAGGCGGATGGCTTGGCCGACCTGGCATTCTAGTCTGTAGAAAATGTGACAAGGAAACCCATGTGGGAAGGAACAAGGTGTGCCCGTGGGCTACAGTTTGCGTTAGACAGTGATGAAGAGCAGTTACAGGGAAGGGGCAGCCCTGACGTCCGCAACTGGCTGCCTCGTGGCTTGGGCCCAGGTGCGGGTGAGTGCCTCCTCTTGGGCAGGACTCTTCCCTCCTGTCTGTGTCCCTTATCCCACACCCTACCCCTACTCCGAGAGTGTGTGCTGCGGATGTAAAGGAACGCCGTTCTATGGGACGGGCTGCTGCTGGACAGCCTGAGCTTGTGCACAGGATACCGCCCCTCTGACCTCTGCTTCCGACTTCTAATTGGGCAGTGCCTGGTTTGCTCCCCTTTGTCCACAGTGGGCCCCTGAGCTGCTGAGGTTAGGGTACACGGAGCTGGAGAGCTGCCTGGACCCTGGCAGATCTCTGAGCCCCTCCTACCCACGCTTCCTTGGCTGGGACAGAGTGAGTCACAGTGTAGACCTTATACCAACTGTCACCCACTGCTCTTTGGGACAGGAAGATCAAAGGTAAGACCCTGAATCTTCTATTTCATTTTAAATTAAGCAACACCTGCAGTCAGTCTGGCATTTGTGATCAGTTGGTGGCGCTTGCTTCCTGTCGGCTGGTGTGAACACAGCTGTGCCGTCACGTCCTTGCTCCGGCTCGTCAAGCCAGATCTATCCTTTCTTCATAAACACATTCACCTCCTCAGGGTCTAAATCTCGAGTGGAGAGAAAATGCTGGTCAGCAGGAGAAGCCATGTGAGCTTCTTCCGGCCTGGGGCCTGCACAGGATGATTCTGCTAACACGGCAAAGCCCCGTGTAGGCCCCTCTGCAAGTGTGCAGGCCACCCGAGGAGCTATATCCCTAGTTCTTTTATTATCATGTTTTAAAATTTTGACACAGGGTCTTGCTAAGTCACTAAATCACCCCGGGCGGCTCGAACCTGCAATCCCCCTGCCTCTGCTTCCCAGAGTGCTGGGATTTCAGGAGTGCACCACTGAACCCAGCCAAGGAGTACCCACTTCTGTGAACAGAGTAGCCTCTGGTCTTGAAGCAGAATGCAGTGCTCTCCAGCGAGAACCCCAGAAGAAGGGCTACGCGGTGGAGTCACGGAGGCAGGAGTCATGGTACAGGGAGAAGCCAGAGCCGGGCGGGAAGGCCTGGAGCGCGAGGTCCAGGAGCGCTGGCGGGGAAGGGGGGAGAACGAGAGGAGGAAGAGAGACTGGGGACCTGGGGTGGAGAAAAGGGCAGCACTGGTACCCTCTGGGCCCTGCGACAGATGCACAGGCCGGGAGGAGGAGCGCAGAGGTCCCAGCCCCGCGGGCTCCGCAGGGCCCTTCCCGGCCCGAGGCACCTGGTTCTGCTGTGCCGCGTGGCCGCAGGGCTGCCCGGCTCCTCCGTGTCCACGCGTCCCTGCCTCCCTCTCCTAGCGATGCCTGCATCACGTCTAGGGCCTCCCAGAAAACCCCAGCTAACTTCCGCAGACCTGCGTGCAAGCCCACTTTTACCATATAGGGCACAGTCTATTCTGCAGCGTAGGAAGCAGTCTTTGGGGTTCACTTCTCAGGCTACAGCAGAGACAAAGCGCAGGACTTTGATTTCCGCCCCTCTGTCCTCTGAAAGCTCTGTGAGGCCAGTGCGGCTTGTAATGTTTTTTTATACTTTAGGAGCCAAAACGAATCACTGGCCATTACCCCAGCTCACTGCAAACATAAACGCTGGTGTGGGGCCCGGACGCTGCCTCTCCGTGGGGCTCAGTCTGGCCTGGGGTGTCAGGCTACCCTGATGCTGTTCTGTGCTCCCCTCCTTTTAATGTGTCACTCATTAGGTTCCCAGGGCCAAAGTCCCCACTGTGGCCAGTGAGAAAGGGTCTCCCGCCTAAGCACTCTTGTGCGGATGTGGAAAGGATCTCCTGAGTGTCCCTTAACCCTCTGGAGGTGTCAGGTGCATTACCTTGGAAGTTAGATTCCCTTTATTGCTATTTTCCCCCCAAAAGTCAAGTTCCTCTGTTCTTGATAATTTTCTACCTTGATCTCTGGGCAGAAACAGAAAATCAGTTTCTCTGGCTTTGCTGGAGGCAGTCAGGTCACTGTCTGGGAGCTGCTTGTCCTGCTGAGGAATGCAGCTGCACACCCTGCCCCACGGCTGAGGGCGGGTGCTGCCCTGCGGGCCGCTGACCTGACTTAGCTTTGCCCCGAGGAGCACCAAAGAGCCCCGCCCACTCCCTGCCAGCCCCGCCTGGGAGCCAGCATTGCAGTCACCCCAAGCTCAGGGTCAGACACACAGGCCTTAGTCTGCGTACCCAAGCACTGAGATCAGCCTGCAGAGTTCCAGGTTCACCTGGAGCTGGTGTAGGTTAGAGCTGTTTCTCTTGCTGCCCCAATCCTGCAGGAGGAAAGAGGTCTGCCTCCCGGCCTGCACCTTCCTTTCCCACCCCCAGGGTCTTTAGTGCTTGTTAAGACCAGAAAGTGCTAATCACGCCCCTGTGGCTACAGGCGAGGGCTCCAGATGCCAGGAAAGTGCCGCCCGGGCAGAAAGGAGAAGGAAACTTGGAGCAATTTTCCCCGAGCTCCTCTTCTCTTGGAAAAGCCCCCAAAGCCACCTGGACCTACTAGGAGCCGTGCAATCCAGCTGCAGCACATCCTCTGCTCTCGGTGGTGAACACTCAGCGGCACTGTTAAAAATAAACTACTACTTTCACCTAGTTATGCAGATAAGGAACTGGAGACTTAAAAGGCTTCTACCACATCACACCGCAGGTGAGGGGTGAGCTGAGACTCGAACAGGGCTCCCCGACCCCAGACCCTGCCCCACATGTGCGTATAAGATGCGTGTCTGCGTGTGTGCACGCACAGGTAGGCATGCCTGCGCGCCCCAGCGTGAGTGCGCCTGTCTGTGTTCCTGGATGTTCCTGGCGGTGGTGCACATGTGAAATTAGGTAACACTAGGGTGAAAGGAAACCCTTTACCCTGGCTTCATACCTTGAGGAGAAAAGAAATCTTATTTGGAGAACTGACAAGATTTAAATACAGCAGTACTTTTACTTTACCTTCATGTTTTCTAGCTTTACCAAAAAAATAAAATAAGCCCTATGGTAGCCGGGGATTCAATAGTTTACGTAGCTATCATCTGCAAGGGCAACTCAGCAACACCTGTATTTGTTTCCAAACCATTTTAGATTAGAATCTATGTTTTAAATATTTCCTTTTTTTTTTTTTGGGTACCGGGGCTCGAACTCAGGACCTTGTGCTTGCCAGGCAGGTGCTTCTGCTGCTGAGCTGTATCCCCAGCCCTAAATATTTCCATCAAAATCACACTGTCAGGCTTAAACTGAACATTTCTGGAGACTTTGGTGTTTTTGTTTTTTTTGCTGTCTTCTTGAAACAGGGTTTCACTATGCAGTTCAGGCTGGCCTTGAGCTCACTTTGTAGCCCAGGCTAGCCTCAAACTCACAACAGTCCTCCTGCCTCAGCCTCCCGAGTGCTGGGATTACAGGCTCATGCCACCACGCCCGGCACCCTGTGTTATACAGAAATGTCCTGCTAAATGTGCTGTGTGCTACTTCACTCACTGGGGACAGTAGCAGAACCAGGAAGCGCATTCATTTGCTGCAAGCTTCTGCTCAGCCCACGAGCCCAGCTGCGGTGCACCACTGTCAAAGGCTTCAAGGCCGCAGAGTTGTTCTGTGCACAACCTAAGCCATCAAGTGTGCTTCCCAAGAAACACGGAAGTGATTATTCGGGGTAGGAGGGTAGGAGATTCGAGGGTAGGAGACTGTGTCGTTGTGTCCCTGATGGGCCATGCTCATTGTGCACCCGTTCATGTATGTAGGAAAGAGGAAGTCCATATCTGTGCCCAGGGAAGGTGCATGCCATGGCCCAAGACCGCTCCTGACTGGATCCAAACACCGAGCAGGAAGGATCCAGCCGGAGCACTGGCCACCCCTCAAGGCCTGGGGGGCGCTGGCCTCAGCCTCTGCTGTGCACATCTGGGTTCAGATGGGCCTGGCCAGGATCTCAGGTCATGGGTGGCCTTCAGGGAGGACAGGCTATCAGTCTGGGAATGAGTTCTGCTGTGCTTCACAGGAAAGAAGAAAAAGTTTGACCTTGGCAGTCAAAAGCTAAAAAGGCTCAGGCCAGAGAGATAGGAAATTGCAGCAAAATAACATTCTGGAAAGGAAATTAATATAAGGAAAGGGGAGAAAATAATAATACCCTGGTCCATGTGGTGGATGGACATCTCCCAAGTTACAGTGAACTCCACCCCACACTGCTCTGGGCCCCAGCAGGGCTGTGAGTGCAGTTTTCCTATTAATTATGTGTGTTAACACTGGGTAGAACAACTGGACCCTTTGGTCTATCCTTAAAAGAAAAAACCCAAATCCTGTAGACTAATTTTTCTTTTCTGTACTAGGGATTGAACCCGCACCCTTTAGCCTTCTTTTTTCTTTTTTTGACTCCCTAGCTTCACAGAATGCTCCCCCGCCCCAGCTGAGGACACGTCTCTACCTGTAAAACTCCACTTCCCAGCCTGTCTGTAAAGTGGGGTCACTCCAAAGGGAGCGCAGCCAAGTCTCCCCAAGCGATGCAGACCACGGGATCGGAGTGAGGCGTTGGCTGCCCATGCACGCGGCCCCAGGCTTGTGTCTGGCCGGGGCTGAGCCTCTCTGTCCTCTGGGAGGGGCTCCAGGGCTGACTCCACCAGCTCCCCAGGAGCAGCTCCTGGTGGCGCCAGCTGCCTCTCCTGTAGATGCAGAGTGGCGCACACGTCTGAGAAGCCCTGTCCCAGCCTGCAGCACACAGCAAGGCTGGTCTTCCTTTTCTGACACACCACGGTGCTCACGGTAGCACTGCCCGAGTTCCGAGAGCAGCCTTCATCCTGGCCTCGGGGTCACCTATAAAGTTTGGCCATGTTCAGGGGCCCTAGGGACAGTGTGCAACTGCCCTGTGCAGCCAGCGGCAGAGCTGCGGCTCGAATTCTCACCATGACCCTGCAGTCCCTTCCTGTAAGCTGTGGTGAGATACTCATGACTTCCTGTGTACTGTCTGCAGCACTCTGGGTTCACAGCTCAGTGCACTAAGAATGTTCACACTGTAGTGCGACCTTCCCCACCGTCTGTGTGCTGGACCTTCCCCCCTCCCCACACCAGGACTCGGGGCCTTCTAAAGATGGACACTCTGTCCTCCTCCCCGTGCCCTGCAGCCCCTACTCTCCACTCCTACCCTGTGGCGTTGACTCCCCCGGGAGCTTCCTGCATGGGGACTCTCTCAGAGCTTGTCATCCAGGGGCCATTTTCGTTCACCAGCCTCGAGTCCTCAAAGCTTACCTGCACTGTAGCCGGAATCAGAATTTCCTGCCCTTTCGGGCTGAGTAGTCATCCGTGCATAGGTTGCAGTTTCCTCGTGGGTCTGTTTATCCCTCCAGGAGCACCGGGCTGCTGTGACTGTGGGTGCACAGTTACCAGAGTCTCTGCCTCTTTGGGGTCTGTAGCCAGAAGTGGAGTCACAGGGTCGGATGTTTATTCTGTCTGACCTTCTCAGGACCCACCACACTCATAGCTACAGCTCGGCCTCACTGCGATGCCACCTGGGTGCCTGAAGCTTGGGAAAGGAGAACACACAGCTCTTAACATGTCACACCCGAGTGAGACTGAACTGAGTCCAGTCCAGGTTCTGCCAGCACGAGGAAGCCCAGTCCTCCCCTTTAGGCACTGAGCTCAGCAGCTAAGTTCTGGCTTTTCAGCCCGAAATGCCTGAGCCCGCTGTGGTCACTGACGGCCGTGGTGCAATGGCTGAGGAGGGACAGGCCAGGAAACACCACAGGCTGCTGCCAGGACTCTGCCTGGAACACAGGTGGTACAGGGCTCTGCATGCACACCTTCATACCTCAGCCCTGGCCGCAGAGAAGCTGCCCACACTCCACCCTTCACTGGGTGCTGCAGAGATGCCCCCGACCCAGGAGCGTGAGGCTGTTAACACTGTCAGCACAGAAAGACTCAGCATCTCCAGGAGTCCAGGCGGGCTGCAGAATAGCCTGGGTGTGTGCTGATGGACATTGTGGATGACAGGGAGGCACCATGCTGGGGGCCGGTCCCAGAGGTGACCCCGGAAAGATAAGTCGATGAACTGATCTCTTCAGATCCTGTAAGGCAGCGCTGATGTCCACACCTTTAGGAGTGGGGAATCCAGTGGACAGGATGTTATGGTTTATACCTACATGTCCCCCCAAAGCCTCACGCAGTCATGGGACGGGCTTCTAGAGTGTATGATTGATCCATGGTGAATGTTGGGGTTATGGGTGTGAGGGCTACACCTGCCCTGGGGTGGGTAGTTTGCATACAATGTAATGAAGGGAAAGAAGCCTTGTTCTCTCTGCCTTCTCAGCCCTTTTTGCTCTTGTTGCTTTTGCTGTCTTCCACCACCATGAACTGTTGCCCTCTGCCATGTGCCACTCTGCCTTGGAGCCAGCCAAGTATGGACTGAAACCTCCACAAACTGTGAGCTAAATATACCTTTCCTTCCTTCATTTTGGGCATTGGGTATTTTGTCTCAGTAATGAGAGAAAAGTAACTTAGACACAGGGCCACCTGTGTCCAGGGAGGATTTCGTGCACAGAGGTCCTCTGCTGATGGCCAGGAGCCTTGAGCTGTCGGCACTTAGTGGCCCAAGGGGAGAGAGACGTGCAGAGGTGACAGCTTCCACAGAGAGAGGACAGGGCTCCGAGGGCTGAGTTCAGGCCACTGTGTGTGGCTCCTCTCAGTGTGCCTCAGTTTCCCCACCTGAAAATGAGCAGGACAGTGAAAGTGCCTCGTAGGGCCATGGCGGGGCCACCTGGAATGTCCATGGAGGTGCTTACCTGTGGTGGCCTTGCTCACTGCCGCCAGGTACAGAATACTGGCAAAGCTCCCACTGAAGGAGACACTGGGAACAGACAAGGGAAACCCATTTAACTCCTCTGTAGACTGAGCCCCCGGTGCAGGGTGTGAGATCAACACATCCAATCTCCCTCAGAAAGTCTTTAGGAAAAAAGGAATGGTCACAACAAAGCCAGTCACCTACTGTGTAGACTTGGTAACATACGATGCATCTACATTGTGCCGACAACACTCCTGCCCAAGGTACCATGAGCAGCATTTGGAACTACATAGCCCTGAGGTCAGCAAGGTACCCATTGGGTGTGTAAGTCCAACTGTGCCGGTGAGGAAGGGACCTCAGCAGTGCTCTCCACGGGCTGCCTGCCCCACAAGACCCCTGGGAGAGAGGATGCTGCTTTGCTGTTTGCACCTCCTGACCTGGGGGACCAGGTGTGGACCTTGTGAGATCTCCCATGGAGGGACACATGTCATTTATTTCTCTCCCAGGGGTGCAAAGTAAACATCATCATTTCCTGTAAGGATTGTAGCTTCCTTGGAAGCCTCCAGCCCTAGAACAGAGAGTGAGAGGCACCCTTGTGGGGTCCTGTCACCTGCTCAGGGGATGCTGGGTCTCCAGGCAGGTGGTCCTGCTCTCCACTGTCTTGGCCACAGCAGCTACTGCCACAAGGAGATGGGACTTCAAAAGGAAAAGGGGTAACATGGACCCACAAGAACCTTGTACACTCTGATGGCTCTGGTCGGCTCTGCAATGCTCTATGCACCTGCAAGGTCACCTGTCCAGGCGTAGCTAGAGACCACAAGGCCAGCTCCCCAGGCAGGCCAGGCTATGTCTCAGCTCCATCCCACCTGACTCTGCTTTGGTCTGTCCTTTCTCCATGCAGTGACCACCTTGGGTCACCCTTCATCTCCAAGATGCTTGGCTCCCAGGGGAACTCCAGGACCTGGTGCTTCCCAGTTGCAAGGGTAGCTGTAACCTTCTCTTCTAAGACACATTTAACTCTCAGTTCCTGGATTTTATTGATTGCCATATGCTGAAGCATTTTGTTCCATCTGGACAAGGCTTGGGTGAGTTTTTGTGTTAATTACACATGAGGAGTTTACCTGGGGGCCAACGATGCTCCTCTCTCTGGGAAATACACTGGGGGAGTCTGTGCGTGCATTGTTCTCTGGCCGAGGAGACAGTGGAAGGCCTAACGCTTTCCTTCGCCACCTGGAGCCTGGCCTCGTGCACTGAAAGCGGATCTCAGCCTCCACCTGGCTTTTCTCCAGGATGGCTCCCTCGGAAGTCAGGGCCAGACTTGGTCCTGTGCTGGGTTATTTTTGCTGGCATCCAGCCCCACCTGCCGCACCTCTGAGTGATCTAAAACCCCCGGGGTCTTCCAGGAAGAATGAGCCTTTGACTGAACCCTTTTGACTGCACATCTTATCTAAGTGGAAAGAAAAGGTCTGCAAAACTAAGTTCACAAGTATAGGATGTCAATTTAAGGTGATTATTTATCCTGTGAGGTAAAGGAAGACTGTCAAATAATACCGAGAAAAAATATCCATTTCAAAATCTGGCTGAAGAGTCCAGGTAAGTAAACTACATTTTAACTAAGGAATTAGTAACGGAGTTTCTAACAATGCCTTCCTGTCACATCCCTGTCTTCACACCTGTCAGCACGTTAGCATCTGTGACAGGCAAGGAAAACCACGACAGAAAAGGCACAGGTTTAAGTCTGGCTGTGCCTCAGAGCAGCACCGGGCTCTGGCTTCCAGAGGTGTGGAGAGAAAAACCCTGCCCCAGGCTGGAGATCCGAGGGCGCCTCAGAGACCCGTCTAAGGTTTTAGCAGACAGAAACTGGCAGGCAAGGAATTTGGGAGCACCAGGGGTTGGACGCATTGGCTGGTCTGGGGGCCCCACAGACAGTAGTTCCTAAAACTCTTTGAAAACCAGAACCTTCTGAGAATCTGACGAAAGGGTCCGACCCTATCCCCAGATAAATGGCCAGGTACATAATAATTCCCACAGGTACACGAGATGCTAGGCCTTCGACACCACTCCCTCCCAGAGTCTACCTGCGCAAGCCCAGGAAGAAATTCTATCCCTGCATTGGGGATCACAGGAGATTTGAGGGGTCAAGAGGGTCTAGACAGCACCTGCTGCCCACCTTCAAGTGAGGTCCACTGAGGCAGGACCCTGACCAGAGCTAAAGAAGTATGAGCCTGTGAAGGAAGCAGATTTCCTGCTCAGAGTCTGTTGGAGCCAGGAGAGAAGGAGGAGGAGCCCAGGGGAGAGTGCTGTCCGCAAAGCCAAGAAAGCAGTTGATTCTTGGAGGAGCTGGGGCCGCCTTGCAGATGCTGCTGAGAGACACTGGCTCGGCCTAGAGTGGACAGCCCCTCCCTGTCCCCAGCCGGGGTCTGGAAGCAGCAAGTCACAGCCCCAGGAGTTCAGAGCACACTTCCCTTTACTCAGCAACCTGTCAGACGGGTAGCTAATTCTGATGATGAGTGACATCAACGATACAAGCGGGGAGCTGGGTAGCACCTAACAGATTCCAGGGGAGGGGATTTAAGCCTGCAGAGGGTCCTTGGATCTACCAGCTCCCGAGGCAGTGCCAGGCACCCAGCTAGGAACACCTGAGAGCTCAGAAAAGCCTACTAGCTGAGGGCCAGATAGTCATCATGGATTTTCACAAACCCACAAGCCCTGGTGATGGGGCTTCCACACAGCAGAGGCGGCTGCCATAGACTACAGAAAGGCCCAAGGCAGGCTATGATGACATCCAGGACACCAAGGCACAGGGCAAAACGAAGATAGGGAGGCAGTCACAAGGGCGCACCCCTGTAATCCCAGCTCTCTGGGAGGCTGAGGCAGGAGGATCACAAGTTTAAGACCAGCTTGGGCACCCTAACTTAGCGAGATGCTGGCCCAAAATAAAAAATGAAAAGGGCTGGAGATGCAGCTCAGTACAAAGAAGCAGAGCAGCAGGATGTCGGATGTGCCCAGGGCTCTGCTAAGTCCCCAGAGCACAGACAGCGGCTCCGGGCCTTCCACAGAGACACATCAAGTGCACACCTGCTTTGGAGCTGAGCTTGAGGAAGTTAAGTTGATCTTGTTTAGAAAAAAGAGTCTTAGGGTGTTGGTATTTTTCACATAGCCTGTAATTAAAGGTGTTTTAGGATAAGGCAGCACTCCCACTTAGAGGGAAAGGCTTAGCATCTTAAAAACAAATTTCCGGCCGGCCGGTGAATCGGAGCACTGCTAACAAAAGGCTCCTTCTTAAGGCGCTGAGCAGAAGGGCAGGTGTCATTATCTGTGTAGCGCTCCTCTCTGCCGGGACTGAGCGGGGCAGTCACGTCCGCGCTCACCTCTGAGTGCAGGCAGCGCCACATCAGGACCCCCGGAGGAAACGGAACTGAACACACCCTCATAAACCCGAACCCCGGAGTGCCTCAGCACTCCAGTGTCCCCGAGGACGGACTCCTAAATCCTCAAGGGAACTGGGCTGCTCAAAATCTGATTGGGGATACAGGGAGGAGGAATCTGGGTTTTGTTTTACATGGAAACAAAATTTAATATTTTAAATAAGGGGTAACACCTTCCAAGGTTAATAACAGCACTGGTGGGGGCAGATCCTCACCGTGCACACGATGGCTTTTGGGGATGCTACCAACAGCACCGAGAACACCCCCAACCTACAGGCTCAAGGTCCCCAGAAAACCCAGTCGGCAGCCTTACTGGACGGTCGCCCATCCTCAAGGTTCCTTGCCTTCCGATAGCCTCTCCAGAGGCTGAGTCACCACAGCCTTGGAAAGAAAGATACACAGTGGAAAACGTGTGATATAAATTTCTTCCCATTCTGTCTCTCTAGCTCGCTAAACAGCTTACAGCTCAGGAACTATTTATTTTCTTGCCCTCATGATTCCCATCTTGTTCCTGCAGGTGAGAGCGCTGACTGTTGTTTCCTTCCACAAGGAGGGCGAAGTGGGGCTCTACCTACCCCTCCAGCTCACTACACTCCCAGACCCTTGTCAGGCCCTTGCAAGGGTGCTGTGGTGCCCTGCTCACCGCCCACGTGATTCCCCAGCAGAGGGGATGTCTGAGACCTGTCTCATGCTGCCAGGTAAACACTGTGCACACAATCACATAATAAAGGACAGCAGTTCTGCTCTTAGCATTTACTGAGTGCCTACCGCTGAGAAGATAGCTGGTGCCCGGAGTGTCTCCCCAAACACCACCTCCCTAGTGCCACCCACTAGGCCCTGACTGCACAGACCATGGCAGTCTCCTGTTCCCCCCACCCTTCTGCCCCTGATGGCCCATCATGGCGGACCTGTGGGGATACCTGTGACTCTGAACCTTCACTTCTCAAGTGGTTCCTCCCGACTGTGCACAGCTCAGGGGAACCCAAGCGCAGATCGCAAACACCAACAGGGAAAATGGGGCTGCTGCGCAGTACCCACAGGGTTCCAGGAAATGGGCAACATGGGGAGTGTAGGGATGGAGGACGGTGTCCAGAGGGGCATGGTACGAAGGGAGTGAAGGGAGTGGATGGAGCTGCAGGTGGTGTGTGCCCTGCCCTCAACACCCAAGACAAGGCTGGGAGAGGACCATGCCCTAAACCTGAAGGTCCATGTGCTCCAGTCTGTGTCAGCTACAGTCCCTGTGCTGGGGATGCTGCCTGGGTCCCAGCTCTGTCCCCACCCAGGTTCCTGCATCTTGCCAGTCTCCAAGAGCACGTGGGTATGTGTTGTCTCACTCGCTAGCTCCCTTTAGACTGAGTCTGACCAGATGGGTGCCACTGTCTTTGTCCCGGTCCCCCACCAGCAGCGAGCACAGGACAGGCTGTGGCAGTATGTGTAGGTGACGACAGGGACTTGACTGGTGACATATTATCCTCAGACCAAGCACCCTGACACCCTGCCTGTGGGATCAGGAGGGCCCTGCCTCCTCCCAGGAGAGTTGCCATTCAGCTGGGAGTTCCAGAGTGCCGATTCACAGAGAGGAAATGCGGTTCTCAGCTAGCTCCTGCTCTCCTCTGCTGTCATTACCCAAGATCAGAATTCTGGAGCACAGATGGACAGGGAACCAAGGAACCTTGGGACCAGAGAGAAAGGGGTGGGACAAGACAGTAGTCTCAGATTAGCCTTCGTTTATAAACTGGTGCTAATAGGTTTTTGCAAAGCTAAATGCACGGAGTAAATTCCTGTCTAACATGTCGGAACCAAAGGAGTCTCTTTAATTGGGAAGAGTGTGGGCCTTCACTAGCCTGCTGGTATAAATCATTTGGGTTCTGTCAACTCTGCTCCAGTTACATCATTATTTTCTCAGCTCATCAGGCATCCTCCCACTTAGGAAAACTTCTGACATCTTCCCAATGGAAATTCATTATCTCACTGGCAACCTGGTCCTCTTAGTGACCATCCCCGTGACTGAGGAACAGTAACCTTGGAGAGATGTACCAGCTGGCGCTGTCCTGCTGATTGAGTGTGAGCCTGCTGTGGCATTGTCCGAGACCTTGCACCCCAGTCCCTCCTGGCTGTGTGTCCCTGGCTCCCTGGGGTGGGAGAACAGCGCAGGAATAGTCCCCTAAACACCAGGACAGTGCTTCTATGGACTGCTCTGAATTTTACAAGACTCTTCTTCAAGAATAGTTCTTAAATTTTTAGTACTGAATTAATCTTTCCATACGCAAAACCCTGTCTCCTGTCCCCTGCCCCCTAATACTTTTGGCTTGGCTTGATCTCCAACCAGTTAGGGCAGAGCAGGTGTGGACAGCACGGAGGTTCTCAGGCTGCTGCATGTCTCAGCAGGCATCCCCAGAGGTGCTGACTGGATTTAATAAATCTGTAAATGTGAGACAGTCTTGTGTAAGCCCTGGAAATCAATAATGTAAAACAACCACTGATATCATTAACCAACAGCAGCTGTTACTGTCGCAGGTTAATTTAGAATCTTAATCCTCTTGCATATTTATATAGTAATTTACATAATTATTTTACTTTTCACATAAAATCTAGTGAGGCATAGATTTCCATAGAAAGTTGAAAAGGATTTCTTTCATAGATGAAAAACAAGGCATGAAACAGTAAGGAACTTGCAGACAGCAAAAGTCAGTTTTCTTTCCAGAGAAAAAGGTATTGTATAAAATAATTTATCACCTGGTTCATAGTTCTACACAGAACAAAATAAAAACAAGTTGTTGTTTTCTAATCCCACTCGGAAATCTTATCTTGTCCTAAATGGCGGAAGCAAGGTTGGCCTCTTCCAGCAGGAAGAATTCACCCCGAAGTGCTGTTGGGACACCCTAGAAGGAGGAGGTAAGTCCTGGGCACCCTCATTCCTCCACCTGAGAGGTACTTGCTGGTTAATTGGTTCTGCACGAGCAGGCTCCTTAGCACTGCGAATTAAGGGAATGTCAGCTTAATGGAACATTAATATTAATAAGCACACACACACACATATGCCCCAGGGAACTGAATTCTTCCCTGGTAGGATGAGAGGTGAAACAACTACTTGCGTGCTTTATCCTGGAATAGGAAGAGCTCTTCACAGCTGAATGATCTAAACATTCACATCTTTATCTGTGTGTTCACAGAGGATTTGGGAAACCCGGACACCTCAAAGAATAGCAGCCCACAAAGAGGTCTGAAACTGGAAAACCCAATGCTCTTGGTGGATGGAGCTCTTGCAAAGGGCCTCCAGCCCCGGGCTCCTGGGTGGTGGACTGCCCTTGGCTCAGGGACTGAGCCCCAGTCAGTCCCAGAACCTGGGTTGAGCGCTGCAGTGTTAGTGACCCTCTAGACCCTCTAGACCAACCTTGAGGATTTCTCCAAAGCAGAGGGATGAACACCCCTCAGCTGAAGGGGCTGTCAGGAACCACATAGCGAGTGACCAGTACGCAAAGAACTGGACCTCAGTGAAGAACCTCATGACTTACATATTTATACATTCAAACTCGGTAAAGGGTGAAGGAGAAGAACCTTGTGCTGGGGTTGACTCTGATGGATGGTGCTGAGGACCACTGTCCTGGAGCAGGGACCAGGGGTAACACAATGACCTCTTATAAGGATCCTCTTCTTAGGTTTATTCCAGCCATATTAGCCTTCAAAACAAACATAAAACCTCCTCCAAGAGTAAACATCAACCATTTTCTAACAGGTTTTATCAGCACATTGGAAATGAAATTTAGGCACACACTTGCAATTAACTAACCTGAGAAGATGACCCACAGGGACACCAGGCCCTCCAGCTCCTGCAGGCTGGCCCCGGTGTGTGCCCTGGGGCACTTCCCTGGGGAGGCCCTGGAGAGCCCTCAGACCACCTCCATGCATGGTCATGGCCCACTCCCTCCTTCCAGCACCATTTTTTCAGATGCTACAGTTGCTCAGCTCAGTGAATGGTTCCAAAAGGCTGGGAGCCACTCTCAAAAGCCGTGGGGCAACTTTGCTCAGTCTGGTCTGTGTCCATCCAAACCTGATCTCAACAACCACCAGCTCATTTCCTCGAGGCTTGAGGAGGGGTCTCCTGCAGCAATATGAGGACCTGCACCCTTCACCCCACATCTCACGATCATCTTATCACCCCGATGGGAGTTGAGCAGTTGTAGAAACTTCCTTTGGTCAGCTGTCTCTTCCATCTGCTTTTCTGGTATTCTCTTTCTTCCTCTTCTGCTGCTGCTAAGACAGAACCCTGAGTTAGAGGAGAGAAACTCCTGAGGCCTGGTATCACAAGGGCTCCACCGCTGCCACTTCGGGAAGACAGGAGGACTTGTCATCCTCAAAGCCTAGGTTCTCCCACCCAGAGGGGAAAAATCACAGGGTTGGGTCCTGCAGGATGCTGACATTTGCAGGGGACATTGCCTGTGAATCCCAGGCACAGTGCTTGTCACATGGACAGATACACAGGGAATAAGGCTCCTGTCCCAAGGGAGTCCCTAGGAGGCACAGAGAACACTGGGCACTGCCCCAGGGGAAACCATAATGAGAAGAGAGCAGGTCTCTGCACAGGCATCAAGAAGCTGCTTCCATGGTGGCTCTGTGCTCAGAGCCATGGCCCCTGCTGGATTAGGACTGAGGACTGATCCAAGCAGCCTCATATGTACCATACATGGGCATCTCCTTCGAGATGTGCTTGCTTTTCAGATCGCAGGGTGAACAAAGCACAGTGTTACTGCTGCTTCCAGGAGCAAATCCAGACGTGCCCCCACTTGAGTCTGGACTCCAGGCTTCATCAGCAGAGCCAGCTGTCACCCCTCAGGATGGTGCAGATGGCACTGTGCATGTTTCTGGAATCAGGGGTGATTCAGAGTTGGGAGGAAACTCATTTTCTCTAGTCCTACCAGAAGGGGCCCATATGTAGGTGTCCCCATAAGACTCTGTGTGGCTCCTTCTTGACACAAGTCCACTCTCACCTGTGCTCCAGCCAGCAAGGTGTAGTGGTGAGGTGAGGACTGGAAGCCAGGGGCAGGGCACTTTGTATCACTAAGTTGGAGCTGCAACCAGGATGCTAGGCAGGCTGCAGCCACTGCTTGTGGTCACCACTGAGGGGAGAGGCAGCGGGGAAGGAGCAACTTCAGTACTGGCACAGACTCACTGGCCCAGAGGGCTGAGCCGCAGCCCCAGCCGGTGGTGATGGGTTGCCCAACAGGTGCAGAGGCCAAAAAGGAAGACGACATATGGATCTCTGTCCTGGGAGAGACAGAGACTTTAGTCAGCCTCATAAGCCAACGTCAGTGACAAGAGCCTGTGCTCACCAGGGCAACCTCCATCCAGGTGTGCAGAGGTGGCCCCCAGCTGGGAGAAGTAGACCTTCAGTCATAGATTGGACTGCTAGTTAATCGGCCTCTTTGCACCTCCCTTTTCTTGTCTGTGAATTGTGTGTGATAAATACAACCTTGGCAGGTAATTAGGATTTAGATAAAGTGGGTAAACAGATAGATAGAAAAATAGATGGGTGTTCAGCCACACATAGCTGCTTACTGTTAGAGGAGGGGAGAAGTGAGGTGGTAACAGGACACCTCCCATTCCACCCAGGGGTGAACAGTGAATCTTAGTAGCTATGGGTCCCAGCACTCCTCTCCAGAACAGGACTGCAGCCCACCTGGTTTAGCATCAGGTTCCATGGTCCCCACGACTACAAAAACAGCCTAATCCCCAGTAGGTTAGGGACCCAAGGCTCCTACAGAGAAAGAACACCTCCAGGTTTGGCTGAGCAGAGGTCATGGGGATGAATGTCTTTCTATAGGACTGCTCCCTCCAGGGAGGGAAGTCACCCTCTGCTGGGAGAACACTGATTCTGTTATCCTGGGGCTCATCCCTAACTGTGCCTGATTCAAGTCTTAATAGGTCTTACCGGGGGTGGTGAATAATGACATCAACTCTTGTTTAGGGATTGGCTGGTGATAAAGACCCTCAGCCCACTGAATCTTGTCTTCTTGGAGGCAGGGCCATCCACTGGCAGGAATTTGGCCACTGCAGATGGTTCCTCAGCAGAAATTCAGACCTGAAAAGAAACTCTCACAAAGGTAGGAAACCAGGCACAGAATGTCTAGTGTTCTCTTCAACCAACACTTAATACAATCACACGAAGTTATAGATAATATAGATAATGTTTATTTGTAAGTTACATAGATGTAGTTCTACATAGTCTAATGAATTTAAATTTATTTATCTTCCATATAAATTTTGACTTAAGACAACAGAAAGCTATCATTTCACAGTTCTTTTTGTAATATTTTATTTCATGGTTCAGTGTGTTATTTCTAAACATGCATGAGATGTGTACTTTCCCCTTCCCAATATGCAGTAGATGCTCTACTACATTCACATCCACTTGTTTTTGTCTCTATCTATGAGACAGAACCTTCAATACTTGTCTTTACATGTCTGGCTTATTTCGCTTAACATAATCCTCTCCAGTTCTATTTCATTTTACTGTGAACCACAGGATTTCATCCTTCTTTGTGTCCAAATTATTTCATGGTGTATACCTAGCACATTTTCTTTATCAGTTCATTCACCGATGAATCAGTGTAAGCTGATTCTCTTTCTTAGCTACCGTAACAAGTGCAGCAATAAATGTGGGTGTGCAGATATCTCTTGGTATGCTGATTTCATTTCCTTTGAAGAAATAAGACTGGTGGATCACATGTTGCATGTATTTTTAGTTTTAGAGAGACCCCCACACTTCACCATAATGACTGTATGAATTTACATTCATATCAGCAACATAACAGAGGTCCTTTTCCCCTGTATTTCATGGACACTTGTTTTTAAACTTTTTGATAATACCAGTGGAATAACCTTATCATTTCAATTCGAGTTTCCTTGGTCCCTAATGATTTTGAGCATTTTTCATATATTTACTGGCCATTTCTAGTTCTTCTTTTGCAAAATGTCTATTCAGATCATTTTTATTTCTTTTTGTTTCTGCTTTTTTTTTTTTTTTTTTGAGACAAGGTGTCCATATGTAGTTCAGACTGGCCTTGATCTCACTATGTAACCCAGGGTGGTCTCAAATTTTGGCAATTCTCCTGCCTCAGCCTCTGGAGTGCTAGGATTACAGGACACAGCATTTGGCACCTGAACAGAGACCCAGGTAGCGAGAAAATGCAACAGATAACAGATAAGAGGAAACTTGTAGCTATGTGCACACAACGAGAGAAATAGGCTTAAGAAAAACCAAATGTGTATTGATTTTATTAAGTATTAAACATGAGGCAAGTAGATTCTCAAGAACAACAAATATATATACAAATCCTCATTCTATTATGGATTCCTGTGCTTACTTTTCTTTTGTGGACCTGGATCAGGGAGTGTCTTGATGATTGTGTGCCTGTTGAGAGTACTACAGAGAGTTCTGCTCAAAGCACTATTTTAACGCCAAGACCCAAGTAGAAGAGTAATAATAAGGCAACAGTCCATTTGACAGAGCTTGAACCCTTTAGCTTGGCTCAGTCAGATAAGCAAGTAACAGTGGGGGGCAAAAAAAAAAACAACAAAAAAAAAAAACAAAAAAAAAACCACCTTTCCCCACTAGAGGAGTGTTTCTCTGCAGCTTCAGTTTCACAGCTACCCAAAGTAAAAACTGATAACATTAACTGCTCCACAAGCAGCAGCTTCCACCTCTTCAGCTCAAAAAAACTTTGCTACATCACAGGCCAAAATTTCTGCCTCTCAGAGAGAAGAATCATCCTCTCTTTCTCCCTTGCAATTGGCTTTAAAAGAAGCCAGATGGGTGAGGGAGTCCATGGAGAGATTTCAGAATATTTACCCTGTTGCTGAACTCCAAATCCCTAATAGTCTGGGACAAGTCAAACATCTTCATGAAGCCATACATTTTTAGACCCTAAAAGAATTAAAACAAGCTACTGCTACCTATGGTGTCACAACCCCTTTTACTTTAGGTTTAATAGAGCTTATAGGACAACAAGCTATGACCCCAAATGATTGGAAATGAATAGCTAAATCATGTTTAAGTCCAGGGGATTATTTACTGTGGAAGGAAAATTTTTTTGAATTGTGTTCAGATCAGGCCATTGGCAGTGCTGCTCACAATGTACTCATTACAACAGATATGTTACTGGAGAAGGTGCCTTTGTTGTCACAAATAATCAACCAACTTTTGAATTGCAAGTATATGACAAACTAAGATAGCCGCCATAAAGGCTTGGAGGGAACTTCCTTCAAAGGGTGAGACGTCCCTTAAACTGACCTCTTTCTGTCAGAGTCCTGATGAACCTTTTCAGGATTTTGTGGCACACCTATTGCAAGTTAGTGAGGGGATTGTCAACAGTTCAGAGGCTAACAAATCAATTGTTCAATAATTGGTCTTTGAAAACACAAGTAAATGTTGTAAAGAGGCATTATGAACCCATGAAAAATGGGATACCCTGTCTGAGATGATTCTGATTTGTGCAGACATTGGCCCCTTATACCTACAAGGAACTGCCTTGGCAGCAGTGATCACTCAGACTATTCATCCACAGCCTAGAGGAAAAGGAAGCAATAAGGTTACTCGTTTTAGCTGCAGGAGCAGGGGGCATTTTGCCCAAAATTGCTCTGCTGCACCAGTGAAGGCAACACAACCATTCATTCCTCCAGCAAAACCTCCTAGTATCTGTCAAAGTGTAGACAAGGCAAACATGGGGCAAATGAGTATAGATCCAAAACTGATGTGGAAGACCAGCCTATTCTGGGAACCTTCCAGTGGAGCCTGCTTTGGCTCTGCCAAACTGTGGAGGGAACTTTCCCTAAATCCTCACCAGCCCTACCCTCCTCCACTGCCAAGCACATTTCTGACCTCTGGCAAGCAACAAAAGATAGCGGAGGCTTGGACCTCAGTCTCTCCTCTAGATTTATACTAACTTCTGAAATGGAACCACCCTAGGCTATTCCTATTGGAGTTTATGTACCTTTGCCTCAAGAAGCAGTAGGATTTCTGCTAGGTCACAGCAGTCTCCCTTTAAAGATGTCCAGGTTTTGCCCAGTTGTCATCAATGCTGACTACACAGGGAAAATCAAAGTTGTGGTTCAAACTACTCAACACACTGTTCAAGTCACCCCAGACTCTGTTATTGCTCAAGTGGTCATTCTTCTTTTGACAAAAATTGGAACATCTATAAATAAGGAAAGAGGATGCAAGGGTTTCAGGTCTTCAGATGCTTATTGGGCTCAACAGATTAAATCTGTGATGCAATTAATTATTGAAGAAAAAAATATTTAAAGGATTTTTAGATACAGGTGCAGGTGTTTCAGTTATTGCCCAATGCCATTGGCCTGTGGCATGGTCACTGGATGTAACAGACACCCTGTAGATCTACAGGGAGTGGGCAGTGTTTTTCACCCTAGTAGGAGTGCTAAATTGTTAACGTGGAGGGGTGCAGAAGGCCATTCGAGACATTTTTCACTTTGTGTCCTACCCCATAAACCAGTCAATCTGTGGGTTTATGATGTATTACAAGATATGAGGGCATTTTTTGGTTAATCCTAATTCTTTGATGACTGAGCAGATGTTACAACAATGTTTCATTCCCACTGAAGGGCCTGGTAAAAACAATCAGGAAAGAAGAGAACCTCTTCCAGTTACCCCTTAAAAGGGCCATTTTGGCCTAAGCTACTCACCTTCACATATTCAGGAGGAGCCTTGACCTCTTCTCTGATCCACGGATGGTGTCCAAGATAACATGGATATCTAATGACCCTCTTTGAGTAGATCAATACCCCCTTACTTAAGAGAAGCATACAGCAACTTATACACTGATTAATGAACAGATAATGACTGGACACTTAGAATCCTCTAATAGTCCTTGGAATACTCCAACTTTCATAATAAAAAAGAAGTCAGCAAGGTGGAGATTATTACAGGATTTGCAGGCTTGTTGGGAGCACTTCAACCAATGGGAGCACTTCAACCAAAATTGCCCAATCTCATAGCTGTTCCTTTACATTTTTCCCTTATGGTGATTGGTTTAAAAGGCTGGTGGCATTGTCTGCTACAGGAATGGCAAATAGTTTGACCCTATGTCAAGAGTGTGTGGCTACAGCCATTTTATCTGTCCATCAGCTAGTCCATCTGTTTATCTTATTCATTACATGGATGATATTCTGCTAGCACATGAATCCTCATCCACCTTGCACCTGATATTTATTGAACTGGATGATGCCTTTCGTAATGCAGGCCTAGTGGTGGATGTATCAAATGTATTCATGCCTACAGATGTACAGGTCTTCCAAAATGTAAAACAGGGATTTTTATAGACCTTTTCATTCTGATTCAGATATTTGTCTTTCTTTGATGCTCCAAATAATTGTAATAGGAAGTTTATGTCAACCCAACTTGAGGTCAACAGTCAGTAATAATAATAAAAAGTTATATGATGTATATATTATGTATGTGCACCTATACTTAGAGATGCCTAAACATTATCCACAATGTCACAAATTTCTTCAGTGGTATCTCATTTAAAGTCAATGAGCTAAGTAAAAACTTCCTATGTATTAGGTAGTGATGACTTATTAAAAGAGCTATACTATGTAAAAGTGGAAACTTAAGTATGTCACAAAAATTTCATCATGATTGTCATGCTATAATATTATACATGGTCTTGATTTTAAATTTTCTGTGTAAAACTATATAACTGTTGCCTGTTGGCATTCCACAGAGATTCAAGTATTACAAATCCACAGTTGTTAGAAAATAATAGTTCTCGTTTATGTTCTAAGGTGCTTGATATTCAGATAAAATAATAACATTAAGCTCACTGTCCTCATTACAAAATATAATGTCATTAACCATCTCTTCTAGATGTTCAATAACTGAGGTATGGAGACAAAAACCAAATAGATGAGCTAATAAGACAGCCGATATTTTAGCCCCAGCCCTCAGAAGTCAGTGAAGACCCAGGACATGAGGAAACCTTTTCAGTGACATCCTGCAACTCTGGTGGATTATACAAACTCCTGATCAAGGAGATTGTAGGACTACAAAGGATAAGACCTACAGTGCATAGTGTGCCAAAGGAGAGTCACTAGGAGCAAAGGGTCTCCCAAGCTTTCACAGAAGGCAACTTGGTCAGGCATTGACCATGATTCATCCATATGGCTGACACTGATCGAAGAACTAGAGATGCTATACACAGTTCCAATGTAAATCCTGAGGAAACTTAATTGACCTTGATGAGTAACAAAACTGATAAATACAGGTCTCATCTTAATTTGTTCTTGAACATCCAGCAGAAAAGTACAACCACAATTAAACAATTGCCAACTACACTAGTAACTGATCACTATTCTGGGATAATGCACTGTATAGGATTAAATTGTTCTATTCAGGGACTTAAAATCTTTGGACTAGGAATCTTTAGCCCAAATCAAACAAGTTCATCTAGAATGGAAAGGATTTGAGAAGGGGGTCTCCTACAGAGTTCCCCAAGTACAGCCCCTCCAACCTCAATCAACTACTCATTGCTCACAACTGTAAAACAGAAAAGGGGATATGTGTGGAACAGCTGAAGCTGGAACTTGACCAAGGCAGCCTCAAGAACACAGAGCCTGCAGAAAGCCACATGAATAAGCTGCTCTAGTCTTAAGAACACAGTGCCTGAGACAAGCTACATGGATAAACTATTATGCAGAGAAGTTTCACCTGATATTCAACCTCCCAAGTGTATAAATAAATGTGCTGCAGCCATTGGAGCCTCTCCTTCTCCTTCTCCTTCTCCTCCTCTTCTTCCTTCTTCCTTCCTTTGCATCAGGAGAGAGGGCTCCATACGGCCTCAGTTTTCTGTATTCTGACTCTTGTCCCTTTTTCTCCATCCTCTCACTGTCCTTACTGTGGAAACTTTGAGAGCTGCACAGGACACAGAACTCAGTGTGACCAGAACCATTCCATAAAGCCTGACCCTCACACAAGGTCACGTTCAGAGATTCAGAGTCAGGAGGGACACAGCTCATCCAATAACAAGGTGGACAAATTACAGACCATTGAGGAGGGGCTGGACTTCAATTCCATAGTCACTGTCTCTATCTCAGTTTACCCGTTTGCAAAATGGGCGTAACAATTTCTACCCCACACCATTCCTACTAGGACAGAGTTGTGGTAAAAGTGCTCCAAACTCTTTTGGAAAGTTCTCTCAGTTCTCACTCCTCCCATCTTTGTATCACTCCATGCTTCCCATTGCCCAGGCCCAAGCCCAGCTCTGGCTCAGACCCCTAAGTCTCCCACAGGCTCAGAATCTCCTGGCCTAGGCGACAGCACACATCCATGTGTGCCCTAAGCTACAGTCACTCTAGTCTTAAGAACACAGTGTCTGGCTACCCTTGGGCTCAAGCAGTGACCCAGAGCCACCCTAGCTGAGTAGCTGCATCCTTTGGAGAGGCCTTCCCACCCACAAAACTCCTCATGTAGCCTATATTTTGTCCCCACTTCCAGCTTCTAACCAGAATGGAATCAAAATGAAAAGAAATTAATTATATGATCGAGAGAAGAGCCATCCAATAATTTTCAAAAGGCTTGTAGTTGTTGATTTATTCTAGCTAATTACTGTTATGAGGGCAGATCAAAAGATGGATTTATCGGAAGGAGTCAGTGTCAGGGACAAGACAAAACCAGGCAAATGATCAAAATTTAATAACACTTCACTTTTGTGAAGTGCTT
Source organism: Chinchilla lanigera (assembly GCF_000276665.1). Lineage (NCBI taxonomy): Eukaryota > Metazoa > Chordata > Mammalia > Rodentia > Chinchillidae > Chinchilla > Chinchilla lanigera. The sequence continues at coordinate 5,062,222 of NW_004955411.1, forward strand.
TGGTTCACATACACACATTTCATCTCATTTGATCTTGACTGGCTCCAAACAAGCTCAAAAACATATTATTAGTCACAAAGGACTGCACTTTGTATGACTCCATTTGTAAGAAGTGTTCCAGAGAGGTAAACCTGGATATATAAAGTAGATTAGTGGTTACCGAGGGCTGGAAGTGGGCTGAACTACAAGTGATGGCTGACAGTGTGCAGCTTTCTTCCTGGATTGAGAAAAATTCTCTAAATCTGGCCCTGTGGGTGTTAAACATCACTCCTCATCGAGCATGCTCAAAGGGGAGTTGAGTGGTGTGTGTATTCCACTTCCATCATTTGACTTAAAAAGGCATCTGTTCCTGGGCTGCCACCTGGGACCACACTCAGTAGCCATGGGCCCATGCTAGGCACAATGCCTGCCTGAAGGCATTGATCCAGCTCAGAAGATCAGCTTCATTTGTCAGACGAGGAATCTGGGGGTTTAGGAGTGATGGTCTCCAAACTCACCCCATGTTCTCATTGCCTCAGCCTGCACCTCTCATACCCCTTCCCTTAACACTTAGGGAAACTCTGGAAATGTTCATCTAGCTCATATCCCACACTTACTGCCAACTGTGCACAAATCTATCACTGTATTATAGGAGTGTTTATATCCAGATCTTATGCATTGACACTCAAAAGTGGGAAAAGTTAGGACACGAACTGATCAAGAATTGAATCTTAGTCACTCCAGCCTGAGACCAGAGGATGAGTCCACAAATGCTGTTGCTCTTCTGGATTGTTCACACAATCAGCCAGGGGGCAGCACCACCTGAACACCTGGGAGGACATGTGCACCTTCTCTTGGCATTTCCTTCCCAGCTGCATCATTAGTCTCGGGGCCTCAGAGAATTATTCCTTTCACCCCAGCTATGCTCCTGAGAACCAAATGAATGCATTTTAGGGACCCTGAAATTGGCATTCTGTGTTTCAACTTTGTGTATGATATGCTAAATTTGGTCTGTGTGGATAACTGCATGGATCTTGAAGAAAAAAGAAAAGTGTCATTGCATTATCATCAGTGATAGAATTGGAGTAAAAAGTGAGTGGGCCGGCAAAGTGGGCACATTCCGGCTGGGCAGATGTTACTGTAAATTTACAAAGCTTTTGGAGTTGTTCCCGAGGAGAATGATTCGCAACGTTTGCAGCAGGTCACCTACTGCAAATCCACTTTGTTGGGAAAACATAAACACATCTAACTACTAATCACTATTTAGGAAGATCCAGGTTGAGCTCTCCTTGGGGTTGACAGAACAGTCAGGGGACTATCAACCCCATCTCTGGCCACTGAATGTTTTTTCTCTACAGAAAAAAATTAAGCTAAAAAGGTATAGTTGATTCCTAAGTAGAGCTCTATTGTTTTAGAATTATATCCCAGGACTTTCATAAAGGTTGTAGAAAAACAACCAAATCTTTTCTGTTCTCCAGCTTGAGTCATCCCTGTATATCTTACCCCTTCCCACAGCTGCAGGGAGCGTGAGAAAGGTGCTTCCCAGGGAACTGAGTCAAGGAAGTCTTCCTGGTGAAGCTGCTGCTGTGGTGGGTGTTTCTGCAGGCACAAGGAAGTGTGGGCACACAAGGGAGTGAGTGATGGTGAAGCAGGACAGACCGCAGCTGCCTGGGGGAGACAGTGCTGGTGCACAACTGCCTGGACTGGCTGTACAAGCCCAGCATCCTCTTCACAAGGGATCTGAGTTTGTAGCCATTTTCTTGGGTGTGGCTTGACAGTCAACCACCCCAACCTTCCTCTTCACTACTTTTTGAGAGATGAGAGCAAACCTCTCCAGGAAGACTCCCCTTCCCTAGCCACACAAGAGTTCTTTGGGTGACAAGGATCTAGCTTGGCAGTGGAGGAAGGTGGAATTGGGCAGTACGGTTTCCCCTCACCTGCCCACCTCTGCTTCGGCTTCCAGGGGGAGAGGGCAAGAGCGATGACAGTGACTGCTGACGACTGGAAGGTGGGAAACACCAGGGCCCCACCTCTCCCCATGCGCTCAAATCAGGCAGCCCTCCGGCAGGCCTTGAAGACTGAAAGGAAATGTCTGGGCCACACCGTTTCAGCACCACATGACTAGATGATACTCAGCTAAACTCCAATCACTCAATTACCAAACATTTTCCCCAATGCTTAAGTGGGTGTTTTTGTCTTTTGCAAGCCACCTTAACACATCCAGGACATGCAAGTTCAAGAGACATTAAAAAGAGACACTCCTCCCACCTGACCAAGCCCCAAGAGGAGGACTGCGTGGACTCACCCTGCTGTGTGCTTTGAATCCCATAGGTGATGAGAATCCCTGTTTAAGGTTTTCCTTCCAGAAATGATGTTGTGCTGGAGGCATCTGCTCCCCACCCAGAGAGGGGCGAGGACGAGAGTGAGGTCAGTTCTTGGACCTGGGACGTTACCGAGGCTGAGACTTCCCCTGAGGGTAGCAGGAGGCACTTCGTCATATGATGCTAGAGATAAAACATCCTACACTAAGTACAGCATTACGTGGCCCTCTGGCCTGGGGAAATTACCTCCTTCCACACACCCTGTAGCCCTCTGCAAATCTTTGGTCACAGCCCCAGTCTTTCACAATCCACCTTTTAATCAGGTTTTGCTGAGCTGATGGCCTGGGGTTAAACGTGGGAAAAAACTAGGGGAGATTTGGTCATCCCAGGTCAGCCAGAATAAGAGCTTATACTCTCTCCCCAACTGGCCAGCTGAGGGGGACACTGGCCCATGCGAGGACGAGGGGCAGAATATGGTGTCCATAAATCTGAAAACATAATACGGGATCTAAACCCTGTTTGGCATCCACTTAATAAATGCATGGTTGCTACCTCAGCCATCAAAACACAAGCTTCTCTACTTCCCAGATTGCATTTTCCGGCACATCATTCCAAGCCAGAGGCCTCGGTGACTTCTCTCCTGTGGCCTGGCTGCTACTTGAACCAAGGTTTGCTCCGTTTCTACTCTGGGGAACACCTACGTCCCCAGCACTCTGTTCCACCCTAGAAACACAGGGTGGGTTGTCAGGGCAGTCCAGGGTCAGAGTGACATCTGGGTTGTGAATTGCGAAGTTTTCAGAGAGGAGCCGGGAGGCCACGCTGTACACCACTGCCTGCTGCTGGCCCTGGAGCTCCCTAGAACGCCCATCACATCTGGTCCTTCACCCCCTGAGACCAGTCCCTCAGCCACAGCCCTGGGGTACGGGCCAGGCAGCCATAGTGTCCCACCTGCTGGAACCTTTCCACTTTCTCCAATGTGCCAGGCTCCCCCATGACCCCTCAGCAGAGCACCAGCCCCAGCACATGACAGCCAGAGCCACCTGCCTAGACACAGACAGCTGGAGGCTCTGGTGCTTCAAGCAATTACAAGCCGCTGTTCTCAGAAGCCAGCTTTTCCCACTCCTGCAAGGCCTGCTCACACCTCTTCTGCTTCTCTGGAGAGGACGCCCTGTGTGGAAGGCTCCCGTGGGGGCCTGCTCCTCTCCTCGTCCCCACAAGCCCCAGCCCACGCACCCCACACCTGGTGCCCATGCACAGCAGACCCGGACAGTGCTTCAGGAAGTGCTGCTCTCTCATGCCCAGTCCCTTCCTTGGCATTTCTGAGCCTGTCGGTTCCTCTGGAAAACAGAGATGGGCAACCCAAAGGACCAGCAGAAGCACCTTCAATCCTCAAGCACAGAAAAACAGCTGGCAGAAATGCACCCTGTGCTGACAGAGGACAGTCTTTGCTAAGACTCCTCCTGTGTGGTGGAAAACCAAACATCCAAATACATGCTGAGTTTCTCTTTTGTTAGACGACACAGAAATGGGTATGCATCCATTTCTGCAAAGACCAAACCGCAGGCATCCACCCGACCTACAATGGGTGATCAAAGCGTATGATAATCATGAAAATTTTTTTAAAAATTGATTATAGTAAAACATACATTGACCAGAATGGTGAGGAAGGTGTGTGCAAAGCAAGGGGGGATATTTGATGGGGATTAATGGCAATGTGTCTTTTACCGTAACTTTTAAAATTTGAATATTCTCTGTATTTTTCAAACATAGCTTCTATTTCAGTCTGGAAGTTGGACTTGCAACCTTTCTCAGTGTTCTGTGAAAGCTTTTCCTTTGCTTCTGTTTTTAAACAGACACAGTTGGCAAAAGCCTTCTGCCACCAATTAGTGGACACTGTCCATGTGAAGCCTGGACACCAAGGATGGCATGTCACAGTGGAATTCTACATCAGTGATGGTGTCACAACGCTGGAGCAGGAGTAACCCTCCCAGAGCTCAGGACTTTCAGTGACAGCCTAAATCCCCAGACACCCAAGCAAAGATCCTCACCACCTACAGCTGGCTGAACCCTAGGAGCCCTTTTCAGGATCATGTTTTGATAACATCGGAGAAAAGTAATTTTCCTGTTCTCCAGTCCTGCTCATTGCCATGACAAAGTGAAAAAATTGGTGGTCTCTGTTGTGATGGGGGGGCTCCCTTCTGCGAGCACTTGCTTCCTCCATACAATCTACAGAGCTTTTCCACTGGGACACACATTGCAGATGAGATCATTGCTTGTCCCACAAGGTGGTCACACACATGGCAGAAGGCTTGACATCCATGACAAATACCATCAAGTGATTGCTGCAGTCTCCAAAGTGACAACCAAGAGTGACCCACACACTCCATGCAACTGCTTGCAGTGTGGGACAGCATCAGCCTGCCTGAGGGGTGGAGAGGGGAACAGACGGGGCTGGCCAGAGACACCCAGGGCCCTGATGCTCTGGAGACGAGCGATTGCACAGACCAGCCCCAAGACTCTCCCATGCCCAGAACTGCAGGGGAGAATCCATTCCTGCAGAGAGGGGTCTCTAGCTCCCATCTGCAGTGCTGCTCTGGGTCTGAACCTAAGAGACACACCATGAGACCTCAGGCCTTTTAGAAATAAGGCCTGGAAGTACATAGCCTCCTCCTGTGTGTCCCTGGGTCAGGAGGAGCCTGGTGGCCCCTTGTATAATGATTATGTAATTGGTAGAATCCAGTTGTAAAAATGCAGGTACATAAGCAAGAACCAGAATTAGATACAAAAATTAAAGCAAGCATTTTTTAGACTATGGTAAAAGTCATCCTGCAAATGACCCCAGCCTTACCCTCTGAGGTCTTATGAGGCAGATTCCTCACTGTCTGATGCAGCCTGCCTCCACCACCCCACCCCCCGGGCTTGTATGTAGATGTCCCCGCAAAGCCTCATGCACTCATAGATGGGCTTTTTGGAGGTGAATGGATCTAGGATGGGTGCTTCTGGGATGAAGGATATGTAGTACTATGTTAGTCTACTGATCGGTTTAGCGTACTTCTGGGTGTGGGTAACGGGAAGGCCTACTCTGGGTGTGGACGACACCACACAAAAGGCTCGTAGTCTGGATGGGATAAAAGGGAAAGGGAGACTTGTTTAGCTGCTTGCTACTTGCTACTTCTCTGTGTGCCCTGATATAGACTGTTACTCCTCTGTGATAGCCCTCTGCCATCTCACCCTGCCTTGGAGCCAGCAGACTGTGGACTGAAACTTCTACATGTTGTGAGCAAAATAAACCTTTCCTCTTTTAACTTTAGGTGTTGGGCATTTTTGTCTCAGCAAGGAGAAAAGCAAATAAGACGCCCCTGTCCCAGTATGTTGGGCACCCAGCATCAGGTTCCAGGGGCCCAAACACGATGCACTAGCCGTCAGTCACCCTTAGGTTCTGGAAGTTGACCCAAGCTGAAAGTAATCCAGGTCCCTGACATGGGCGTGGGTGGTACTGGCACTGTGGAAGTCAGCTTGGGACTGGAGAAAGGATGCAAACCAGGCACCTCCTTGCCCAAGTCACTGGGGCTTCAGCGATTAGCTCTTTCCATATAATTTGACCATGTGTGCCTCAGTGAGTGCACTAAAGACGTGAAGCACCTCCCACTTTACATAACGCAGGAGAGCTGCAACACAGGGGGCAGACCTGATGCATGACGTCCCACTAAATTCCACTCAGTGGTGTCCCATTCATTGAGGTGCCTGAGCAATCCAACTTCAATTTTCTGCTCAAGCTTCAGGAGCAGGATTATGAAATGATGGCTTTACTTTCGAGTATGGAGTGGTATCCAGTTAATCTCACTTAGGGAAGACTGTAGTATCTGTCATGTTTGAATGACCAGAAAAGACAAAAACAGAGTCAAACTGCCTGTGAGGTGCCCTCCTGGTCACCTTCTCTTATTTTCATGTGAAGGCAATTCTAGATAGTAAGGCCTTGCAAAGTTAGGTCTTGACGACAGGTGTAAAGTTTTAAAAATAATTCTCTGAGGGTTTAAAATGGCATAGAGATCATGGAGAAGATTATCACTGCCATCTGGAAAATTTCACTGCTTTTACTTTACAGACCTTCCATCCTTGCTCCCTGGCAGGGGTACATCCTTGTTGTCATCAGAGTTTGCAAGGGAATAGATTTAATACAGGACACATAATTTATAGGATTATTTTATAATATTCACTGTAACAGTCAAATGCAGAGGAGTGTAAAAGATCGGTCCAAGTGCTAGAGACCCAAAGAATCTAGCTGAGGGCCTGGATCCCACACAGTGTCCTGCATAAGTCCAGATGAAGACCTAAAGCCCATGGCAATGTTCTCCATGAGTCCAGCTGGAGGTCTGGAGCCCATGACAATGTCTCATGCAACTCTGCATCAGGGATGTGCGCTGGAGATCAGTGGTGGAAGCTTGAAAGTCTGCACCAGCAGGATGAAGGATCTGTGCCAGCAGGCTGAGGAATCTGCACTCAACCCAGGAAGCAATGCTCAAGGTAAGGACCAGAGCTCCCCCAAAAGTTACGACAGCCATCCTCAGCAGCAGCAGCGAGGAACTGAGCTTCTCTGATGATAATAGCTGAGTTTATATCAGGAAAGCCAGCATGAGAATCTTCTCCAGGAGAATCAACAGCACCATCTTCCACTCCAGTTCTCCCTTTATGCTGTTGGCAACAATCCTCAGGTGGGCCCTCCGCACCCAGAAACATGCTGGCTCAGTTCAGCTGGGAGCTACAAGGTGACCATTACTTAGTCCACCACAATCCTCAAGAGAAGAAATATCAGAAGTCACAGTTGAACTGGGGATATACACTGGGGATATGGTATATACCTGGTAAGTACAAAGTCCTGAGTTCAATTCCAGCTTCCAAAAAAAGGGAAGTGACAGTTAAAAGCAGCAGGTGTGCATGTGTGTGTGTGCCAGAAAGGCTCTCAGGGTTGGGATCAGCATGGCCCAGAAAGCAGAACCTCCTTGTCCAGTTTTAGTTCCCTTGTGGAAAACCAGAAGAAAGTCACCAGCCTGGGGAGGGCTCTAAGTGACAGGATTCAAAGAGATCTTTGGAAAGATTTTTCAAAGAAACAATGCATCATAGCTGTTCAAATGAGACTCCCTTCGCTTCAGTGACTAATGTTCAAAGTGGGGCTGGGGCAGAGGGGAAGGCTGCAAAGTGGGAGCCAGCGTGCCTACTGGCGCCCTGAGACCGGGGTTGCTAGTTGTCAGCATGGGCCCCTGAGAAGCCTGGAAGTGAGCTGGGCAATCAGTGCTCCAGGGAAGCTCTGTTTGGCCAGTGGCTGTGGGATTGGAGATGGAGCAGAGCAGGAGCACTGTGGGGAGAAGAAAGGAGTGGCCAGGGGCATGAGGAGACTGCTGAGGAAGAACCACAGGGCCACTACTATGGACCCAAGACCCTTCCAGGCAGGAGTACAGCTCCCTGGCTGTTGTCATCAGGCACACTGTCTCGCTTCAGCCTTTCTTGAAGTTGGTGCTTTTCATGATCCAGGGAAGGCGGCCATCAGAGGATATGAAGCTAAGTTAGGGCTTAGATATGGGGAGGGCATGGCTCAAGAAGAAGCCTGCTGACCCAAGAGAGATAAGGCAGGCCCAGTGAGTAGGGCTGTGGGAGATGCTAATGAGCTCTGCAGGATGTCCGCTTCTTGTGGACCCACATCTGCTTTCTGCACCATTAGCAGGTAGCCTGGTTCTTATCCCAGCTGCTCCTTGACTGGTAATGCCAGTGTCCCAGCTCTCAAAGCAAAACAAGAATTCCAAGTAAGAAAATAGCTTATTCTGAACCAAATCACAAGTGACCATGCCTAGGAACTCAACTCAAGCTACCTGGAAAGACATGGTGCCATGGTCCTCCCGTGAAAGAGGACACACAGCTTTAGAAGTGGGGAATCTTCTACAGGATGCAGACACACTCTTCAACCCAACAGGGAAACCACAGCAGGATCCATGTGCCATGTTGCTCCTGGCCTCACTGTTGGGAGAGGCCAGAAATTTGATCCAACATCCTTGACATCCTGATCTGCTCCATCTCTCCACAAGGTCTCCATCCTCCAATCAGAGATATTCAAGTAGTCTGGGGGCTCCTCCATACAAACGCAGCCACTGTGGAGAACTTTAGTTCCCACAACCAGCAAGCCACTGAGCCCAAGGAGACAGAAACAGACATCACCCAGTGTCTTGGTTACTTTTCTCTCATTGATGAGATAAAATACCTGACACACAAAATTAAGGGAGGAAAGGTTTATTTAGCTCAATCTGTAGAAGTTTCAGTCCATAATCAGCTGGCTCCAAAGCAGAGTGACATGGCAGAGGGCAACAGTTCATGGCAGCAGAAGACAGCAAAATCAACAACCAAAAGAGGTAAGAGCATAGCTCTTTCCATCCTTTACATTGTATGCAGGCTACCTGCCCTAGGGCGGGTGCAGCACTTGCATCCTTAATCCCAGCGTTGGACCATGAATCAATAACAAACTCTGGAAGTGGCCCCCCCATAACCGAATGAGGCTTTGGGAGGACATCCAGATGCAAACCATAACACTCAGCCAGTGGCAGGAAATGCCAACATTGCCACTTGTGGGTGGCGAAGAAGCTGGAGACTGAAGGGCACTACAGAGATGTGTGGTCAGCGAGGTCTTAGGGCCCTGCAAATTATAGAGACCACTCAATTAGGGCACCCATGCCAGCTTGCCAGATGGCCTTGAGTCAGCACCAAAGTTACCCAGGGTGACTCATGGGCCATGACACGATCAGCCGTGTGGACTCAGCAGAGTGGGGAGAGAGCCTGCATGTTTCAGCTGTAGTTTCTTTTTCATGAATTCCAAAGTGTGGTGGGTCGCAGTAGTTGCCTAGGACTTTCCAAAGTCACTCCCTCTGTGAGCACAATATAAAAAGATCCACGTGGTAGAAAGGTTTGACCCAGTTTAATTGGTACTGTTGTTGATGTGGGGTGTGGAACCAGGGGTCCATCCTCTCCAGGTGACATAGAGGGACACAGGGCTCACTCTAACCACCAGAGCAGACCAGGGCTTGAGAGGTACGGCTTCCCCTCATCTATAGATTTCCAAAGTGCACTACTTTAATGAAACATCCTCCCTGAACCCAGAAGAAAGAACACAATAAAAGTAACAAGTGTGGAAGCTGGGAAGGAAGGGAGGCGATTCAAACAAAGAAAGTGAGGTTAACAATACATACTATGATAACAACAGCAGCTAACTTTAACCGAGCCCTGTGATAACGTTAATAGTTGCTAGTATCCCCTCATTTTATGGTGGAAAAACTGAGGTATGAAAGAAATGAAGTGTCTGCATAGAGTCTCTGAATGTGGTGCACTTCACAGGCACACCGTCCCAACCGAAAGCTAAAGCCACGGCCACCCCTGACCACCAGACGCACCTCCTTGCCAGGCCACAGCTCTCTCCGCTTCAGAGTCAATAGCCCATCAGTGCTCAGCTGGGGCTCAGCGGTACTTGCAAGGCTCTCCTGGTATCCACCTGTGTCTGCGTCAAATCTGAGCCTCATGGAGGTCCATGAACTTATGGGGATTTAGAGACAGCAAGTGGCTGGGTCGAAGCCTCAGCTTGAGCCCATCAGTCTCTGCAAGACCAGACTCATGGCCTTATCTCAGGCCCCCATTTAACACAGCACGAGGGCCATGAGTTCAAAGACAGTGGTGTGTGTATGTGTGTGTGTGCACACCGGTGTATGTTTTTGTTTCACTGATAATTTTTCAAATTACTGGTTATAAAGAGGAAACTTCTCTTTTGATGTGAGCATTTATAACTGGAACACATTTTCATAGACTGTGAGTTAGCTTTTCAAAGCCGTGTTACTCAAACGGAGACTCATCTAAAGGAACTACTAATCATGCAGACCTCGGGTTCCAGGCCCTGCCTCCTGCCCAGGGAGCGGGGTGAGCACGGGGTGTTGCTCAGGGTGTCAGGGATCACGGGCCCAGAACAAAACCCACACTATAAGCACAGTTCCCACAGAACTGAGACTGCTTCACAGTGACCCTGGTGTGCAAAGGGAAGGAAATATGACATTTTGACACTTGCTTCCTCTTCATGCGGTGGCTCCCACAAAGATGGGAGAACACAACCTCTTGTGTGGAAAGCAAAGCCAACTCTAAGACTAAATCACTTTGCACATCAATGGGCAGGAGAATCGTCACAGATCGATACCCATGGATTTTTTCCAGAGCCCCAAAACTGGCATGTCCAAAGACCTGGGTTATGACCAGTTCCTTCTTTTCCCACCCGGCCCCGAGAACCTCCCCTCCTCATCCTGTTGCTCTCTGTGCTGTGTTGATTGTAGCTGTGAGAGCTGGAGGCGAGGCTAATCCATCCCTGAGGCTCTGGCTCAGCCCTGTGGGACTCTGCCGGGGTCCAGCCCAGGCTGCTGGCTGAGCACCATGACTCAATCAGGTGTGGCCGCTTCCACAGCCAAGACCCAAGACAGCATCTCAGGGACAATAGTGCTGCATGAATTTGCAAATCCTCTGCTTCTTACAGGCATCAAGGGCTGGCCGGCCCGGGCAGAGTACGGCTGTGGGAGCCTCACCAAACTTTCACTGCCCTGAAGGGGCTTGGAGGGGCCTCCTGTTGGCTTAGACATCAAGCACTGTCTCTCAGGTTCACCCAGACTTCCAGAAATGGGACTGGCGGAGGCTGCAGACACATGTTCGCCCCACACACCCATTACCTGCCTTGTTTGTCTTCTACATTACACTGCTGAGGAGCCTTGAACCTCAGGGACTCTTTTCCTTCTCTGTCAAAGACAGGAAGCAAATGGGACCATGGGCAAGGGAACTTGTGCGAAGTGTCTGAGGGCTGAGGGTAAGTAGTCACTCAGAGTGACCCCATGCCACAAAGGTGGGGGCCTGAGCTTTGCTCAGCTTCCCGGGGTGCTGGTAACGCAAACGGACAAAGGAGAGATCAGATGTCTGGGCAGAGGACTGCAGACCTGAGTCTCTGTGTTAGGGCCTCAGAGCCTGAGTAAGAAGAAACACCCAAGGACCTCTTCAGCAAGAGTGACCCCAAGCAGCTAGCAGACATGAAAGGATTTGCCAGTGAGGACTGATGCCCAGGCCCCACCCGGCTCTACTCCTGACAGAGCAGACAGGCAGCCTCTTCCGCAATGCTGCAAGAACTTTCTGCAGGCTCAAGGAGGAAGCACGGCCCCACCCTCGCTAGGTGCCAGGAAAGCCATCGAGTGGAGAGTCAGGTCCTTCCACCTCCTCCCGACCTCCTTTCCCCACAGAACAACAGCTCCTCACGCCAAGACTGAGTGGCCTTGCCACATCCTGCCTGAGCACCCTGCCGGGTCCTGAGCAAGAGGCACCGTGCACGACAGAGGGTGTAGGCACCCACTGCCACACTCACCTGTTCCCAAGCACCCTGTCCTTGACTTTTCCCAAAGGGAACAGAGACGAGGAGAAGATGATTCACTCTGTTTATGCAGCTGGAGACAGTGGGCCAATCTCCACTCTGCACATGCACCTATCATGGCCCACACAGGCTTCCTTAGCATTAGGCTCTCAGACTTCCTGGGAATCTGGGAGCCAGTTCTTGGTGACGGAGCCTGCTGCAGCGTGCCTTGCCATGCCTGTTCCCTGGGAAGTGGTGCTGGAGGGACTGGACACTAATTGGGTGCCCATTGCCAGTGTGGCCCCTCTGGCCTGCCAGCTGCCATGCTGAGAGCCCTGCAAGTTGGCACACTGCAGGCCATGCCCTCACTTGCTAGAGCCCAGGTGGAGCCCGAGCGGAGGCCACAGGAAGTCAGTCTAGCTCGCCCAGGCCTCCATCTCCACAGCACACACAGCAGGCACTGCGCAAGGCTGCTCTTACCAACACGGCCAGGGCCCAGCTTCCTGTGGGCTGTGATTGAATTCCAATGGTATAAACTGCTTTCCAGTCACCTCTTTTTCCACACTGATGTCATCTCCACAGAAAAAAATAAGACCACAAAATACATAGAAAATTCTTCCTCTCTGTCAGACGTCACTGATTAGAAGAGTGGGTGATGCTTCTTTGGAGACCATGGGGGACATATGCCCACAGACTGACAGCCACTCCTTCTGTCTCACAAATTCTTCAGGAGCGAACGGTCAGCTTAATCCCCTGCACTTTGTCTGAAATGTCTTCCAGGGACGGCAAAGAAAGCCAGTCAGGCTTCTCCCTAATGGAATGAGGTGAGCGTGGAGTTAAGCTCAAGTGAAGACATTTATGTTTTCAAAACATATTTGAGATATCCGTCCAACCACCCTCCTGCGCTGGGCCCAGGGAGCTTTTACCATCCGGGCAGCGACAGGGAAGAAGCTCTGAGAGAGGAGGAGGCACAGCCGCCGGGGCCCAGGGCCATAAAGGACAGTGAGAGGCTGGAGGTCGAGCCTGGAGTCTGGGACCTGTCCCCTCCAAACCCTGGCTCCAGGGGAGGCTCTAGGGAACCGCAGCTGGAGGTGTGGACAAAGTCACCTCATGTTCACCGGGGAGGAAGAAGGAACAGCAAAGGCCCAGGAGAAATCCCCAGCGCACCCCCTCTTGTCACTGGCCTGGGACGGAGACACTGCCATGGGGCGAGACACACTCCCAGCCTGCCCTGAACACAGACCAGGCACCTAACCAGGTTGCTAAGCCTTCATCCCCACAGGGAATAATATGGTGGATAGTGTGCACCAGACTGCAGGAAAGAGAGGGCAGTGCCGACAGCCACGGTGTCCTAGAGCCCCTCAGACAAGCAGGCACCCTGCCAACAGCACGGCTGTTCTCTACTTCCTGCTTGAGTTCTTGTGAATGGGACACTATCAAACTCCCGCAGCATGTGACTACTATTCTAATGCTAGCATTCTGACAAATACTGTTAGCTAGAGACATACGGGGTGGAAACTGCTGCTTTTGGAAGAGCATTTCCACGCTCTTAGCAGGTGTGTGTGGCCCTCACACTTCTTTTCCTCACGACTTTTTCCTCCCATGTTGCCAGAGCTGGAGGCTGAAGTGCAGCTGAGGCAGGGGGCTGCTTCCCCTAACCCACAGAGCACAGGCTTGAGCCGCAGCATCAGAATCCCCGGCCCCACAGTGCTGCCCCAGACTTGCTGGGCGTGGTCTTGTCAGACCCTTCCAGCAACCTGAGCTCCCCCAGATGGGGGGAGATGAAACTAGGAGAGGTCAAGTAAAGCCCGGCCTTGTCAGAGGAGGGAGCCCTGCTCTGTACCACGGCCACACGCGGAGCTCTGGAAGTCAGCGCATTGCTTCTGAGGCAGTGCAGGGTTAGCTTCCGTGCACCTCTGCTTGTGCGTCCTCAGTAGGTCAGTAGGGAACATTTCTTAGGTGGATTTCTGCTCGAAGACATCGTATGAACACATTTTGTTGATTCATTACCACTAAATTCATGACTGACTGCACTAAACTCAAGACTTCACCAACACACGGTCTTCTCCACAGGCGCACCATAGCCGGCTGTGCATGGGTGCTCCAGGCAGCGCTTCAGGGGCATTTTAAATGGCATGGGAAGAATAACCAGCAGCAAGCATGACTTGTGGGAACGAGGCCCTCGGCAGGCGTGGAGAGAACGCTGTCCAAGGTGCGAGCCGGGCACAGGCAGCCGGGCACAGGCACACGAGCCCTGGCTGACCAGTCTGCTGCTCTGCACAACGCGTCTCTTCAGTGACCCGATGCACAGTGACTGCTGGTGCTGGGGTGACAAAAGAGGCTCAGGAGGAGATAAATTTGTGGATGTAGAACCTGCAAACATGAGGCTCATCTGTACTTGCAGAGAAGAGGTAGGGTGGGTCAGAGCCTGGTGACGACACCGTTACGCCGCGGGTTGTCCCGGCACCTGCCCGCATGTGCGTGTGTTTCCTTATCACAGCTGTCTCAGTCGGGTGTCATAATTGTGCACATGCACACAGCTCATGTACAACTCGCTCGGTCATGGAGCTTAAGATCTGTGTGTGTGTGCAAGAGTTCCCTGTTAGTGAGGCAGGAGACAGCTAAGCATAGGGTTGGACAGAGAGGGGAGGGGCCCCTTGGACCACCTTTCTGGGCCTGGATCCGCCTTCTGAGTTAAACATGAGCCCAGGACTAAGATGCCCAGGTCTAGACAAAATGAATGGGAAAAAGTAACCAGGTAACTTAACTCACATACCCTAAGTCCCCAGGCATGTGCCCCAAGGTCTTCTGAATCCCTCAGTGACTCCAACCCCAATTTCCGTGTCACTGACCGTGCAGCCCCCTCCGGGGGCCATGGAAGCCAATTCAGTACCCCGGCCTTAAAAGGTGGAAAAGTCCACTGCCTAACAAAGAGCTTGGGTGAAGCTGCCCTTTGGCAGGAGTCGTGCCTCCGACCAAACTCGCAATCCCACCCCAACCCCTAAGGGTTAGGGCTCTAAAACCAAGCCCAGCTGGGGCCCTGAGTGCTTCTCCTGGACCCACTCCGCTCTGTGGACTGTATCTTGTCTTTTTCAAATAAAGCACTGGGTGTCCCGCTTTATTTCTCTAGGACACAAAGAACTTCAACAAGACCCCAGCCTGGTCGCATCCGAACTCTCTCACTCAGGCATCTTAGCCGGCTCCCGGGCCCGGGTCTTGTGTCTCAGTCACGCCTGTCACTTCCTCTGCATCTTCCTACCCGAGGTTAGGACCATCATCCTCAGAACGAGGTCCATTTGTGAAGTGGTACTGAGCTGGAAACGGGGTGCTTATTTTAATCTCGCTGGGTTGTACCAATCTTTTTTTTTTTACAAGACGGACACTTTGTGCCTCGGAGACCAGACAGAAACTTAACAAAATCAAAGGCACTGCTCTGAAGAACTGTACTTTGGTAAAGACTAACCGTCCAAACCTGATCCTTATACTTTTCCCATTCTTTACCAGGTCCACAGTAGGTCACAGCTCAGCTCGGTTCACTAGGGGGCTGAAAGCTGCTGCTTGGGGAATCTGTCCCTGGTGCCTGTGTACAAATAAATTTAAAATTCTTCTAAAGATTCAAAATAGCTGGGTGTGGTGACACAAGCCTGCAATCCCAACACTTGGGAGGCTGAGGTAGGACCGCTGGGAGTTCAAGGCCAGCCCTGACTACAGAGCAACATGTATCAAAAAAGCAAACGGTAACAACAGATTCAAAATACAGCATATTGTACTAAAAGTCTAATAATCATAACAGTGATTTTTTTTTTTTTTTGACAAGGAAAGAGATGTAGAAATTGAAGAGTAAAGCCAGGCATGAGGACACACATCAATAATTCCAGCACTCAGGAGGCTGAGGCAGGAGGATGGTTGTAAGTTCAAGGCCAGCCTGGGCTACATAGTAAAACTCTGTCTAAAAAAAAAAAAAATTGAAGAGTAAATCGAACTCAACCAGCAGACTCAGGCATGCAGCTCTCCTAGGGGTGCACAGCTGTCCCCCACCCCATACCCTGGGCCGCACCAGCAAGCCTGCAGAGGTACCTTCAGGGCCAGGGTTTACACCTCAGCCTCGCTGAGCCTTCTTGAGCACCACATTACTCGCCCAGAAAACAAAGGTCGGTTCCCCTGGACTCTGAGAGTCCCTCGCCTGCACGTCTTCAGCAGATGCAGGAGTTCACTTGAAAACACACAGCTTGCAGAGTCAGTGGCAGATGGGCAGACAGCAGCGCCGTGGGGGAGCCGGGGTGAGCGGATGAACAGTGGTGTGTCCTCTCCAGAACTGGCCTCAGGGAGCTGGGCCCCAGCCTCACAGAGTGACCCCGGAAGAGAGAAGAAAGGCAAAGCCCCTCACCACTTCCCCTGGCTTCTGCAGCTGTGAGGAAGGGGTGACTCTGGCCTCAGCACACTTTATTTCAGGGATGCTGCTGAGAAACCCGCAAGCTCCTCCGCTCGGAGTCAGAAGGCTTTGCCAGGAGAGCCACAAATAGGAGAGACAGCCCACAAAACAACGGCGAGATCTCGGCTTCGGCGCTGTTTAGCTCGTAGCCTCCCTGTGGCTGACAACTCCAAGGCTCTCGTCCTGGAACAGAGGTCCAGCCCCGACCAGTCACTCAGCCGGAGGGCAAGCATCTCCTCCTGCCCTAAATTTCCAGGGCAGGGCACTAGCTTATCAGATTTAGCGCGGAGTCCATGTCCGGGGCTCCAGGTGCACGGAGAAGGAAAGGCCTGCTCACCTTCGGAGTTGTCCATTTTTGCTGTTATTTGAAACTAATTCTGCAAGGAACAGCTTAGTGCACAGGGGATGAGTTGCTGGGCCTGGGTCAAAGCGCTACCAGCCGGCCTGCAGACACAGGGCCCACCCACCTTTACCCCCATCGGCTGGCTCACGTCCTCCAGCGCGGGACGGGACTTCATCCTTACCGAGGGAGGAGTGAAAACTGCACAACTCCCTTGTGAGAGAAATCTCGAAGTGTGTACGGCTTAGCACGCTTCATGAAGCTTAATGGCCCTTGGTGCTTTTCTTTGGGGCAACAGTTCTCCCTCTTCCTTCTCTAATGATTTGTCTGTGTGTTCGAATCAGGAACCTCTTGGCATCTGCGTTAGAAACACTTTCTGCCCGTTTGGTGTTTATGTTTGACTCTACTTACTCCTTCACCAGAACCGTTTTATCTTCATGTAGGAAGTGTTGCCTATTTCCCCCCTTCATTTCTTTTGGGATTTGGATCACGCCTTCTGCATTTCAACATTATGAACGTGTGCTTTGCTTGTTCTTCTAGTATTTTAGGGTTTTATTGTTAAAAGTTAACCTGTGATCCGGATGGAATGCATTCTGGGGTCAAGGTGTGTTTTCACATCTCCAGTGTGTACTTCTTGTGGCCTTAGGGTTGTCAAGAGAACTGTGAATTACAAGAAGCAGCCACTGAGTTTTCTCTTTCTGCGTTTTACTTTATACTCAGAAGCCCCTCGTGCGGTGCAGCCCTGCCCAGGGACACGCAGCGTCCTGGGCCGCGATGGCCATCCTGGCTGTGGGTCTGGGCCCGTAGGCTCTGAACAGGCAGGAACGCAGGAACGGAGCCCGCACCATGGATTATTCGCAAGCTTAGAGTGTCCCCTGCTGGACAGAGACGAAAACAAACACTAGTGAAACCAACAAGTTCTGCCTAGAAAAGGTTTTCCTATGGACAGAAATACTAAATATCTTTTGGGGCTTTGTCTTAATTCCTTGATGCAGTGAGAACATCACGTATGGTTCTCAGCATACACGGCAGGGCTGGCCCCTGTAGCCATGAAGCTGTGCAAATCTCACCTGCCGGCCCCTCTGACCTCTTGGCTTCAGGGATGCATGCAGCATAGCCTTCTTGAGGGTTTTTGCACCTGTGTTCAAGGAACAGCTTAGCCTGTATTTCCCATTTTTGGGGTGGTTCCTCATCTAGGTTTGAATCAGGATACTACTAGCTTCCACAAATGACTAAGGAGTCCTCCCTCCCTTTTCAAAGTCGTTGAAGAGTTTAAGGAGCATTGGCCTTAGATCTCCCCTAAAGGTCTCACGGAATTTAGGAGGGGATCCCCTGAAACCTGGGCTTCTCTTAGTTGGTAGCATTTATTATTATTTCTTGAATCTCATGGCCTGATATCGGATTGTTAGGGCTTTTATTTCTTCTTGGCTCAGCTTAGGTAGTTCCTATGCATCTAGGAATCTATCCAGTTCTCCTGAATTCTCCATTGTATGAGAATACAGGCTCTCGAAGCAGTTACTAATACTTTCTTTGAATTTTGGAAGTTTGTTGTGATTTTGTTGTTTTCATTTCTGATTGCACTGATTTGGCTCATTTCTTTCCTTTGGCAGTGAGATCAGCTAGGGATTTGTCTCTTTTGTTTATTCTTTCAAAGAACCAGCTCTTCAATTCAGTGATTCTTTGTGTTTTTTAGTCACGATTGCATTAATCTCTGATCAGATCTTTACTATTTCCTACTGTGTACTAGCTTTGGGTTTGGACTGCTCTGGTTCTTCTGTGCTCTTGAGGTGCATCACTGGGTTATTCATTTGGATTTCCTCTGTTTTCCAGATGTGTACATGCGCAGCTATAAACTTCCCACTTAGGACTGCCTGCCTTGTGTCGCACAGATCCTGGTATGTTGTTCTGGGATTGTCACTTGATTCTAAGAAGTGTTTAACTTCTTCCTTGATTTCTTCAGAGACTCATTGCTTATTCAAGAGGATAAATTTCTCTGGTTTCCTTTGTTATTCATTTCTAATTTCCTTTCACTGTGATCTGATGATATGCATGGGATAATTTCAATTCTTTTGCATCTGCTTAAGCATGTTTAGGGACTGGTGTGTGTTTATTTTGGAGAAAGTGTCCTATACGGTGATGAGAAGAATGTGTGTTCTGTTGTTGTTGGGTGGAGTATTCTGTAGATGTATATTAAGTCCATTTGTTCGAGGCTGGATTCAACACTGGTATTTCTTTGTTGATTTTTTGTCTAGTTAATCCATTTGTGACAGTGGGATGTTGAGGCTGTCCATTACAGTTGTGTTGTTGTTTAACTGATTTTTTAAAAGTCCACTAGTAGATGTTATATGAAGCTGGATGCACTTGTGTTTGCTGCATATGTGTTCATAATTATTGTCTTTTCCTGTTGAGTTGTTCCTTTAACCACTATGCAGCGACCTTCTTTGTCTCTTCCAATCAGTTTTGGCTATGAATCCACATTGTCTGAAACTACAAGCGCTGCTCCTACTTTTTCTGGGTTCCAGTTGCATGGAATATTGCTTTCTATCCTTTGATTTTTAATTTGTGCATTTCTTTTTGGATTAAATGTGATTCTTGTATACTGCAAATTGTTGGCTTTGTTTTTTGGTCCACTCTGCCTTCTGTGTCTTTTGATTGAATTGGATTTGAATTACTCTTGTTTCTCTATGATCTTGAAGTGTATCACTGGGCTATGTATTTGGATTTCCTCTGTTTTGAAGAATTCAGACCATTGATATAGAGAGTTATTACTGGAAGATATTGACTTATATCTATCATTGAATTATTTTCCTGTTGCTGATTTCCACTCCACCCTACCCCTTTCTGTTTAACTTCTCATCCTGCCTGATGTATTCATTCTATTAGTTTTTTTGGCATTGTTGGCTTTAATCTTTCTAAGATGGCATTGAGAATTTTTTATAGTGCTGATTTGGTGGTCATGAATTACTTGAGATGCTCTTTGTCATAGAAATATCTTATATTTCTATCAATTTTGAGAGAAAGTTTTGTGAGACGTTTTAGTCTGAGTGGGAAGTTGTTATCTGTCAGGACTTGAAACACTTCAAATTTTCCTGGTCTTCTTGGTGTGTGTTGAGAAGTCTACTGTAATTCTAAGGGGTTTACTTTTATAAGTGACTCACTGCTTTTCTCTAACAACTTTTTAAAAAAAATTCTGTCTCTATGTTGAACTTCTAGGATTTTTGACTATGATGTGACATGAAGAGGCTCTTTGACCTCAGCTAGTTGGAGAAGACCTCACTTATCTACATGTTTAACTCTTTTCCTATGTATACTTTTGCTATTATTTCTGTAGAACAGTTTTTTATGTCTTTGTTCTGTTTGCTAATCTTTCACTCCAAGTAATCCGAGATTTGTTTTCTTTCCATCATCTAGTGTTGTTGGATCCCATTTTCCTGTTTTGTTGCTAAGGTACAACCCAGTAACTGATCTTGGAAGGCGCTGGGATCTTCTAATTCCGATATTCTGTCCCCGCATTGGGCACTTCTGCAGACCATACTTTCAGTATAATTTTCAATCTTCTGGATTTCTGTTTGGAACCTTGCCACAGACTGTAGTTTTTGCTAACCTGGTCATTTATGTTTGGGTTTAGTTTAGCTCAGCTAGCTTTTCCTTAGTGTCTTCTCCAAGCTCCCAGATCATTTCACTCCCCACATGCTTCGTCTGTGTAGTTCTGTCTTCTGTGAGCCACCCAAACTCCGTATTGATCTATTTTTTAATCTTTTCCATTAGCTTTTAGAATAACTCAACTCAGTGGCATTACTTTCCTCCCTCTTCATGACCGTGGGTGGCTGGGGGAGCTGGGAGTTCTGCTGCTTTGTTTCCTCATGTTTGCATTGATTTTGTTTGCACGTTTCTTTGGTTGCTTTTGTTTTGTGCTTAGCTTTGGATCACTTATAGTGGAAAGACTTTTTTGCTAGTATGCAGGTCTCTTTAGTTAGACTTTTTTCAGTGATGTGCTGAGAGCACGGCTAATATAGTCCTTCGCCTCTGTCCCAAGGTCTGATCACCTCTGCTAATTTGAGAGGGAAGGACGCAATGTAACTGGCTTAGCACCCAGTTCTCCCTGAATGGACCACAGTACTGCTAATGTCATCAAGGTAGCCCGTGAATTAGCACACGCAAAACCTATTAGTAAGGAAAACTATGGCAATACAGTACAACACTGGCAATATCAAGTAAATCAGAAGCAGTGAAACAGGGTCCAAAGCAAACTGGATATTTAGATCCTAAGGAGCCATAAATGACACTTAGCCTTAGGAAAGAAATCTAAAATTATAGCACCAAAATAATGACAAGAGGAACACACAGTTTTCAAGGAAGGAAGGGAGGAAGGAGAAAAAGAAAGAAAGAGAGAAAGAAAGAAAGAAAGAAAGAAAGAAAGAAAGAAAGAAAGAAAGAAAGAAGAGGAAGAGGAAGAGGAAGAGGAAGGCAGGCAGGAAGGAAGGAAGGAAGGAAGGAAAGGAGGGAGGGAGGGAGGTTGGTTAAATGTAAATGACATAAGAGGGCGAGTGTGAGATCTGAATGAAGGTTACCTTCTCCGTTTCCTCTCCGAGATTAGAAAACAGGCCACTTCCCTGAGCCGCAGTAACCAAAAATACAAGTCACCTTTAAAACCAAGGAAAGGGAGGGGCAACCTGCAACCGTGACTGGTCACCCAAGGACACAGGGACACTGTCACACTATCATGAGCCAATGTGGCAACTTATGTCAATTTGTGTCTTAGGCATCATCAAATAAATAATAAAGCAAAGTAGAGCAAATCTTCAAGGTGGTGGGGGGTGCTATATATGTCTCATTTTTACTTTATACCTGTTATTTTTCTAGCGCTGCAGTTGGAACCTCATGCATGCAGGACAAGCTCTACCACTGCGCTACACCACCAGGCTAGAGCCAGCATGAAGGGCTGGCAGCATAAATGATTTCATATCTCCAAGTGCCAGCCAAGTCATTGTGTGCCATACAGGCAGGGAGAACATTAGGTCCGAGGTAATGGTAGGAAGTCAGTAAAACAAGCTATTAGATAAGGAAAAGAGAGTGTTACTAAAGGACAAATATGCTCACAGATGCAGGGAAAGTGCAGGGCAGAGTAGCTCAGTGGTAGGGCCCAGAATGCAAGAGGCTCTGGGTTAAACAGCCAGAGATGGGACAGGGAGAGCAGGGAAGCAGGACAGGGGGGGTGGTGAGGAAGGAAGGACAGAGGTGGGGAGGAAGGAAGCAAGATGAAATATTCCAGCCTGAAATTCCCATGGTGTCACAAGGGACCATACTGAAAGCCCTGCTGAGGGTGTCGGTCTAATCCATGAGGAAATACAGCAAAAGAAAGACAAAGAGGAAAGTTCTCCTAGTAGAGGAGCTTTGGGATTGTTACAGAAAATAGACCAAATAGGGACACCAAGAAGGTGTCCTTTAGGAGGAAGTTTATTACACCAGTTGGCTTGACTGGGATCTCTCCCAAAGAGTTAGAGCCCTGCCTGGTGGGATTTCAGGGCTTTTATGGGGGAAAATAAGCAGGGAGGTACAAAGGCAGATTTGGCACCTTGTGATTGGAGGGTGGGGTGACATCATAGCTTGCTAAGGGAGTTTAAACATCTCAAGTTACTTTACAAGACCATCAGTTAAATAAGCATGGGTTACACAAAGGAAAAAATGTCCTGTTATATTCAAAGTTACATTGCAAGGCCATCAGTTAAACAAATATGGGTTACACAAAGGAAGAAGTGTCCCACTATCAGGTTTGTCTGGACACATCTGCCGGGTTTTTTTGGGCATTCTTGGCAGGCTTTTACTTAAAAATTTGCCTTCCCTTTCTGGATGACCCAGTGCTCTGCCTGGAACAGAAGGCCTTATCTTCAAAAGCTCATGGCTTTATTGGTATCAGTCAGGGAGGTGGTGGGGGTTAGGGCAAAGTTCATAGGGAAAAGAAACTTTGTAACCGTGCCAGGCACAGTGGCCTCCAATTAGCAGTGCACAGATAGTTTTGATGTTTGCAAGGCTCGCACTTTTACTGCCAGGAACATTTGTTTCAGTGTAGCCAGCTCTACACATCTCAGTGAACAGGGTGAAGGAGAGGTCAGGGACAGGTTGTGGCAAGGGCTTTGTTTTCAGGAGACAGAAGCCTGGC
>NW_004955411.1:5089535-5105594 GCF_000276665.1 Chinchilla lanigera
AAAAGAGATAAAAGGAGAAAAATTATATCCTGCCTACCTGCCAAAGCCTGATCACTACCCCCATTCATAGTTAAGACCAGACTAAAACAATGGCATTCGTCCCCCTCGATTTACCACTGAATTTTGAAGCATATTTTACATACAACTGAGTTTCAAGTTCAAAACCCATAAAAGCCTGTATGCTTCTTTCTGCTTCATGACCAAGAATTGCAGCAGACCCATACCATGGACCCTGAGAAATGTCCACATAGATACATCTTCATGGTTTTAAAATAACTTTATATATGAAAGTAGAACACTATCAATTCTTTCCAGAGCACAAAATGTTTTAACCCAATATACATATACCTATATTTCAGTACAATGTGAACTATAGATATACATTATTATTTTCTTTTCCAAGTGGGCCCCACAGAAAACTTAACCAAGATCCCAGAATGCCAGGGGCCCACTTGAAGGCTTTTCTGATCCAGATGTGCTGGGCCATCACACCACACTGAGTGCCCAAGGCTGAAGTGACTTAATTAATCAAATCGGTCTCCTGAAGTAATACAAGTTTAAAATTAATTGTGAGTTTTCACATCTGTGACATCAGAGTGGCTAAAAATACATATGAGGATGTTGAATCTTGAAAAATTAAATTTTAAATGTAACTCTGATTTTGAAATATATAGAAGAAAAATAGCACAGATCAAATAGAAATACTTTTAAGACTAAGAAATATACTTTTAAAGGCAGTCTTTAAATACTTAGTTTCTCTGATGATCTTATTTCTTTTCATTTTACACATAATCAGCTGTTTCTTATTTTTCAATTTGCACAAAATCAACAGTTTTACATATATATACTTATATTTCATTTCCTATTTCATGCAGTATGAAATACAAAGAATTACTTAATATTTTCATATTTTCTATCAAAGGCAAATGGAACATTTGACACTTCCATACAGCTAATTAAAAAAAGAATCCACCAAGGGTATTCTTTTTTAATTAGCTGTATGAAAGTGTCAAATGTTCCATTTGTCTCACCACATTGTCTCACTAGTGTAAAACCTGAAAGAGTTAATTTAAACCTGGAGGTATGACAGACATTGTGAAATGATAGGAAAACACTCAAGGGTAAAGGGCAACTAGGTTGGGGGAAAAGAGAAGGGAAAGAAGGAGAAATTTTGTATGTATATATATACAGGATAGCTAACATAGTTATTCTACTGTCTTCTATTTCTTTGCTGAAAGAAACTGTTAATGAGTCCTTGATTGTTCAATATTGCATGTCTCTATCTGTTTTCATGAGAAACCACTTTGAAGATAGCAATATGTAATACAACAAGCATTGTTAATTTCCTACCACTTTGTTTGTAACTCTGTATTGTCTGTGCTGTTCTCTTGCTATATTGTAAAGGTTGTCTGTCTGTTAATGTTTTCCTCCTTTTATTTTTAAAATAAAAAAAAGGAATGACCTATAATCTGCATAAAGAATGGATTGTTCTTTTGTGGGTGTGCGAGGTCATTGTAACTATTCCCGGTTGCGTTGTTCATGGTCCACTCCAGTAGGTCCCCCCTCTTGCTCCACTGAGAATTTTACTTGTAGCATCACTTTCCAAAATAAATTATAGCACCGCTCAAGAAAACATTTTCTATGAATCAGAAGGATGCTCGTTTACAAAAGATCTTACTATTTTAGGGTATCCTGGTCTTCTGGACACAAGGCGAGGTTGTCCTCAATTCCTTTCCTCTGCTCGATGCCTCAGACATGCCTCAGCCTGGATTCCTCCTGAGATGCCTCCGTGCTGTGAGACAGGACTGCTGCTTCTGCCAGCCACTCTTCTGCTTTTGCCCCTTGCTGAAATGAAGAAGAAATAGACCACAAACACCAGGACTGCCTTGTACGGCCGTCATGGTCACTGGTCAGATAACTGCTTCTTTTATAATAAATTGTAATCTAGATCCAAAACATCTATTATTGTGAAATCAGACTGGAAGCACAAAGACACTAAAAGTTCTTTAGCCCCAAGGAGTTCAAGAGTGGTGTTTGTTCTCAAGCCAATACATTGTTTTAAAATCACAGACAGAAACCTTCACACTCCAAGACAGAACTGGATGTTAGCCTTGTTCAGTCTCATGCTTATTGTCTTATGAGTTAGAGAGACAGGGTCGGTAATCTCTAGGCACTAAATCCTGGATTCGAACTCGACTGACAACTCAAGTGGGGACCACGCTGTCCTCAGCACATACACTCGCATCTTTCGTGACTGCAGTATTCAAACACGCCTGCTTTCCCTCCTCCTTTTCACAATCACTCATCAGCAATTTGAAGGAGTGATAGAATGGGTGATGGTTTCTCACAGAACTCTCACTCACAGGGGGTCCCGTACAGTGTAATAGTGTGTAATGGTACTGGCAGAGAAAGCCAAGCCTTAGCTTTCTCTTGCTAGTCTCCTAGATATTAGGTATCAAGGGCTCTCTTTACTTACGCAGAAGTATAGGTATTTAAAACTCAGAGTGTTACAGAAAGTGTTACAGCACTCAGTGTGTTAACAGCTTGTGAAAAGCGCAGCAGCACCAAGACCAGCAAACCGGTGGCCTCCGAGGTTTGGAGGCGGGTGCACGGCTTTCTTCACACTGGAAGGCGTGGCTGGGATCATTCACCAAAAAGCAAAGCCCCAACTCTCAGGGAGGAGGATTGTTACAAGATTTTCAGCCATGGAGGAGGTACAGAAACTGCTTGCCTTTGGTTGATTGGGCAGAAAGTTACACTGAATTTCACCTGCTTTGCATGTAGCTAGGATAAGTTAGAGACACACTATTGGTCAGGAAAGTTACACCGAGCTGCACCTTGTTTGCACACAGCAGGAGCAGGGACAAAGTGTTACACTGTTCGGGGGGGAATCAGAAACTTAACAGAGAACAAAGGGCTTACTGAAGGTCAGGAAGAGGCCCGCAGAAGGGCAGGGCCTCCTGTCTGGGAGCGAGTAGTTTTTTCTGCTTTGAAAGGAGAAATCCCATCTTAACAACTCCAGGGTGCAGGCCCCCTCAAACCAGAAACAGAAGTATAAAACTCAGTTTAACAAAGTTGCCTCTTCCTACAGCTTACGACAATCAGCCATCTACGTTCTTGCTGTGAAGGACATGCCAGTGAATACTTTGAAGAAAGGTGGGGCAGAGTTGAAAGAGCCTAGAAAGACTGGGAAGGCTCTGGCTGAGCTGCAGTTCTATCAGTGACTGGCTGTGGGGCTTGGGACTGGACACTGTATCGCTCTATAGCTCAGTTTATGCATCTGAAAAAAATATAATGCTGGGGCTGGGGATTTAGCTCAGCGGCACAGCGCCTGCCTGGCAAGTGCAAGGTCGTGAGTTCGATTCCCGGTACCGGGAAAAAAAAACAACAAAAAACAAAAAACAACAAAAAAATATAATACTAACATCCCAGAATAATTGTGAGTATGAAAGCAGTAATAATGCACTACATGAAGGCTAACTAATGTAGGCTAGTCTTGTTATTGAAGATACTGAGCCAAACTGTACAGTGATGAAGGTATTCCCATAGCGCCCATGTTCTATGACACTGTGATCTCAGGGAAAGCAGTTTTTGCTGACTTCTCAGTAACAGATTGATAACAACTTATATTTATATAAAATTTACACCTTACACGGTTTTCCTTCTCTTTATCTCATTTTAATTCAACTACAGCCTCTGAAGTAGTAAGCACTACATTCATTGAAGTAAAAGGGCCGATAAACTTGTCTAAGAGCATCTGGAAAGTATGCAAGAGAAAGTGATCTAAGCTAAGTGCATTTACTCCAATAGAAGCAGTTATTATGATGTGTACAAAGTGTCATATTACATTTTTATTACTACTGGAGGTCCGCGGTACACGATGTCTGCTTCACTTGTAGTGCGTTGGTGCCTGTACTCAGCTCTGACTGATTCCATTTTCATCCTTTTCCTCTTCCCTCTCTCCCTCCTCCCTCTATCGTGATCTCATTTCCACTTGAAAAGATCTACCTCACCACCTCCTCTTCCCTATCTTTTACTTTGCTCTTCTTTTACATTTTGTGTTTCTCATATAAAAGAAACCAAGCAATATTTAAGCTTGTGTGTCTCATTTATTTCACTTACCATTATGATCTCAGGGCATATCTACTTACCTACAAGGGACTCTGATTTATTTTTCTTTATGGCAGAGTAATACTCCATTATTTGTAAATACCACATTCTCTGTATCCATTCATCTGATGATGGACATATAGACTGATTCCAAGATTTAGCTATTATGAATTGTGGTGCTATAAACACTGGTATACAGGTATCATCATATGTTGTGTGTAATACAGAATATCAAGGAGAATAGATGGGTCAAATGGAATTTCTAGTTTTAGTTTTCTGAGGGATCTTTCTACTGGTTTGCATAGGGGTTGTATTAGTTTCCATTCTTTCCCCCACAACCTTACCAGCGTTTGTTGTTATTTGATTTCTTGATGATGGCCATTCTTCCTGGGATAAGTTGGAAGGTCAGTGTTGTTTTAATTTCCATTATTCTAATGCCTATGGTGTTATGAGTATCAGTCATTTCTACTTCTGTGTAGTGTCTATTCATTTCACTTGCCCATTTTTTTATTGAGCCTTTTCCTTGGAGGGAATAATTTTTTCAGTTCTTTATGCAGTCCAGATGTTAGCTGGTCTGTTTGAGGAGTAGCTGGTGAAATTTTTCCCTCTCAGTAGGTTGTCTCTTTGCTTTGTCAATTGTTTCTTTACCTGTGCAGAAGCAGATAAGGTGGGTGGCAAAATCAGGGATCAGAACTTTGCCCAGTGCAGGGATGTTTTTTACTTCTGCTTTACTTTTTTTCTTCTCTCATCCTTTCTCCATGCATTCATTCTCCTTCTCCTCTTTTTCTCTGTCTTCTCCGTTCTTCCCCCCACACACAGCTGGACTTGTGCTGCACATGGCTGGCCTGGGGGGTGTTCTGTGTTCCCCAAGCCCTTTTTGGCCCAGAGAGAAGCCAGTTCTCCATGGGATGGCTGATCTGTTGTCAACAGACCAAGCTGGAACCAACATGCTTTTGCTCTTGGTCCAGAGCCTGATGCTGAGGCCACCAGGAACCTCTGTTCTTGGCTTATGGCCATCTCAAGCAGCTCCCAGCACCGGGTGTACTCAAAGGTCCATGGTGGTCAGAACTGGATCTTGAGGCCCAGCTGGAGACCCCTGACTGTAGAGCAACCCATGTACTGGTCCAAGCTCTGGGTGCCCGTGTGACACACAATCATGTGGATACTGGGGATGACGAGTGTGGGTCCATCTGTCGGGCAGGATCCAGGAGGGCACTGGGTGTGTGCAAGTGGCTTATGGGGGACAGGAAGAATTGGACTTGGCCAAGGAGCCCAGCATGCATGTGCCTGAATGCACAGCTGTGGCTTCAGATCTGGACCACACATTAGCAGAAAGGGAAGTAAGGGTGCACCAGCCCAAATGGGTCTGGGGACACAAGCTTGCCCAATAGGATCGCAGCTCCCTGTGCCAGCCCCAAGGGTAGATGGTCCCTTGTTGTGCTAAGCATTACCTAGTTCTGTTATGTGGTCTGGAGGTGAGGGTCAAGCATAGTGCCGGCACGTCCCTGGTCCATCAGAAGCTGGACAGCCCTTGGACAGGGGAGGGGCATGGGGCACGTGCCCCATGGTATATAGTGCATACATGGGATGTAACTCCGCCCCAGCTCCTGGCCCTCAGGTGAGGAGTCTCATCCTGGGGCTGTCTTCTTTGCCTGGGCCAAAGGCCAAGCAGTTGCCAAGCTGCCCGTTTTCTTACCTGGCCTGCACGCTGGTGCCAGAGGCACATGGCCTAGAGCCAGGCGTCTACGAGGCTGAGCAGCTAAGCGTGGGCCATCAGCAAAGGGGCAGCTGTGTCTTGTGAGGCTGTGCAGTGGGAAGAGTCACTGCTTGTTTTCCTGCTAGGCCTCCCTGATGCTGTGGTGATAACGTACAGAGCAGGGCTCCTCTAAGGTGCTGTCACTTTGTGTTTCCACTTCTGTCTCCCCACAAACACCGGGAAGCTGTGTACATTTGGCCGGTGGGATATGCATATTTGGAAGTTATGACTAACCTCCACCCAGACCTCTGCATTCCAGCACGGTCTGCGAAGCTCCTGGGGAAAGGCGCGGGTAGGGAAAGACCAGGCCTTTCTGCAAGAGAGCAGTTATGGAGGGGGAGGGGCGTCTCCAACTGTCACTTTAGGGCACTCTCCGAGCCTGCGTCCTGGGCCCGGACAAGGGACACAGGTTCAGTCACAGCGCTAGAACTGAGCAGAGGTACAAAGGTGGGGTAGGGAGACAAGACTCCTTGAGACTTGCCTGCATGTTGTGTTCACTTTCCCTTCCATGACTCAGTCAGCACCAGGTACTGGGAGGGGGGTTTGCTTGTGTCCCCCAGAGGTGAGCAGCTCCTGGGGGTCCTAGGAAGTCAGCACACAGCAAGCTCTGCATGTCTGCACTGGGTTGTGTGTACAATCAAGTTTGATCATGAAAATACATGCCCTTTTGTACCAAGATTGGCCGCAGAAATCCCATCGGTGTGGTTTTTGGCTTCAGGACAGCTGCTGCTTTGTGCTGGAGGCTGCATCTGCCTGAAGGACCCTGACCTGCCGGGTAGGGGGTCTCGGGTCTGTGTACGCTTGGCTTCCCTTGGCTTTTGTATTTTTTTCCATTTCTCAGAACTTCATTACCTTTTAATAGTGTTTATAAGTTTAATATTTAGTATACTCAAATTTTACTGTTTATAATTAGTTATGTTATTAGTACGTTCAGAGTACGCAATGATTACATTCTTGATGCGGAATTGTACATTGAATGTGTACAGTGAAAATGAGGCCCCTCCTGGCACCCTGTGGAGGGACCCATTAAGCACAGATTGTTCTCAAAGTCACTTCCACGGAGCAGCAGTCCCCATCCCCCAGCAACGCCAGCACGAGGCCCGGCTGTGTCTGAATGATCCTTTCTTTATGCCAAGCACACTGGGTAGCGGTGTGCAGTGCGAGCGCCCAGCCTGTGGCCAGGATGGGGCCAGTGTGCGGTCACGGCAGGAGCCCGAGACAGTCCAGTGCAGGTCATGAGCTGCAGGCCATGGTGGAGACGGGTAAGATGGTTTCTGGGAGTTTTCAGGGACACAGGCTCGGGCATGGGGCGGTCTGAAGCTCCCAGCCTCATGTAGGATTCTTGGGGCTACAGGGGACAGGTCTCATGGGGGTGGCCTGCCCTGGAGTGATGTCACTGCACAGGCACAAGAGCAGCGAGCTGCTGGCCTCTCAGGGAGAACTACCCTTCTGGTGGAGGCCACACCCTCGCCACAGATCTGAGATCAACCCAGTCCTAAAGCAGGACAGCCAGGCCTAGAGGTCAATTGTGGAGTTTGCTTTCCAAAGCTGAGTAACGAAGACCTGTGGAGTGGCGCACATCTGTAATCTCAGTACTCGGAGAGGTGGAGAGGCAGGAGGGAGGCTGAGGCACAAGAACCACGCATGTGAGACCAGGCCGGGCCACTTAGCTACTCAGTGAGACTGTGACAACATTAAGAACAAAAATGAAATGGGCTGGAGATGCAGCTCTGGGAAACGTTCCCCAGTACTGAAAAGAAACATTTCCTGATTTATAAGGTGCCTCAGTCGAGCGAATTCTGCAGTGTCCAGGGCAAGACTGGACCAGTCACCCCTAGGAACCTTCAACCTCTGGAATCCAGGATGCTCTGAGATTTCATATTTTAAAAATAAAACTTAATCAAGATCTCAAGGTTGCTTGTCCTTCTTTATGAAGAAGTGGTGGAGCTGTGCTGTGCTGTCCTCTGTCCTCCAACATGTAACTGTCAGCCATGACGGACTGCCCCCAAGTGGTCCCTGAAAGCCGAAACACACGTTTCCCAGTGGCCACCAGGAGCTCTGTGCCCCGGGGACCGCGTGCTCTGCCTGTGGACAGCAGGGACGTGAGCATCTCTCTGTCCCGCCTCTGTGACTGTGACCCTAACACTCCGCTGCCAGGATTCCACCTTGGAAAGTGAGAGTAAGGGACGCAAACGTTCCCTTCAGCTCTATTAGAGGCATGAAAAATTGGCAGCCTTCTGGAGGAGAGGCTGAGACACTGCGTCACACCACCGACTGCAAGAGGGGCGGAGACGACGGGACCACGCCCACAGTGCGTGCGTGAGGTGAGGGAGCGCTGTGGGCTGCACCCCCGCCTCAACACCAAGATGAAGACAGGAAGGAGGAGCACCTCGGGGGAACTCCGGATTTTGGTGGATGACTGTGTCCTTTTGCTTATTATTCACTTACATGGTGCTAATTTCACTATAATAAATGCTTCTGGTCAAAAATTCTGCATAATTTATTGAATAAACGAGTGAAAGATGATTAGGATCTATTGAGGATTTTCTACTGGACAAAAACCGAGATTCATCAGTCCCTTCTGGGATTATACCACTGGAGAGAAATCGGATTGCACTAATGTGCAAACTGTAGAAAAGGAAAGTTGTAGGGACCTAAGGTGAGTGGTGGCCTGGACCCGCGGCACGGGGAGGGGAGGAGCCACTCGGCACAGCACTGAGGAGAGTGCTCTGGTCCTGGACGGTGGTGCCGGGTGTACAACACTGAGAATGCACTTCCTGCCACCCAGCTGATCGATTTAAACCACACAAAAATTTTAACATTTATTTTAAAAAAAATCTATTGTTTACGTAAACCCAGAAAAAGAAAGCAAAAGTAAACATCAAAACATGTGCAACAGTGATGCATGGGGAGGGCAGGGGTGGGGCAGGCGCTGGTCCCAGGGGAAGCTCGGGAGCTGACCCCTGCTGTGGCGCCACCAGGAGCCCCAGCCCTACAGCTGGCGCACAAGGGCTTCCTGGCACTGGCTCTCGCTGTGGGGCCAGAGCCGGGGAGGGAGATGCCGGTGGAGCTGGCACGGACTCCGCAGGCGGGACTTCAGCTTGGGCTGGAGCTGGCCCTGGGGCTGTAAGATAAGAAAAGCTCAGCAACTCTCCATGTTTCTTCCCGGGGCAAAACCTTCCCACTGCCTGTCGGAGACAGCTCTGTGCACCAAGCCATGCCCAGGAAGTCCTCCCAGACTCACCCCCCCCCAACTGACTGCTGAGGGTCTCAGTGTTCAGGGATCACCCAGCACCTGGAAGCTCTGTCTGTTTTCAACCGCCCACCCCATGGCTATAGTCCCATACCCTAGTCCTCCTCACCCCTGGGCTCTGCCTCAGTGAGCTCAGCCTGCTCCAGCTGGGCCAGAAGAAGCTTGGCTGTGTGGTGCACCTGGGAGTGCAGCTTCAGCAAGGAGTCAAGGATGGAGGACATGGACCCTGGGGAAGTTGGATAGCAGCGGAGTGAGAGGCCTGGCCTTGCTGCCCACACTCCCTGCCCCCAGCAAGGATGGACATGTGGCCTCCACCATCCGTGCATGGTCCAGCCCCGCGGTCTCCATAAACCCATGGAGCAGTCCTGGCCCAGGCAGCCCTGAGCACCTGACAGAAGGCTCTGTGGGAGGGAGCCCTTCCTCGGGGGCGTCACCACGCTGCCTGCTTCAGGGCAGCTGACACACTGTCCCTCTGCCCGTCCCCACTGTCAGCTCCATGAGGACAGAGACTGGTACCTGCCGAGTGGTTGCACTCAAGGGCACAGGGCTGCTCCTCACATGTCAGAGAAGCGAGGGGACAGCAGGCGTCTGTCCTGCCCTCTCTTCCGGTTTCAGCTCATGCAGCGGCATGCTGCCCAGTGCTCTGCGCCTCCTCTGGGCTCCTCTCGAACTGTTGGGACCCACATCTAGGGAGGCCAGGGGCAGGCTCGTCTCTGTAATGTGGTAATGCCTGCTCTGCTTCCAGGATAACTGTGTGGACCCCAAATAGCATTGAAAGCCCAGAGGACTGTGCTTGCATCTGCCCTGGTTGTTGGCTCATGGTCAAGGCCCAGAGAAGTGTCTGCACATAGTATGTCTTCATGTTCCTGGATTAATGTTCCCACTGGCACTTCCATGACGTGTAAGTGGCGTGGGGCCTTTGTATTCACCAAGGATTCCTGCCTGGGACCACCCTGAAGCCCACAGACTGACTCTGCAATCTCCTGGACAATGACCAGAACAACTTTCCCCAGGTGCAGGGGTGAGTGTGGGGGAGGCAAAGCTTGCCAGTGGGGATGGAAGATCATCTGTGAGAATCAGCAGGGCCACTGCAGCTGGTCTTCCACGGGGCCAAGGCCAGGGTGGAGTCTTATGAGACCCCATTCCATCCTACAGCCATGAAGTGCGCTTGATTTACTCGACAGAGGCCGAGAGGGGCTTGCACCTTCCAAAGACTTGGAGCCTTAGGTGGCGTCACACACTGCGCTGCTGAGCGCAGAGCTCACCTTCCCACCATGAGGTCCTGTGAGGAGGAAGTGTTGGCCCTGGAGCCCTCTGGGAAGCAGGGCCTGCTGACGGGGCCGCTGTCCAGGGAAGCCTGCTCCGGGAGCTCCGTCAGGGTGCGCTGTGTGTCTGCACCTGCCAGCTCCGTCCTCTCTGTGCAGACCTCTGCCGGGCTCTCGGCTGCCTGGTTTCCAATCTGTGGTGGGACAGTGGGGAGACATGGGGTTGGTGTAACACCCGTGACTTACCAGGAGGGCTTGAGGACTAAGCTACCCTTGTAGAGCTCATTTAGCCCAGGCGTCCCAGACATCTGACAGGTGCCACTTGGACACCTAGGCCAGGAGTTACAATGAGGTAAATTGTAAATAACGAGTGAAGTCAAGGAACATAGTGTCTTCGTCCCTCTTTTGGTACCCCCAGCCCCGGCAACATGTGGACAGTGAGCCTGCCCCTCCCGAGGTGGAGGCTGAGCACAGCGGATGTGGATGTTGAAGACGTGAGGTGCACAGTCCTCTGGGAGCTGCACACTGGACCTGCTGTTTCCCAAGCCCTGGAGGGAGGTGATGAACATGTTATCTGTCCCCGAGGGTCCTCTCTGTCCTCCTATGGCCCTCAGCTCACACACACACCCTGTGCCCTAGCTGGCATCTGTTGCAACTGGGAGTCCAGTGTGTGTCACAGGCACACAGCACACAGGCCCTGTGACAAGCTCCAGCCCGATGCCCTGGGAGCCGCTCGGTTGGGACAGAGCCCAGCAGCTGGCACGAAGCATGAGGCTCTGCCTGACCACAGTTTGTGCTGCTTTTGCCTCAGAGGAGCCTGTGCTGCTGACACTCAAACAGCTCCGTCACTGGCT
Source organism: Chinchilla lanigera (assembly GCF_000276665.1). Lineage (NCBI taxonomy): Eukaryota > Metazoa > Chordata > Mammalia > Rodentia > Chinchillidae > Chinchilla > Chinchilla lanigera. The sequence continues at coordinate 5,100,774 of NW_004955411.1, forward strand.
TCTACCTCGGGAGGCCAGGAGATGGCTCTGGGCTGTGGATAATCTCTGGGCACTGCCCTGCTCCTCCTGCAGCCCTGTCATGGGTGGGAATGTGACAGGACCCCAGGCCCACAGCCTCCCAGCACCTGCTCCTGCCCAGGAGGAACTTTGCTAGGACCCTGACTTCCCCCCAACAACACACATAGTGAGGACGGGAGTTGGGCAGGGGACTCACAGTGCCGACCGAGCCTAAGTGGACCTGTCCTGGGCTTGGTGGCTCCAAGTGGCTCCTGTCCAGGCCCAGGGAGACCCGCTGTGGGCTCCCTCTTATCTCTGAGCCCGTGGTCGCTGGGTCTGGGGAGACCCGCGCTGTGCTGCCCACGGCAGTTGGGCGGTTCCTGCCCCGTGGCCCGAAGAGCCTGGGCCGAGCGATCCACCTTCGCACTCGTGCCCACGTGCTCTCCCTGCGTGGGGTCCTGCGCCTTCCACCTTGAGGCCTGGGAAAGCAGCACAGCATGTTCTCCCCTGACTGTCTACAGCCAAGTGATTAGGGAGGCAGCCACCGCTAGACTGTGCTGCCCAGTCACCGCAGGGTTCCAAGTTCTGTTTGGACCTATCGCCAAGGAAGTGAGGTCACGTGCTGGGCCCACAGGCTGAGCTCCCCCTCTGATGAGAAGACCCTACAGCCCCTTTCTCTCCATAGTGAACAATCTGTGTGCTCCTGAGACACAGCAATGAAAACATAGGCAGCTGCCTGTGATGTCAGAGTCTGATGAATTTGAAGTTTAAATACAACACGTGTAGATGTTTAAGATGCAGCAGGCCCAGGGAAGTGTGCTTTTCCATCTGAAGGGCCCATTCTCTCTCATGACGCAGTGCTCAGGGTCATCACGTAGAGCTCTGTCAGATTTTAGGATGATCTTCTTTCCTGGTTCACTTTTGTTGCATTTCAACTGTGATAGTGACTATGGCGATGTTCCATAAATGTCCGTAGCAATTTGCACGAATGGATAAAAACACTTCAAATGGTAACTCCTGGTTGACCAGGACAGAAGGAGTCATAGCAGGTTTTAACTTCAGGTGCACATGAATAAGGATTCACACTTCGATACTGATCTCAGTCACTAACAGTAGTATTGAGCATGGCGACATAGTGTGAGAGGACAGCAGGTGGTGACTGCAAGGCATAGTTTTTGCGAGGCCCTGGAGATCATCGCCCCAGGGGAGGTGCAGAACACATTCACACATCTTTGGGGACTTTGCTTGTGGGCACTGTCATCCCCTCCTATCTATCCTCCCATCCCACGCAGCCCCGGTACTTTGTGTCCTTGGTGGAGAGTCTGCCTTTTCTAGATGTGACAGGGCTGTCACCATTTGGTATAAATGTTTTTGCCAGGTTGTCTTCCAGCAGTAAAACCACGTTGGGTTTCAGTTCTCGTCAGTGGTGGAGCCATCGCTTGCCATTGTGTGGATGGAGCAAGAATTGTTCCCGATCCATCTGCTGATGGCCATTGGTGCTGTGTCCAGTACTGACCTTAAAAATGAAGCTGCTATGGCCATTTGTATACACACCTGTATATTATAGACTTGCATTTCTTGGGGAAAATATTTAGAGGTGAAATTTCTCCTTCATATTGTAGTTGTATGAGTGACATAGAAGTTGTTAAGGTTTGCTTGGAGGCAGTTGTTTGGAGCAGTTTGAGGATTTTGTCTTAGTTCATTTCATTGCTTTATTTGTTTTTGTGAGGATTGTACAAAAGTGGCTTGAGTTTTCTGTGTTTTTTTTATTTGATTTTATATAATCAGCCTGAGAAGAAACTACTTATATTACATAAATTCAATATTCAAAAATTCAATTTTTTAATAGAGAAAAATCTAAAAAGGAAAATATAAAAATCACCTATAATTTCACCAACCCAAAGCTTTTGGAGTTTCCCTTACCTTGAAAACTGTAGTTTCCTTTACTGAACAAACACAGCATAAGGTTTATGACTATGTAGACATTGGTCTACTGTTAGGTATCTTCATTGACTGAAATTTTTATTGTTAACCTTTTAAATAAGATGGCTGCAATATTTGGATACTACATATATCTTCTCAAAATTGGGATATCTTAGAATGAAAAATATTTAACATTATTTTTCTTCCTAAATTTTTTCTTTAGTACTAGAATTTGAACTCGGGATTTCTCACTGAACTATATTCCCACACCATTTTAAATTGTATTTTTCTTTTTTTAAATTTTGACATATGGTCTAACTAAATCAATAATTTGGCCATGCTAGGCTCATATTTGTTACCTGGATTCTGGCAATGTCTGGGGATGGGGACTGTGCTCCATTAAAATGACTTTGAGAACAAGCTATGCTTTATGGATTACACCATAATGTGCTAGGTAGAGCTATTTTCATTCTGTACATTAACTGTATCAACTTCACCATGAATGTAACCTTGTAGTACAAACATGTAAAGGCAAGGCAAGAGGCATCACAATCCCTGACTTGAAATTATACTATAAGGCTATTGTGATAAAATCAGCATGATATTGGCAAAAAGACAGAGCTGAGGACCAGTGGAACAGATTAGAAGATGAAAACAACTATAAATACACTGAGCCACCTTATCTTTGATAAAGGAGCCAAACAAGTTCACTAGAAGAAGGACAGCCTCTTCAATAAATGGTGCTAGAACAACTGGCTTTCAACACGCTGAAGACTAAAAATAGACTTATCCATTGTGCACTAAATGGAAGTAAAAATGAATCAAGATCCAAATATTAAAACAGAAACATGCAATCCACTAGAAGAGAAAGTAGGTAAAAATCTTCAAAACATACGGGTAGGCCAAGAGTTCATGAACAAAAATTAAAATGTACTGAAAATACTTCAAGGAATCAACAATTGAGATCTCAACTTCTTAAAAAGTTTTTGTGCATCGAAAGAAATCAGCAATAGAGTGAAAAGAAAACACACAGGCTGGGAGAATATCTTAGCCAACTGTCCCTCAGACAAGGACTTCTATTTAGGACATACAAAGACTTGAAAAAAATCAGGTCTCCAAAATCCACAGACTCAATTCAAAAATGGGTATCTGAGATGAATACACACTTCTCAGATGAAGAGATATAAATGGCAAATAAATATATGAAAAAATGTTTAATATCATCAATCATTCAAGAAATGCAAATTAAAACAACACTGAGATTCCATCTCACCCCAGAACGAATGGCTATCGTCAAGAAATCAATCAATAACAAATGCTGGTGGGGCTGTGGGAAAAAGGAACACTTCTCCACTGTTGGTGGGAGTGTAGCCTGGTACAACCACTATGGAAATCAGTGTGGAGATTCCTCAATAAACTAGGATTAAAGGTCCCACTCGACCCAGTTATTCCCCTTCTGGGTATTTTCCCAGAAGAATTAAAAACATCATACCATGGTGATATATGCGCACCCACGTTTACAGCAGCACAATTTGTCATAGCTAAATCTTGGAAACAACCTGAATACCCATCAGCCAAGGAATGGATAAAAAAGATGTGGTATTTTTATACAATGGACTACTAAGCTATAAAGAAGGATAAACTCAAGGCTTTTACAGGTAATGGATGCAATTAGAGACCATACTCATAAGTGAAATAAATCAGGCTCATGTGTAAACATTGTATTTTCTCCTTAGTGTAAAGAAACTGAAAGAGTAAATAAGATCTAAAATGTACAATAGATACTGTGAAAGGGAAAGAAACTGCTCAAAAGGAAAGAACAACTGGGATGAGGGAAAGGAGAAAAAACAGAGGGAAAAATACTATTTGATCTATTTTGCACGCCTATATCTGGTCATCTGAGCAACTACTTTGAAGGTGACAATATGCAATACAATAGCCGTTATTAATTTCCTATCATCTTGTTTTGAAATTCTGTATCATTTTTTATTTTTTTAGTTCTTATTAAAAAAAGATATGAGAAGTTAGCAACACAATAAAAAAAGGAAATGATACTCTGACACCTAGGAAAAAGTACAACAGCCAAGTGAAGCAAATTCTGCACAGACCTGAGACCCCCTCCCTGGCAGGCCAGGGTCCATCTCTGTGATGCAAGCCTAATGCATAAAGAGGCAGCTGTCTGAAGCCAAGACCACACGGAGGAGGATTTCTGTGGATAATCATTTTTTCTTTTCCAATCATTATTTATTTTGTAACTTTGTTTTTTATTAGTACATGTTTGTCATACATATTGATTGCATTCATTGTAGGGAATTTGTACCTGTACATAATACATCTTAATTCATTTTTTGTTCCATTCTCCCCTTTCAACCTTACTTCCCCTACCATTTACAAAAATGTTGTTTCTATTTTTCCTTCTGTTCTCTTTTTCTCCTTTTCCCTTCCTTCCCTTCCTCCCTCCCCCTTCCCTGGGTCCCCTCCCATTTGAATACATTCTGTCTACTTCCCTACATCTACCTTCCACTAAGCTCTTTATTTACACTTTGGGTTCCTTACACAAGAGAAACAATGACATTTTTAGCTTGTGTGTCTAATTTATTTCACTTAGGATTGTGGTCTTGAGGTGCACCCATTTTCCTACAAATGACTCAAGGTTATCCTTCTTTATGGCACAATAGTACTCCATTGTATATACATACCATATTTTCTCTATCCATTTTTTGATACATTTCTGGGCTGTTTCCAAGATTTAGCTGTTATAAATGTGCTGGTCTAAACATGGGCATGAATATACCACATGGTACGATGCTTTCAACTCTTTGGGGAGGATACCTAGAAAGGGAACACCTGGATCAAATGGAACTTCTGTTTTGTTTTTTTGTTTTTTGTTTTTTTTTTTTT
>NW_004955411.1:5105784-5107979 GCF_000276665.1 Chinchilla lanigera
TTTTTTTTTTTTTTTTTAAGAATCTTTATAGTGATTCCACTAGTGGTATTTTTTATATTTATACTGATTCCATAGTGGTATTTTTATCACAGTATTTTTATAGTAAAACTTCAGGTTGGGGATTGTGATCCCCAGTGCCTCACCCTTGTTGCCCAGAATTGCTTTTGCTATCCTAGGTCTTTTCTGGTTCCATGTGAATTTTAAGGTTGTTTTCTTCTGTTCTGTGTGATGTGCTATCGGTATTTTGATTGGTGTTGCATTAAATCTGTGTAACAGGTTTGGAAGTATGGTCATTTTCACTGTTGGTCCTGCCTCTTCAAGAGCAGGGAATATCTTCCCGTCTTCTGATATCACCTTCTAGAATACTGCTGCTTTCAATGTATACAGGTCCTTCACTTCCTTTGTTAGATTGATTCTTTTGTTTTGGTTTGGTTTTTTGGTTTTTTTCCAGTACTGGGAATCTAACTCACAACCTTGTGCTTGCCAGGCAGGTGCTGTACCACTGAGCTAAGTCCCCAGCCCCCTAGATTGATTCTTAAATATTTCATTTTTATTGATGCTATTATGAAAGGTGTTGTTTCCCTAATTTTTCTGTCAGTGAGACTGATATTTACATACCAATTGATACCTCTTGATTTTTGAGTGTTGACACTGTATCCTGTTATGCTGTTGAATATTTTTTAATTAATTCTAGAAGTCCTTGGTGGAGTTTTTGGGTCCTCTATGTAGAGTATTATGTTGTCATCAAATAATAATAATTTAACTTCTTCCTTTCCTATCCATACTCCTTTTATGTCTCCCTTTTCTTAATGCTCTGACTAATGTTTCCAGAACTATATTGAATAGTAACATAGTAATAGGGGACATCTTTGTCTTCTTCCTGATTTTAGAGTGAAAGCTTTCAGGTTTTGACCATTTATCATGATGTTGGCTTTTGGTTTGTCAAAGAGGGTTTTTATTTGATAGAGATAAACTCCTTCTCTTCCAATTTTTGGTACAGTTTTCATCATGAATGAGTTTTTCTATCTGGTATTGGACTTGTTGAATGCTTTATCTGCATCTATTGAGACAATCATATATTTTTCCCCTTGGTTCTGTTAATACGGTTTATTGTATTTATTGTTTTGCATATGCTGAACCATCCCTGCATCCCTGGGCTGAATCCTACTTGCTCATGACATATAATCTTCTTGATGATTTGCTGCACTTTGTTTTCCAGTGTCTTACTGAGGATCTTTGCTTCTCTGTTCATTAAGGAGATCAGATTTTAGTTCTCTTTTTTGTTGGTCCTTCTCTGGTTTGGTATAAGGGTAATGCTTTCTCTCAGGAATGAGTTTGGGAGTATTTCTTCCCTTTCAATGTCATTAAAGAGTTTGAGGAGTAGTGGCATTAGATCTCTAAATTTCTTGTAGAATTCAGCAGTGAATACATAAGAACCTAAGCCTTTTTCTATTTGTACTTTTTTACTACTTCTTAAGTTTCATTGACTAATACTGGATTATTTAGAATTTTTATATGTTCTTGATTTAGCTTTGCTACATGTGCTACTGAAGCAAGCACTTGCTTCAGCTTTGGTAATTCATATGTATCTAGGAATCTGTCCATTTCTTCTGTGTGTTTCATCTTATGAGAGTACAGGTCTCAGAGTAGGTACTGATGATCTGGATTTCTGGATGATCCACTAGTGTTTGTTTTATATAGTTGGGTACATTAGTATTTGGTGCATATATATTTATGATTGTTATTTCTTCCTCTTGGACTATTCCCTTAACAAGTATGAAGTGACCTTCTTTGTCTCTTCTGATCAATCATGGCTTGAAATTCATTTTACCTGCAAATGAAATAGCTACCCTTGCTTTGGTCCATGTCCCTATCACATGCAGTATTGGTTTTACATCCTTTGATTTTTAGTCTGATGGGCTTTATTCAGATAAATGTTAAGTTAAATGTGTCTTGTATGCACCATATTGTTGGATCTTGTTTCTCAATCCATTCTGCCAGTCTGTGTCTTTTGATTGATGATATGAGACCATTCACACTGATGGTTATAACTCATACGTATTGACTTATTTTTGTATTATTTTCCTGTTGCTGGTTTTCATTCTTTCCCTTTTATTTAACTGCTTGCCTTGCCTGGTGGCTTCATTCTATTGGGATTTATGGAGTTTGGGGATTTATTGTCTTTTTCTAGAATA
>NW_004955411.1:5108364-5113969 GCF_000276665.1 Chinchilla lanigera
CTCTAACAGCTTTTACTATTTTGTTGCTGTGTTGAATTTGTGAAATTTTGACTATTGTGTGCCTTGACATAGTTTTTTCTGATCCTAGTTGGAGTTCTATAATCATCACTTATCTATATATGAAACTCTTTTTCCATATTTGGAAAGTTTTCTGCTATTACTTCTATGAACACTTTTTAAAATACACTTTGTGCTACCTTATTTCCTCATTGATTCCAATTAATCTTATATTAGTTTTCTTTGCATCACCTGGCAGCTATTGGGTTGACTTTTCATGGTCCTTTGCTATTTTAAGAGGTCTCTCATTTGATGATTGCCAATCACAATCTTGTCTTCTAGATCTCACATTCTGTCTTCCCATTGGTTGATGCTGGTCCACATGCTTTCAGTAGAATTTTTTATCTCCTGGATTTCTATTTGAATCTGCTTTATGGAATCCAGCTTTTTCTATTTTTGGAATTCATGATTTCCCTGTCTTTCCTAAGCTCTTCTACTTCCACTACCTGCTCACTAAGCATGTTGTTCCTCATGATCATCATCTCTTTATTTATCTGTTTTCGTTTTGTCAGGAGACTTATTGATCTCTTTGGTTACTTCTGGTGCTACCATTTCAGAAAGTTCAGCTGGTGGCTTTTGATTTCTTCCACCTCAGTGTCCTCTTGATTTGCCTTGGGGAAGTTGGAGATAATGAATTTCATCTTGCTTCCATATTTTCTTATTTTCTATTTATTCTTGTTGTTATTCATTCATTTCTTTTCTGCATTGAGGCTTGTAATTGCTTAGGGTAGGTAGTTTTATTACTGGTGTAAACCTCTCTTTAGGATTTGACTACTTTTCAGAGATGTCTTCTTAGCATAGCTGGCTTTTGTCTTCTGAGTGTGTCCCAGGACTTCTGCCTCTTAAATACATTAGGGATAAAATGTTGCAGCTGCTTGGCCTAGCACCCAGTTCTTTGGTACAGGTCTATAGCATTGTTTATGATCCCCTGGCAATCTAAGTATTGGCATGCAAGGAAGATCAGTTGATTACAGCTATGTCACTTTGGCTAAAGTAATACAATCATGAATAATAATAATATCAATTACAGACTGAAAAATGACAAGCTTTAATAACTCTTAGTTTGCTGCCTTTAACCATAGGTACCACATTTATAGTTATTTAACAAAATCTAAAACAATTCAGAAAATTATATGTAGTAAATATCCACTAGACTGACTTTATCCTTGGCAGAGAAAATTTAAAAGGGATAAACAGAGAAGGGATAAATAGAGAAATAAAGAAAAGGCAGAGATTAAAAGCAAGGTTGAAAGGAAAAAGGAAAATTATTCAAACCTTGGGAAACTGCTGAATAAGACAGAGAAAGAAAGACAGGAAAAGAGGAAAAACATAAATAAAATGCAAAAAACTAAAAACAATGCTCACACTCACAAGAAAATAAAAAAACAATGAACAAAAAAGAAAGCATAAAAAAATGAAGGGAAGAAAAATATTCTCTGTTATCTCAAGCCTGTGGTTATCTAGACTTCAAATAACCATATAAATGTTTTTATCATAACCAGTTCTCAGCTAAGTGAAAATTCAGTCCACAAGGAAACACTACTCTTTTCCTTTTGAAGAAGAGCAAAGTGTGACCACATAGGTATTGGTGAAGAAGTGTAGGAATGAGAACCCTTTGGCCTTGCTACTGATACAATCACTTCAGGAAGAATTTTGCCAGTTTATTTAAGAGTTAATACATATCAAGGCTGGGGTATAGCTCAGCAGCACAGTGCCTGCCTGGTTAGCAGGAGGTCCTGAGTTCAATTCCTGGTTCAAGAAAAAAAAAAAAAAAACACCTAACTATCTCAGGATTCTGCCCATCCAATCCTCTTACGCTCATACAAAGACTTTACAGGGTAACTGAAAACTGAAATGCAAACATCAATGAATAGCTGAGGAAATTTTCAAAGACATAAATTTGTTTGTTTTTTAACTGTGTTGATGGCTTTATGGGAATATGCATATCAAATATTATCAAACTCTATAGTACAGCTATATACAGGTCGTTTTAGCTCTACATTATTTTAATACAACTGTTAAGAAATGAGGCACAGTAAAGTGTTCCATGCAAAGTTTAACATCAAGAATAGGAAGTCCAGAGCAGCATGGCGTGTATTTATTAAATTCTCCTGCAGTTTGTTTCCACAGGATGTCATAAAGGTAGCTGCTTTACATCCTCTTCCCTAGGACAGAGGACATATAATCTGGCTCAGCATGTTATCATACATCTTAGTTACTATCTTATTGCTGGGACAAAATACTTGACACCTTCATGTTAAAGGATGAAAGATTTATGCTAGCTCACAGAACGTAGAGGTTCTGGTCCATAGTTGGCTGGCTCCAAGCCAGGGTGGCATGGCAGAAGAGAAACAGTCCATGGCAGGGTAGGTAGGGGAACAGGAAGTGTATATGTCATTCTAGGTCACACCCAGTAACTCACCTCTTCCCACCAGGTTTCACCTCCTGTGATCACACCTAGCTGTAACCCCATCAGTTGACTAATCAATTACCACGAACTCGTGATCCAGTTCCCTCCCAAAAGCCCTGCCTAGGAGCACATGAGGTTTTAGGGGCACATCCATGCAAGCCATAACATCACTCATAAATGCCATTCTTCCTTAGTAGTTGAGACAAACAGCAAAGAAGACACCTCAATGCAGGCAGATTGAAAACAACCAGATTTTATGTATATAATAGGAGAAATACTGTTATGGTTTGTCTGGGTGTCCTCCCAAAGCCTCATGCGGCTGTGGGGCAGGCTTTTAAAGTTTGATTGATTAGGGGTGTGAGAGCTGCACCCACCCTGGGGTGGATAGTTTGCATATGTAAGGAAGAGGAAAAGGGTGCTTGAGGCGATTCCTCCCCCATTCTGCCGTGGTGTGTGCTTGCTGCTTTGGCTGTGTTCTGCCGCCCTGAGCTGTAGCTCTCCGCCATGTGCCACTCTGCCTTATAATCTGCCAAGTACGGACTGAAACCTCCACAAACTGTAAGCGAAATAAACCTTTCCTTCCTTAAATTTGGGTGTCAGATATTTTGTCCCAGCAGCGAGAAAAAAAGTAACCAAGACAAATACAATGGCCATTGAAGCAAACAGCTGTGGGAAAGTGAGCACTGCGAAAGATCAGTGAGTGTTGGGCCAGGTCCAAAGTAGAGAAAACCAGCCCAGAGCACAAATCTCCCATGTTTGTTCCCAGGCCAAACAAGTGGCTGACGATCTAACAGATGTCTCCTACCCCATATAATGGGCAGTACTCAATCCAGAGGTGTTTCTACTGAGCTCTGGGCATGCAACTGGGGCCTGGAGCAGGCCCAAGAAAACCAAAATTCCATCCATTGATGGGAGCTGCTGGCCTTGCCAATGCCACTGAGCTGAGTGTGGTGTTGGCAAAGAACCCATGTACAGCTGTTCATCTAGGCTCCGCATTTTGTGCCACAAGTACTGGCTGTGCCATGGAGTAAACACCCTGAAGCTTACACAAAGGTGGGTGGGTGGGTTGCTGCCATGCCATAGGTGGAGAGGGGCAATGTTATTCCCCTAATCCTGGCTCCACTGAGTGTTTGAGCTGGGGACATGAGGTCTCTCACAAAGGAGGACCTACGATATTGTTGTTCACTTGGGGACCCCAGTGTGGCCTAAGGTACAGCTCCTGGATTTGGCAGATGACGTAAATTTATCCATGGACTTTGAAGCAAGTGGGCCTGGGAAGTGGCTTGGGCTTGGATCAAAGCACTGCTGACAGCGGGCGGGGGTTCGCAGGATCAGGAAGATCCCTATCAAATGGGCTGCGTTTGTTCTCTGGAGTTGGGAGGAGCCTGAAGATGATGTCCTTCAAAGGAGGGAGGGCGGCTGTATCTTCCAAGTAGACGCAGGTGTGGATGGGCCAGTGCAGAGGTGGCGAGAACACCATGCAACCCTCTGGCACCACACTACCTGGACTGATGGAGCTCTGTAGCTTCCACAGTAGAGGGGAGTGTGTGCAATTCTGCAGCCCATTTCTGCATGTTAGACATTTGGGAACCAAGGCCCAGACTGGGATAAGGCCAGACACAAGGCATAAGACACGACAGAGTGCGAAGGAGAAGAGAGATGTCCGGAGGAGGACCTCCCAGGGCAGGACTCAGCCAACTCCCAAAGGCTTTAGAGAGGCAGCTGCCAGGATCCTGGGGACCTCAGTCTCACCAGAACACATGGGACAGACTTATGCTCACATCCCAACAGATACACACACAAACAAACCCAAGTACAAACACACGCACATGCACATGTGAACAGACATACACAGTGATGTCACCAATGGGGCACAGAAGGTATATCCGAGCAAAAGTGGAGCCTGGGAGGTTATAAGTGAACAGAAGAAAGAGACCAGCAGCAGCTCTTCCAGGGAACAGACGAACCCAGTACCCTGACACTAGGACCAGGGCCCGCAACAAGGAAAGAAGATGAATTTACAGCTGGTGGATCCCTCACATATCTAGGGGTCTTGCTGGTCTGGCTCTCTGGGCAGCCAGGATGGGACAGGGCTTGAGTCCTGTGTGTCCTATACATGGGGCCTTTGACTAGGACAAGCCCTATACAGTGGAGGGGTAGAGGAGAAAGCCGCAGTTTCTTTCCCTGCACATTGTAGAGCTTTGAACTGGTCACCCCAAGACCCCCAGAGCCTCACATCTTTATGGTGCCTGTGAGCACTCAGTTCAAGTCTGTGGAATATGCTTTCTATGCCCTACCAGTTACGACAAGACAAAGGCTCAGGGCTTGTTGGACTGAGACTTGGGAAGGTCAGAAGTGGGAGCAGCACTGGACCACTCATCCATGGGCTCCAACATGACCTCCCCTTAGAGCTTCAGAGTCTCATATGGATGCGGATCACAGGCCATTCCGGCCAACCCTTCACCAACCAAGACAGACCCTACTGTTAGGAGCATCATTCTCCAAGATCTGAAGTGGTCAGCTCCCTCATGATGTCATCAGGGAGGTTAAGTGCCATTTCCTCCATCACACAGGAGGTGTCAGGCCTGTGTCACTGTATTTCATGCTCCATCCCGCCCCTTCCTGGATTTCACCTCTCACTTTGTGCCCTGGGTATGCGTGACACCAGCCCACAAGCTTTGCAATTGTCCCTCAGCATCGTGGAAGGAGCTGGAGGGTGCCATCAGTCCTTGAATATAGTAGGCAATGATCATGCTGCAGTGACCACAGCACACGGAACCGCTACCCTCTTGGGCTTCCATGCTAGGTGGGCTACACAGGCACTTTGGTAAGAAGATGAGGTGGTGCCTGTCTTATAGTAGATGTGGTGCACTGTTTGCCTCCCTAGCTATGGACACATACCAGGAGTAGAGAAGATCAGAGAAGGCTCAGAAAACCGGACAATATCTCATTGCATGAGCTAAAACTGGGAAAGGGCAGGCAGGACGCTCTCTGTCCCTGCATTTCTCAGATATTTATAGAGCTCCAACCCTGTGCCCCAGAATGCAACAGCACTGCGGACAGCATTTCCTCAGTCAGATCACTTGCCCTTGAGCAGGTCAGGGGGTTGTGTGGCAGGCTTCCCTGAAGAAAGGAGAG
>NW_004955411.1:5115109-5123340 GCF_000276665.1 Chinchilla lanigera
TTCTGCTTCTGTGATTTACTACTTTGGTTTTCCACTTCAGTGAATCAAGTTCTATTTGGCCAAACATTACTGGAAGAGACTGACTGTTGTTGGTCTACGTTAGAAGGGGCAATCCTAGAAACCAAAGTTTACAAGGAAAAAGTAAATACCATTGTGAACGTGTTTCCATTTGGTCCCAAACAGCTGTTCCATGATTTTCACGTTATGAAGCAGAAGAATGAAGGCAGACTCTTCCTGCAGCGAAACAGAAAGGAGAACAAAGACAATAGGACTGACAGCCTACATCAGAAAAGTGCTACATAGAACACATAGCCTGATACAAAGTCCATATTGGATGGGTAGAAACAGGGCTGCATTCATCTGTGTCATAAAAGGCAAATTCTCGTGATTCCCAGGGAATCTTCATATACGGACAACAAGTGTGTACAATGCGCGATCTCCCCTTGCTGATGCACACAAGCACACATCAGGGATGCAGCCTGTGTCCTCACCAGATTGGCAGGGTTTAAGTGTGGTGCCGACCAGCACTGGTAAGAGCATGAAGGCAGAGCACAGCCCGGCAGCAGCTCCCAGCAGAGCTCCACAGTTGTGTTCATTTACCTGGCATGGGTAAGGCTAGAGATTTAGCCCACATAGAGAGCTGCACAACTTCTCAAGATTTCTTTGCAAGACTGGCGTTCAGACCACTTTTTGTAGTGGGAATGAACTGTGAACCTCATTAGCATCCACAAAGAGGGCTCAATGGATCAGTGTGGGTCACAGGAGCCAGGGAAGGCTGGGGGATAATGAGGCGGGGCTCTCTGGGCCCACAGCAGACAGGCCAGGGCTCTTTCACTCAGCTACTGGGGAAGGACGAACATGTATGAGTGGTGTTATGGCCTGCATCAGGATGTGCCCCTAAGGCCTCATGTGTTCATAGGGTGGGCTTTTGGGAGATGACTGGATCATGGCTGTGTGAGACTGGGTAAGCCCACAGATCATCTTAGAGCCGGGTGTGGTCTCGGGAGGTGAAACCTGGTGGGAAAGGTGGTGTACTGGGCCTGGCCCGGATCCCTCCTGCTCTTGAATCATGCTCTGCTTGTTGGCTGCCCTGCTATGGACTGTTTGTCTTCTACCACGACCCCTGCCAGGCCACCTTGTCTTGAAGCAGGCCAACTGTGGACTGAAACATTTATAAACTGTGAGCTAAAGGAAAGCTTTGTTCCTTTAACATGTTGAGTAATTTGTCCAAGCGATGAGAAAGTAAGTCAGACAGGTGGTGAGGTACTGAGCCAGACTTTATGCAAATTTCCTCCATCCTAGGGAAGAGGATGCGAAGCACGCACATTCACATCAGTCAATGAAAATGAACTTCTGGAAAGTTCGATAGACACTCCCCATCTGCAGTAGACTTCCTTTTCTTGATGGTAGACTTTGTATGGAACACGCTATACTGCTATACCTACTTTTTATGATTGTATTAAAATAGATGTAAATTATAAGAAAATGACAGTTTTCTGTAATGATGTGAAAACATTAAAAGTAGCATCCCTTCAATCATCAACCTAACATAATATCATTCTTGTGCTTATATATTCCCTCTAAATACTTGGGGTTTTTTTCCACAATGAGATATAGACAGACAACTTTGTAACATTTTTTTCTGGGTTACATCTAGCCAACATTTAGAAAACCCTTACTATGTGCTGGGTATAGTGATTAGAAATTTCCTTATATAGGGGCTGGGGATTTAGCTCACCAGCAAAGCGCCTGCCTGGCAAGTGCAAGGTCATGAGTTCAGTTCCCAGTACCGGAGAAAAACCAAAAAAAAAAAAAAAAAAAACAAGAAATTTCCTTATATCATACTTCATTGAAACTAGGACATTATTGATTATATGATGTTCAAATATATTATGTATCATGAAGAAATAACTCTTTTCAAAAAAAACTAAGCACTGCAATAACATATAAACAACACACAGGGGTTTGTAGTTTCCACTTGTGCCACACATCTCTGGAAGTTAAACTACTGTCCCAAGGCAGCAGGAAATTTCTGACCTATTTGTACTTCACACCTTAATGAGAGTTCTGCACAAAGTATGGATTGGTCATGCCAGCCGCTCATCACTCTAAAATTTCCTTCAGGATTCTAAGAGATTTTACAGTTTCTTTTGTTTTTATCTAGGTTGTGATAGGCCCATCAGTGGATCTTGGACTGAGGAAGTAAATTTGTTCCTAGGGCTCCTCATAACTTAACTGGTCAGCTGAGGGCTCAGGCTCCTCTAGGCAGCCTTCCAAGTCTCTCTCCCATAGTCGGGCAGATCTCGGTGTCCTTCAAGAGACACTGGCCCAGGATTTCTCAGTTAACCCCATGCAGGAAAGGATGCTATGATGTTCCTTTCACAACTCTTGAAGGGGTAAATCTATATCTGAGACAATCTGGAGGCACAAGTGCCAACATTTGAGTCATAACTCAAGACTTAGGTTACAACTACAATTCCAGTCATAACTCAGGTTGATCATGTGCCAGGCTGGTCTTAGCTCTGGGGTGCACTGTATTGGCTGGGATGTGACGGACCCATCTCTCAGTCACAAAATGCCACTCACTTTCCTCTTTCAGGTTGCTTTCCCTGAATATATGGAATTACTGTTTTATTCTCAGGGGCAAATAATTTCTTTATCAAGTATCAAATAAAAGCCCTCATGCTCTACTTCTATCCTTTTGTCTATACATGCATTTTATTTCCATATGATACCATAATGGAACTTTAAGGCACTTTCAGTGGCAATGAAATGAAAAAGCTGTATATTAAAGCAATGTATGTAAATCAACCCATGTCTCAATTACATGAGTGGCTATGGCCAAATTTACACAAGTGGGCGAGAACAGCTCCGTGGTAGTGAGATGCCATCAACTGTAAACCACAGCCCAATTCCAGTGACATGAAGGGGAGAAAAAGTTCTCCCTAGAGTGTATGAAATATACTCTATATATTGATCCTCAGATAACCTGCAAATCAGTTTTATTATTCCTCAGGACAGAACACTGAGAAACAAAGAGATTATCGAGATGCATGAAGCAGCCTCTCTTTTTAAATGTAATCAAGCTGGTCCCACAGTCAGCAGTCTTCCACGTAAGCTAAGTTTCCTCCTTGTTCTGCCATGCACTATGCGTAATTATGGCAGTGTAATTCCATCAAAAGGACAAACTAGAATTGAATTAACCATTACCAAATATTAAAGGATTAAATTGCTTCCAATGTTCCCACCATGAATGTTAAGTTACTGACATACTGATGAAAATGGCTTATTCAACAAGTATGTTTGTTGAGATGTCTTTGAAAGAAGATCCAAATTTAAACATGTTTTCATATAAACATCTAAACAAAGTTTCATATACACCTTGTAAAGAAAGTCTGAAGGTAATTTTTAAGTGCATTCTGTGTCTTGACTGCAATCCGTCGTATGAGGTAAGGTGTGGATTTTTATACTGTGGTGTCATATTTGTATGCAAAAAATTTTCGGTCTTGGATTTTCAGATTAAGAATGTTCAACTTGTATCATCTGTTTCTTATTCTTTCAAAAGTTATTGCATACATGGGCATATATACACAAATCGTCCACAAATAGGTTATTTTGCTTAATTATTTTTTATATATATTTAAATGTTAATACAAATGGATGTACCTTTAAAAAAAGTATGTTTGATGAAAATGGGAAAGATTAACAGTTTAAGAGGTACTTACGGATTAAACTATTTACACTAACACAAGTGATGCACATGATTTAATAAAATAACTTTACTTCGCCTAAAAAAATAGAGGTATTAAATGCAAATTTCTCTTCCGCCTTAGATTCAATTTTCATCCTGCCAGAAGCAGTTACTGCTTTCATTTTCTTATATTACCTACTTGAACGTTTGTATATAGATATGTATATGTGTTTGTATATATGCATATATGTGTATATATGTGTTTATATGTATAATTGTATATGTACACAGACACTATTCTTCAAAAATGAAACTGCACTTTACATACTATTCTCTGCTTTTATTTTGAATCTAATGCTATAATCTTGCACACTCTTCCACAGCTGTATAAATCTTCATTCTTCTTGACATCCACATAGCATTAGTAGTTGTTATGTTTCAGTGCAGGAAACAGAAACCATTCTAGGTATTTCAGACAGAAATGCTTGTGAAGTAGCACACTAGGCACTCTGAAGTTATTGGGTGAGCTCCTGGGGCAGAAAACAGCTATCCTCCTGGAGTTGATCTCACATCAAGGTCATACCACTGTGATCTGTTTCTGCAGCGTGAGCTCCACAGCAGCCTGAGCTCTCCTGCAGCTGCTGACTACGCACTGCCTGCTGCTTCCAGGCAGCCACCTCTGGGTCACAAGGAAGGGATAACCATGCGCTGGAGGCCAAGTCCGGTTGCAAACACGAATGAGCTGGTGGCTTCTCACGAAGAAAGAGATCTGCATGTGTTTCCATCTCCAGATCTCACATGTTCCACACTGGTGAAGACAATTCTCCTCCAGAACTCCAGATACCAGAGATTTGAGGGAAGTGGTTCCTTCCTTCATGCAGGACCCTAACAAGGGGTAAAAATGGATGCTCAGTAGCAAGTTACTCAAGCACAGCGCTGCTGCATCAATGTACCGTGAATTATTCTACTGGATCCCACTGTCAGGGAGCATTGTGTGACATGAATGAGATGTATGCCTGTTATAGAATTCTCTTATTGCAATGTGTCAGGTGAAGTATGTTTTTGAAAATTTATGAGAGAACAACCAATTCTAAGTACAAAAAAAAAAAAAAAGTAGACATAAAATGCCCTGCACACAGTTGCACTATCGAGTTTGGTAACTTTTGACATGCATACTCCCATAAAGCCATGAACACAATTAGGTAAACAAATCTACCACATTCTTGGGCTCTTAGTGTGCGTCCCGGATCTCACTGAGGCTCCAATCCCAATCTGAGGCCCATGGCCTATACGGAGCCCAGGAGCCCTTTCTGCTGGGCCCCACAGCTTGCCCCCGGTGGCCCAGGGGCAGCTGTTAGGGTGCAGGCCGCCAGAGGAGGGGCCTGAGGCGCGGGACAGGCAACCCAGGAGGGTCCTTGGAAAGGACCAGTGCACCTTGGGAGCCCAGGTCAGAGCCTGTGAGGAGAGACTGCAGACAAGATCCACCACCAGCTGAACCACGGCAGCAGGTCTACCTCGGGCTGTTGGACCAGGTTGATGAAAACCTCAACCTGACTTTGCATCAGACCCTGACCACCATCCCCGTGCTTGCCATCCAGGCTGTGTAGGTGACAAAGTCCAGCATCCCCAAGGTGATCCCAGAAATTAGGGACTGATGAAAAGTGAGAAAAGGAAACTTCTCTCCACAGCTCAGAAACAAAGGTGGTAGACAAGGAGGCTGAGGGATGAAAGCCTCGCATTGAGACAGAAAAAGTGGAACAGATTGCAGAAATCACCTACAAAGCAGACAGAAAAAGATTTCAGCAAAGTTGTCACTTTCTTTTTAAAAATTTTTTTTATTTAAAAAATAAAAGAATGAAAACATATTAACAAACAGACATCCATTTACAAAATAGCACAAGAAAAATACAAGCAATACTGAATTACAGAGAAGGTGACAGTAAATTAACATTGGTTGCTGTATTACCTATTGATAACTTCAAAGTGGTTTCTCAGGAAAGCAAATATAGACATGAAAGACTGATCATTTAATTAATCATTAACTATTCCTTTCAATAAAGTGATACAAATCAGTAGTACAACTATGTTAACTATCCTGTATGTACATATATACATAGTGCTTCCCTTCTTTCTTTTCTCTTTCCCCTCATCCCAGTTGCTCGTCACTTTTGTGCAGTATCCTGTCCTTTCACAATGTCTATCATACCTCTTAATTTTTATTCACTCTTTCAAGTTCTTACACTAGTGAGACAATGTGCTGCTTACACATGCAGGTCTGATTTATTTCACTTATGATTATGGTCTCTAGTTGTGACCATTTACCTATAAAAGCCTCAAGTTTACCTTTCTTTATAGCTGAGTAATATTACATTTATTTTTATAAATGCCACAATTTTTTTATCCAATCCTTGGTGGATGAACATTTGGGCTGCTTCCACGATTTAGCTATTACAAATCGCACAGCTATAAACATGGGTGCACATATATTGCTGTGATGTGATGTTTCCAGATCTTCTGGGAAAATACCTAGAAGGGGAATAGCTGGATTGAATTGCGCCTCTAGACCTACTTCGCTGAAGAATCTCCACTCTGATTTCCACAGTGGTTTCACCAGTCTGCATTCCCACCAGCCGTGGAGAAGAGTTCCTATTTCTCCACAGCCTTGCCAGCATTTATTATTAGTTGATTTCTTATTGCTAGCCGTTCTTTATGAGGGTAAGATGAAATCTCAACGTTGTTTTAATTTGCATTTCTCAAATGACTAATGATGTTGAACATTTTCTCATGTATTTATTTGCCATTTGTTTTTCTTTATCTGAAAAGTGTGTGTTCATCTCCACTGCCCATTTTTGGATTGGGTCTTTGAATTTGGAGGGGTTGATGTTTTTTAATTCTTTATATGTTCTAGATAGAAGACCCTTGTCTGAGGGACAGCCAGCTAAAATTTTTTCCCAATTTGTCGGTTTTCTTTTTACTCTGCTGGTGACTACTTTAGATGTGCAAAAACATTTCAGTAAGATGAGATCCCATTTCTTGATTCTTTGAAGTATTTCCCATGTGGTTTATTTTTTGTTCATGAAGTCTCTGCCTACCCCTATGTCTTCAAGATTTTTACCTACTTTCTTTTCCAATAGATTTAGTGTTTCTGTTTTAATGTTGAGATCTGTGATCCATTTTGACTTGAAAATAGACGTAAGTCTATCACCATGCACCAAACTCAAATCAAAATGGATCAAAGTTGTCACTTTCTAAAAATGTATACAGGGACAGTATATTGTGTGGCTTCCCTGACTTCTTTTACCAAGTATAATTATTTTGAGATCAATCCAGTAATCTGTTCATAAATTTTGCTGAGTAAAATCCCATCACCTGGGTTACTAGAGTTTGTTTATTCCTTCAGCTATTCATTGAGGTTTGCATTTTAGTTTTCAGTTATTGAAAACAAAGCTGAGGTTTTCGATTGTGCAAAAGATTCTGTACCAGCACACAGAGCTTTTGATGGGCCGAATCATAAGACAGTTAAGTGTTAACTCTTAAACTGGCAAAATGCTTTGTCAAGCTTATTGTACCACTGGCAAGACCAAAGGATTCTCATTCCTACACTTCTTCACCAATACCTGTGTGATGAGGTTCTAATTTTTACTCTTCAAAGGTAAGGAGTGGTATCTCCTTGTGGACTGAATTTTCACTTACCCAAAAATTGATTATAAGAAACGTTTATGTGGTTATTTGAAGTTTAGATGTGTTCCATGCTGAAATATCTTCATACATCCTGTTGGCAATTCTTTAAGTTTTCAAAAACTTTCCATTGTTGTGTTTCCTATCTCTTTTATAGTATGGGAGGAAGGTTTTCCCAGATATGTGATTTTCAAATATTTGACCCCAATCTGTGCCTTGTGGTGTCATTCTTATAACAATGACTTTGAAAGGTCAGTTTTGGATTTTGATGAAACCTAATCCATCATTTTTGTTCTGTTACTGATATTCATTGTGATGTTGTCTATAGGACATAGCTAATGAACCCTTCACCCCAACAATTTTGTCCCATACAACTTGTATGAGTTATTTTCCCATTGCTGGAACATGATACCCAAGAACACAACTTAAGGGTTGAGAGGTTTCTATCAGGTCACAGATCCAGTGGGGTGAGTCCCCAGTCAGCTCTAAGGCACAAACCTCAGGATGGAAGTGGATGCAGAGGAAGGCTGCTGACCTCATGGCAGCCAGAAGCACAGCTCTAGGGAGGAACCAGGGACAAGCACACAGGCTTCTAGTACTCCACCCCTATAACCCACCTCCGTCAAAGCACCACCTCTTAACAACACATTCAGCTGGTGAACTCAGTGATGAGGATCGAGCCCACATGATCCAATCAAACTCCAAATACATGACACTGTGGGTGACATTTTAGATCTAAACTGTAACAAAAGGGCATAGATGTAGGTTTCACATTTAGGCCTTAGATCAATTTGGAGTTAATCAGTTACTCGTGATATGATAAGAGATGAGGATCAGGGATCACACTTTTTGTATGGCTCTG
>NW_004955411.1:5123440-5124723 GCF_000276665.1 Chinchilla lanigera
TTCACATTTAGGCCTTAGATCAATTTGGAGTTAATCAGTTACTCGTGATATGATAAGAGATGAGGATCAGGGATCACACTTTTTGTATGGCTCTGCATTTGTCAGAATAATTATCCTTTTCCCAACAAACTGCCTCTGCACCTTGTTTGAAATTCAATCTTCCATATATGTTTGGCTGTGTAGGATCTCTATTCTGCTCCTTGGGCCTTCCACACCTGTTTCCTGAATAAAAAACTGGATCCCTAACCACCCTTATCTTTTTCATGTAAATTGGCTATCTGTGTTATGTCTTCATCATTTCACCATGTATGTCTGGGTATATCAGAAATGCATTTCATAAGACAATACATCTAGGATTAAACTAGGATTATTATACCTCATAAAAAATTGAAAATGTTGAGATCTAAAACCTGTGTATTTTTTAGCCTCCTAATCTCAAACTCATGATGCTGCATCCCAAAAGTCATTTGACACAAAGATCATGGAGAATGTGTTATGTACATGAAGAAAGTAATCCCAAAACATCCTTAAACAATATTACAGAAAGAAAGAAAAAGAGAGAATTGCCCCACTTTCCAGCTCCTCTCCATGAAGGAATCAGCATGGCAAACTAATTTACCCTCCTCCTCAGAGGGAGGAAATCAAGAAGGTAGATACTCACACATATTCAGGCATGTTAATAACTGATTAACTGATGGATTAGGGCAGAATGCACTGTGGTGTCCTCCGACATGGCAATTTGGGAGGAAATCCATGTGCTATTTGTCTGGGGCATGCATAGGAAGGGCCTGGGCAGTCCGTTCTGTGTGCAGTGGAACTGGGCCTCCCTCCATCTAGACAAGTGTGTGCTTAGCCAAAGCAGGCAATAAGCAAGTCTTCAGGCAGAGGTGCTGAGGGGTCAGGCAGGCACAGAGGGGACCACCAGACTCCCCTAAAGCCTCATAGAGATCTGAGTACAGCACAGAGACACATCAGCCTCTGGAAGCACAGGCTGCACATGGAGCTACAGGATAGGCTCTGCTCAGTGGGCCAGGAAGGGTCACGCTCCTCCTCACAGCCTCGCAGCCATAACACCCATGGTCAGGGACACCCAGGCCCACAGAGCAGCTCATCACCAAGGGGTTTTCTTGGCCTTTTTTTCTAAGGACCTATGTATGTCTCCAAAGCCATAGACACCTGGGATGGAAAGACCAAGGTAAGGTCTCACCTTCCCACCTCTGTGCTTCCTAAGCCCCTGGCCTTCCTGGGATCCCCTGAGGGTGAGACAACAGCCACCTGCCTAG
>NW_004955411.1:5125599-5136272 GCF_000276665.1 Chinchilla lanigera
TCTCTTTCTCTTGGATTGTTCCCTTTACACAGAAGTAGTGACCTTCTTTGGCTCTCTTAATCAATCTCAGCCTGAAATCCACTTTGTCTGCAAATAGAATAGCCACCCCTACTTTTTTCTGGGTTCCTGTCACATGGAGTATTGTTTTCCATCCTTTGGCTTTCAATCTATGAATTCTTTTTGAATTAAAAGTGTTTCTTGTATGCAGCATATTTTTGGATCTTGCTTCTTGACCCCTTCTACCAGTTTGTTTCTTTTGATTGGTGAATGGAGGTCATTAACATTGATGGATATAACTGATATGTATTGACTTACCCTTGTCATGTTATTTTCCTGTTGTTGGCTTCCTTTTTGTAGTACTGTTTACTTGTTTGCTTTGGCTGGTTGATTCATTCTATCGGGGTTCATGGTATTTGGGAGTGCTGGTTTAGTGGCCATAAGTTTCTTCAGGTGTTCTTTGTCATGGGAGTATCTTATTTCTCCCTCAATTTTGAAAAAGTTTTGCAGGGTACATCAATATGAGTTGGAGGTTGTTTTCTTCTAGGGCTAAAAATATTTCATTCCAAGGTCTCCTTGACTTGAGGGTTTATATTTAGAAATCAGTTGTGATTCTGATGGCTTCCTTTTTTTTAAGATTATTTTTCATCTTATTCAGTTTCAATTTTTTATAGGCAAGGTATTCCAAAATTTGTTGGGCAAGCAATTGTTAAGTTGTAAGTTGCAAAAATATATATTCTTTACATAGTACAAAAGGTCTAATTTAAAGATAATATTTCCTTTATAGGTGAATTCCTTATTTTCTCTAACAGCTTTTAATGTTCCATTCTTGTGCTGAATTTGTGGAATATTGACTAATTTTTGTATCATAGAAAATTTACTGACAAGGTGAATGAAAAATGGATAAGATCTATCTAGGACTATCCCTCTTACTGAAAGCAAGATTCATCAACCCCTTCTAAGAAGTGGCCAAGGAGAATTCTGATTGTATCACCATGAAAAATTAGGAATAGGTAAATTACAGGGACATAAAGTGAGTGGTTGCCTGCACTAGCAGCAGGGGGAGGGGAGGAGCTGCTCACAGGCACAGCACTGAGGAGAATGTTCTGGACCTGGACAGTGGTGCCAGGTGCAAAACACTGAGAATGCACTTCATGTCACCCAGCTGATCAATTTAAACCACACTAAAATCTTAACATTTATTTAAAAAGAACTCTATAGAAATACATGAAATAACAGAAAAAGTAAATATCAAAACTAAAATCCAGGAAAGGGAGGGGAAGGGCAGGAGCAGGGGCAGAAGTTGATCCCAATGGGAGCTCAGGAGCTGACTCCTGCTGTGGAGCCACCAGGAGCCTTAGCCCTGCAGCTGGTGCACAAGGCCTTCCTGGCACTGGCTCTTGCTGTGGGGCCAGAGTTGGGGAGGAAGTTGCAGGTGGAGCTGGCACAGGTTCTACAGGCGGGACTTCAGCTTGGGCTGGAGTTGGCCCGGGGGCTACAAGAGAAAAAAAGATCAGCTACTGTCCCTGTTCCTTCCTGGGGCAAAGTCTTCCCACTGCCTGTCAGAGACACTTCTGCTCACAAAGCAATCTCCAGCTGTCCAGGAAGGCCTGCTCTGGGGGCTCCATCAGGGTGTGCTGTGTTCTTGCCTGCACCATCTTCACTGTGAAGACCTCTGCCAAGCTCTCAGCAGCCTGATTTCCAATCTGTAATGGGACAGTGGGGAGACATGGAATTGTTGTCCTACCTGTGATTTATCAGTAGGTTTTGAGGCTGGGGCAAAGACCAAACTCCAAATGGTGCATGAAGGCTTGTACTAGAAGGGGCATAGGAAGGCCCTATATAAAAAGTGATTCTATATTAAAAGTTAACTATCAGAAGGGACACTTAAAAACACTAACATTTTCAGACCAGCTTGTTCACTGAGGAGTGGGTTAATGTAAGTAAAGGAGTAATCCAGGCATCCCAAGACCTCCTCCCATGGTAGAGGTGAAAAAAGAGCACCGTAGACACCTGGGCCAGGAGTTACAAAGAGGTGAATGGCAGAATGAAGTCATGATAGTAGTGAAGGGGTATAGTGTCCATGTCACTTACCTGGTTCTCTTGCAAACGTGTGGACAGTGACCCTGCCTTTGGCCAAGGTGGAGGGTGAGCAAAGCAGATGTGCACATTGAGGACAAGGCACCCAGATTCCTTTGAGAGCAGAATCGAGGGCCTGTTGTTTGCCAAGCCCTGCAGGGAGATGACAAAGAATGCAGTGTAACTGGCTTAGCACCCAGTTCTCTGGGAATGAATCACAAGATTGTTAATGTTGTTTGCAAATTGGTATACAAAAAACCTATTAGTAGTGAAAACTATGTGGCAATATAAAGTAAATCAGACACAGTAATAGGGCCCAAAACAAACTGGGTATTGGCATACCCTAAGAACCATTAATGTATGACACTTTGCCTTAGAAAGAAATCTAAAGTTATAGTAGAAATGCTATGATTTTGACATGCAGCTGATATCAACTAACTGCAACAACTATACCTCCACTAGTGATAGCAAAGAATTAAAAAGTAGTGTGGCATTAGACAAAGAAATGTGCTGTGCCAGTGCCAGGAGCTCCTCCACAGTGGAAGGAAGGACAGAGGTGAGTGACTGGTGCCAGAAAGAAGCTGAGGAGAGTAGCACAAAATGGCCCTGGGGCAGACCAATCTCTGACAGATCCTGAGACCCTACATTGTCCAGCTCCTGAAGCCCCTACATACCACCCAAGATGACCTCAGGGGAGACCACACAGCCCCACCAAAAAGTCTGCTAGATAGACTGGGGACAGGGATCCACACCAGGAGCTTCTTCTCTTAGTTTCTTTGTCTCAGAAGGAAGAGATGACCTTGTGCATACTGCCCTACTTAGGAAATATTGGATCAGCCCAAAGCACCTGAAAGATGGCAACTCCTATATTCTTTGCTTCCTAGTACCCATAGGAATGAATGGAAGGCAATCAATAGTGATGCAGTTTGTGCTTACAATCACGTAGAGCTTGACCACCTTATGACTGAGCTCAGTTGATGGGGTTCAGCAAAACAGAACACTTTGGAGTGTGTGGATCTGTAAAGAACTGAGGTGTAGAGTGTTCTTTTCTGGGGTGTACACTGTGAATGGCAGTTTGCATAGAGAGTGCTATGAAGGTAGACATGGAACTTCATGTGTGTTTCCCTAAGAAGGACTCCTTATTAGAAATGTAAATCATTTTCCAGAATTGTTCCCCAGTATTTACAGAAGTGTGGCAACTCATATATTCTTTGCTTCCTAATGTCCATAGGAATGAATGGAAGGCAATGAATACTGGCACAGCCACTTAACCCAGCTATTCCCCTTCTGGGTATTTTCCCAGAAGAATTAAAATCATACCACCGCCATATATGTGTACCCATGTTTATAGCAGCAGAATTCATGTTAGCTAAGTCTTGGAAACAACCCAAATATCCATCAACTGAGGAATGGATAAAAAAGATGTGGTATTTTTATACACAATGGAATACTACTTTGTCATAAAGAATGATGAACTTGAGACATTTTTTGTTTGTGCTTGAAAACAGATAGAGCTTGGCCACTTTATGGCTCAGCTCCGTTGAGGGAGTTCAGTGAAACTAACACTTTGACGTGTGTGGATCTGTAAAGAACCAATGGGTAGGGTGTTTATTTCTGGGGTGTATACCATGGATGGCAGTTTGCATAGAGAGTGTCATGCATGCAGCCCTGAGCCCAACAAAGAGCCTGAACATTCATACATGCTTTCCTAAGATCTTTTCGTTAGAAATGTAAATCATTTTCCTGAATGGTTCTGCCGTATTTACCAGGCCAGCAAGGGTATTTACTATGTCCCCAAGGGCCTAGGTATCAGTAGATAACCAGCCAGAAAGGTGGAGCAAGTGTGTGAATTTTGTAAAGAGACCTACTACCTTTATTTTGTAGATCAAGTCTCTGAAGTTCAGAGAGATAAAAGACTTGCTAGTCATCCAGCTGGTTACAGAGCCAGAACACAGGTCTTCTGAGAGCAGAGTTCATGTCAACATGTCACAACCTCTCACCAGAGTAGGGAGGAGGAAGCCAAACATGACCAATGGTTTGAAAATGTGAACAAAACCACCAGGCTTGGACACATGTGAGAGTCTCACAGCAAAGCAGGCAGAAAGGGAGGGGGGCTTCAGCGTGAAGACAACAGGCAGGGAGGTAGGCACGACCAGCTCAAGAGTGTGTTTGGAAAGGTGAGCAAGAACCAGCCATGTTGCAAAGGTAAATAGGCACATAAGACACCTGGAGGTCTCGTTAAAATCCAAATTCTGACCCAGTAGTGCTGGGTAAAGCTAGGGCTGTATTTCCACAAAGTCCCAGGATCCCTCTATGTTGCTGTCCAAGATCACACTGGGTGTGGTGAGTGTAAACTGCAGAGGAGGAATGATCTTTGCAAATGAGACCTCCACCCCGGAGGGGGACAGAGCACTTGGGACCACAGCTGAGGGGTCATCAGCATCAGTGTTTCAGGTGCTGATACCATCCATATGTGCTGTGACCACAGAGTAATAGGCAGGTGTTGCAAGAGAGGAAGAGAATGGAATCAGTTTCATTTTGAGGGGACTTTAACTTTTTAGAAAATTTACAAGTGTGAATTCATAAATAGGATTTTTAAACACTAGGAAGAAGACATAGGGAAAAAAATGTCACCTTTTTGCCCCAGGAAACAGGAGGGAGAAATTGATGATAAAGGAATGACGGGGTCTCTTGCATAGATCTACGTTTGCAATGTCGAATACTTCTGGGATGAGTGTTAACCAGGAGACAGTAAGCATACATCTTCTCAAATGGTGTCAAATCAGTACATTAATTATTTCAAGGTTAATCACTCAATGAAATATAAGTCCCCAAAGACACTTAGGCTAGCCAGGCATGGTGGCTCGTGCCTGTAATCTCAGCACTCTGGGAGGCTGAGGCAGGAGAAAGCACAAGTTTAAACTCAGCCTGGGCAACTTAATGACTTAATGACACTCCAGTCTCAAACATAAACAATGAAATATCAAAAGATTTGTGATGCAGCTTAGTAAAAGTGGCCTTGAATTCAAATAACAGTACAAAGAAGAAGACACTTGACTTGTCTTTTTCTGTTTGTTTGTTTATTTATTTACTAGTACACATGTGCACTACATAATGATTACATTTATTGGGATGGTTGAAGTACTTCTCTCCAAGGTCTCCTTGGCTTAAAGGTTTGTGTTGAGAAGTTTGGTATGATTCTTATGGCTTTTTTTATGTGATTTGCTTCTTTTTCTCTAACAGCTTTAAATACTCTGTTCTAGTGTTGAATTTCTGAAACGTTGACTATTATATGGCCTGGTGTAGATTTTCTTTTTCTCTGATCCTGACTGTTTGGAGTTCCATATGCCTCCACTGTCTGTATTTCAAGTTGTATTTCCATGCTTCAGAAGTTTTCTGCTGTTAGTTCTGTTAACAGTTTTTAAAATTCCTTTTGGGGGCTGGGGATTTAGCTCAGCGGCACAGTGCCTGCCTGGCAAGTGCAAGGTCATGAGTTTGATTCCAGGTACTGGAAAACAAACAAACAAATAAAATCCCTTTTGTTCTATCTCTGGATTCTTCATTCATTCCAACTAATCTTATATTAGTCTTCTTTGCATGATCTAGCAGCTGTGGGATTAATTTTTCACTTTCCCTTGCTACTTTTTATTTATTTATTAAATCTTTTTGAGACAGGGTTTCAATATGCATTTCAGGCTGACTTTGAACATATTTTGTAGCCCAAGCTGGCTGCACACTCACAGCAATCCCCTTGCCTCAGCCTTCCTAGTGCTGAGATTAGAGGCATGTTCTACCACGCCTGTCCCTTGCTCTTGTAAAATGTCTTTCAGTTGATAATTGCTGACCAGAATTTGTCTTCTAGATCTAATATTCTATCTTCACATTTGTTGAGTCTGCTGTGTATACTTTCAGTAGAATTTTTAATCTCCTGGATTTCTATTTGAGAATCCAGTTCTCTGTGTTGAGCATTCATGGTTTGCATGTCATTCCTAAGCTCTTCTATTTTTTAATCTGTATCTACTCTATACTGACTAATCATTTCCTTCATTATGGTCATCATCTCTGCAATTATCTCTGTTTTATTTTTGTCAAGAGACCTATTGATCTGTCTTGTTACTTCCACTGCTACCATTTCAGAAAATTCCACTGGGTGGGTTTGATTTCTTCTACATTAATGACTCCTTTATTTGCTATGGGTGAGTAAGGTGTTATGGGTTGCATCTTGCTTCCATTCTCACTTTCTTTGTTTGTTTATTTTTTCTGCACTGAGCTTATAAATTGTGTATAGTAGGTAGCTTTATTATTAGTATTGTTACCTCCTTAGGAAATGACTACTTCTCAGATGTGTCTTTTAGATGCACTTGGCTTTGGCCTTTTGAGTCTGTCCCAGCATCCTGCCTCTTCAATTATTAGGGATGGAAAGTTGCTGCGTGTTGCTCTAGACCCAGTTCTTTGGTACTGGACTATAGTCTTGTTTATGACTCCTGCACAATCTAGGCATTGGCATAAAAGGAAGATCAATTGATCACAACAACTATGCTACCTAGGCTGAGCCTGGTTTCCGGCTGAAGTGTTGGCATGTGAGTCATTTAACTTCTAAACACTCTGGGTGTTAATTGCTGGCCCCATCACGGGTCCCTGACCCTGGATATCTCCCTTGACTGCCCCTCACCAATCACTGTGGGAGTTTAACACTGGGAAACCTGAGATGAAGCCAACCCATGGCTGCTCTGAGTCCTAGGTCCAGTTGGATACTCCCTAAACTGGTGTCCAACCAAGCACCATCTCCAGGGGACACTGCAGTCACTTGCACTGGAGTCACTCACCAGCTGTTGTAGTGTACAGCATCCAGTGCGCTGTTAAGCTCGTGTATTTCTCCTCAGAAGCCTATGGAGTCACCTGCTTTCACCGTATTTCTGTTGATTCAGTCCTCCTTTTTCACAGTGTGAGTCAGGAGCTGGGGAGAAAGTGCAGATTGCCCCTTCCTTTTTCTGTATGTGGTCTGTCTCTTTGATTTCTCTGTGGGCTCCAATTTTCCCTGCAGATTCTTCCAGAGTCCTGGGGATCCACCTCCCACCTTCTTTTCTTCCACAAGTAGTTATTTTCTGCTGTGTGGATTTTGAATCTTGGAGAGGTTGATTTATTGCTGCTTACCACTCCACCACCTTCTCATAATCCTCTGTATCTAATTCTTAATCCCTCAATATTTGGATCTTTGATCCATTTTGATTGGAGTTTACTGAGTGGTGAGAAATAGAGTTCTGGGTTTGATCTTCCAAATGTGGGTAGCCCGTTTTCCCAGTGCCATTTGTTAAAGAGGTTTGCTTTCCTCCAGCAAAAGGACTTGTTCCCTTTGTCAAAGACAAAGTAGATGAAGTGCCTCAAGTTGTTTCTGCATCCTCTCTTCTGTTTCACTGATCCACAAGTCTATCTTTTTTGGCAGTATTAGAGTTTTTATTCATTATTGCTTTGTAGTATAACTTGGAGTCTAGGATTTTGATGCCTCTTGCCCTGCCCTGGTTGCTCAGAATTACTTTTGCTGTTCTATGTCTTTTCTGGTTCCATATGAATTTAAAATCTGTTTCTCTAGTTCTGCGAGGAATACTATTGGTATTCTTACTGAGACCGCTTTAAATCTGTATAACAGTTTGAAAGCATGACCATTTGGACTCTATTTGTTCTGCCTATCCAGGAACAGGGAATATCTTTACATTTTCTGTTATCCTCTTCAATATCCTTTTTCAGAGTACTTTCGTTTTTATTGTAGAGGTTTTTCTCTTCCTCGGTTAGGTTAATTCCTAAGTGTTTCATTTTTTTGATGCTATTATGAAAAGTATTCTCTAATTTCTTTCTTGGTGGGTTTGCTTTTCATGTACCATTCACTTTTTTTTTAGTTTTTTTTTATTTTAAAAATTAAAAAAAAACTAACAAAACAACAATGAAGACAAAATCAAAACACTTCTTTTAAAATGGTTCCAAAAGTTTATTTGAAAGTGAGGAGTGAAGGGATTAGAGCGCTATTGATTTTTGAGTGTTGACTTTGTACCCTGCTGTGCTACTAAATTTGATTATTAATTCTAGGAGTCTTTTGGTGGAGCTTTTGGGGTCTTCTATGTGAAGTATTATGTCACTTGCAAATAATGATAATTTGACCTCTTCCCTTCCTATCCATATCCCTTTTATCTTTTCTTTGTCTAATTGCTTGGGCAAATGTTTCAAGAAATACATTGAACAGGAGTGGTGATAGTGAACGTCGTTGTCTTTTTTTCTGATTTTAGAAAAAAAGCTTTCAGTTTCTCTCCAGTTAGTATGATGTTGGCCATTGGTTTGTAATAGACGGTTTCTATCAGATTGAATTAAAGATCTTGTCTTCAGGGTTTTTTTAAATGAATGGATGTTGGACTTTTTCCAATGATTTTTTCTGCATCTATAGGGATGATCGTGGGATTCTTGTCCTTGTTCCTGTTTGTGTGTGTACTATATTTATTTATTTGCATACACTGAAGCATCCTTACATCCCTGGAGTGAATCCTATCTGGTCATGGTATATGATCTTTTTGATGAGCTGCTGCATTCTCTTTGCCAGTATTTTATTGAGAATTTTTTGCATCTATGTTCATTAGAGAGATTGGAGTGTAGTTCCCTTTTTTGGTTGGGTCAGTTTTGGTTACTTTTCTCTCATTGCTGAGACAAAATAACTGACACACAAAATTACGGAAGGAAAGGTTTATTTAGCCCACAGTTAGTGGAGGTTTCAGTCCATAATCAGCTGGCTCCAAGGCAGGGTGGCATGGCACAGGGCAACAGTTCAAGGCAACAGAAGACAGCAAAAGCAGAGCAAAAATGGCTGGGGGAGAACAAGCCTCTTTTCCTCCCTCATATTCTATGCAGACTACCCACCCCTCAGGGGTTGTGTATCATTCACACAGTCTCCCGCCCTCCTCTTACACAGGATCAGGATGTTTACAGAGAAAGACTCTGTCCCCCTGCTGAGACACTTGGTTAAACATCTAAACTTCTCAAGTTGACACAATGTATCAACCATTACAGGGTTCTTCTCTGGTTTTGGAATCAGGGTAGTGCTTGCTTCCAGGAGTGATTTTGGGAGTACTGCTTCCTTTTCAATTTCATTAAAGACTTTGAGAAATATTGGTTTTAGATCTTCTCTAAAGTTCTTGTAGAACTTGGCAATGAATCCTTTGAAACTTGGACTTTTCTTAGTTAACAGAAGTAGTGGTTTTGCAACTTCAGTTTCACTGACGGGCATTGAATTATTCAGGGTTTTTATATCTTCTTGGTTTAACCTTGGAAGTTCATATGTTTCTAGGATTTTATTCATTTCTTCTAAATTTTCCAATTTATTAAATTATGGGTTCTCAAAGTAATTTTCGATGATCTGGATTTTGGCAAAATTCATTGTGATTTCCACTTTTTTAGTTCTAAGTGTATGAATTTGGGTGTTTTCTTTCCTTATTTTGACAAGAGAGGCTAAGGATTTGTCTATTTTGTTTAATTTTTCAAAGAATCAACTCTATTAAATTTTATTGAAAAAGGTAAAGCAAAATTTTATAACAAAATAATGGGAGAACAACAATAATTAATGCAATGCCTATTGTCATCTTCAGAGTAGTTACTCAGAGTACAAGATATGGGCATAAAAAATTCTCCAATCAATATTAGCATGACTCTTACTTTTCAATGAACCAAGAGACACTAATAGTATAGCATTTTTCTCCCTTTGCCCTTCCTTCCTTTCCCTTTCCCCCTCTCCTAGTTATTTTTTCCTTTTAAACAATTACTTTCTATTTCACAAAATCTATTATACATTCTAGACTTTCTTTGCTCTTTGAATTTCTCACACCAGAGGGACAGTATGATGTTTACACATGTGAGTCTGATTTATTTCATGTATGAATATAGTCTCAAGTTGCATCCATTTACCTACAAAAGTCTCAAGCTTATTTTTCTTTATGGTTGAGTAGTATTTCATTGTATAAAAAATACCACATCTTTTTTATTCATTCCTTGGAAGCATTTGGGTTGCTTCCAAAATTCAGCAGCAACAAATTGTGCTGCTATAAACATGGGTGCACATATACCATTGTGGTATGATGTTTTTCATTCTTCTGTGAATTATTGCTGGGTTGAATAGGACTTCTAATCCTAGCTTTCTGAGGAATCGCCATACTGATTTCCACAGTGGTTGCAATAGTCTGCATTCCTATCACCAGTGGAGAAAGGTTCTTTTTCCACACAGCCGCCACCCCCCCCCCGCATTTGTCAGCGCTTGATTTCTTGATTATAGTCACTCTTTTTGGGGTGAGGTGGAATCTCAGTGTTGTTTTAATTTGCATCTCTCCAATGACCAATTATGCTGAAAATTTTTTCATATATTTATTTGCCATTTGTACTTTTTCATCTAAGGAGGATGTATTCATCTCAGATGCCAGTTTTTGCATTGGGTCTTTGAATTTGGGGCATCTGAGCTTTTTCAATTCTTTATATGTTCTAGATAGAAGTCCTCTGTATGAGGAACGATTGGCTAAAATTTTTTCCTACTCTGTGGATTGTCTTTTCACTCTGTTCGTGATTTCTTT
>NW_004955411.1:5137512-5151454 GCF_000276665.1 Chinchilla lanigera
TTTTGATTGGTGAATTGAAGCCATTTACATTGGTGGTTATAACTGATATGTATTGGCTTACCTTGGTCATGTTATTTTCCTGCTGTTGGTTGCCAGCTTTCCCCCTCTGTTTAATTGCTTGCCCTGTCGGGTGGTTTCTTTCTGTTGTTCTTCTTGAAATTGTGTCATTTTTATCTCTGTCTAGAATATCTTTCAGTACTCTTTGTATGGTTGATTTGGTGGTTACGAATTTCTTCAGTTTCAACCAATTCTTTGATGCCTTGATTCTTGTATTGTCTTTAAATCTCAATTTTATTAATTTCTCCTCTGAGCTTTATAATTTCCTTCTTCATAATACCTTTGGTTTGAATTATTTTTGTTTTTCTAGGACCTTGAGGTGCATGTTTAAGTTATTTATTTGAGCTCGTTCTGTTTTTCTGATGTGGGAACACACTGCTATAAACTTCCCTCTTTGGACTGTTTTCACTGTGTCCTGCTCATTCTTGAATGTTGTATTGGCAATATCAATTGACTGTAGGAACCATGTAATTTGTTTTTTAATTTCACTTATGACCCATTGATTATTCAAAAAGCTATTGTTTAATTTTAATGTGTTTGCATAGTTTCTGCAATTTCTTTTTTCATTGATTTCAAGTTGCATTGTACTATGATTTGATAGTGTGTATGGTATAATTTTGATATTTTTGCATTTATTTATGCATATTGTATGGGTAGTGTGTGTTCTGTTCTGGAGAAAGTCTCATGTGCTATTGAGAATTTATGTTCTCATTTTTGGGGGTGGAACACTCTAGATAACTACTAAGTCCATTTATTGAAAGGTTTGGTTAAACTCTTACATCTCTTCATTGAATATTTTTGTCTAGTTGATCTGTCTTGTGACAGTAGGGTATTGGGATTTCTCATTATAATTGTATTACTGTTTATGTGGTTTGTCATGCCCTTTCATGTTTGTTTTATGAAGTTGGGTGTGGTGGTATTTGGTGTATAGAGTATATGTTTGTCATTGTTATCTCTTCCTGTTGAATTGCTCCTTTAGCTAGTAGCATGTAGTGACTGACCCTCTTTGTCTATTCTGACTAATCTTTGTCTGAAATTAGGATAGCTATTCCTGCTTTTTTCTGAGTTTCTAATAGATAAACCATTGCTTTCTATCTTTTGATTTTTAATGTGAGTTTCATTTTAGAGTAATTGTGTTTCTTGTACACTGCATATAGTTGGGTTTTATTTCTTGATCCATTCTGTCAATCTGTGTCTTTTGATTGGGGAAGTACAACTATTCACATTGACAGCTATTACTGAGATATACTGACTTATTCCTGTCATTGTGTTATTTTCCTGTTGCTGATGGAAATACACCTTTACTTGCTAGAAATGTTTTTAACAGCAATTTTCATAATTTTCAAGAAGTGGAAACATCTCAAAGATCCAAGAATGGATGAATTATAAAACAAAATATGCTAGCACAGTACAATGGAAGAGTTTTTGGTGCTGAAAAGATGAAGTGTGATGCATAATACAGTAAGGATAAACATTGAAAAACATATTTGTATATGTATACACTCACACAGATGTATACATATATACTATCAATATTTATCAAATACATTATATATATATATTTACTTACACACAATATCAAAATGTTATTTTCAATGTTACTTATAAAAATTTTTACATGGGTTTTATTTTGATGGTGATGTTATGTAGGTTTTTTTCCTTGCTTTGGTTTTCATGCAGCTAAAATATCTAAATAAATATCATATACTTCTAAAAGATTTTATTATATGAATTTTATATGCTCAGAAAAGTTGAAGTACATGGTCATCACCCAGAGATGCTGGCTCTGTCATGTGTACATGTCTCTGCCCCTCTGTCTGTTAGCCAAATATTACATTTTTGCACTACAGATTAAGATGAGAATTCCTCATGCAGATTATTCCATAAAGTAAGAAAGGAAGCAGAGCCCATGTGGCAAAGAGAAGATGAATTCAAGTTCACCTGCATTTGTTTCAATAACCAGAGAATGAAGTGAGCAGAGAAGAAATAAAGCCGCTGAAATACTCTACTCATGGGAGAAAGGTTCTGCCAGGAAGATGTAGCTGCTGTCCATGGGAGATAGCAGAGAAATCCAAGAGGGGAGAAGCACATCCTGAAGTTTCAGGACTGGACCTCTCAGGTCGTGGATAGAAGGAAACATAGTGCAGCAGAAGGTAAGCCTTGACAGGTGTGAAAGATTCAGGGCAGGGTGGGCAGAGTGGCTGCCATGGTGGTGTGGGCATGAGAACGAAAGTGGTACCTGGGCTGTAACACAGGTGCGGGCAGATATATAAAAGCATAAACTTTCTGGACCATGACAAGGACTGGGAAAGACTCTCAATATTTGTAATCACATGCAAAAGTTACTAAAACTCTAGCAAGTTAATTTTACTCCACTACTACCACTGTAAGACATGGCAAAAATAAAGACACTAAGGCATATTTATTGTTGTGGGGAGCCATGGGGGTCTTAAATCCAGCTAGGTGATGGTTTAACTGGAGCAAAGGCCTGGACCCAGGGCTGAATCTGGGTTTTATTAATTTATGAAGAAGTGAGTGGCTTGAGGACGAGTGACTGTGAGAATGGTGAGAAGTACAGGAGTGCTGTGAGCTGGACTAGATAGGTGGTCTAAAATCACCTCTGCAATATGCAGTGAGAAGGATATGCAGAAAGAGTAATATGCATAACACAACTGAGATAGTATCTAATGTTTTGGGGTTGTTCCTTCAGCTCTGATGTGTAATTTTTTATGCACTGAATTTTTTATTCACTCTTATCTCAAGGTTCAATCCCAGCCAACAGAGTGGAGCGTGGTTCTCCCTCCTGTGCAGCTCACAAATGTTTTTTGTGAGCTATGGGGCAGGGTAATACTGACCTGTTGCCTTGCCTTAAAGACTATACATCAGCACCCCAACTAGACCAATTTCAATGATTTAAAGCCAATTAAAGGGATAAGGAAAAGTCCTAGCCAGCTCTGTACATATCTGTACATGGAAATACAGCCAGGTTTAGCCAAAATGGAAATAATCACTCTTCTTTCAAGGACAGTCATCCAGGTGGTCCACAGAGATGAGGGTAGAGTACATCTGAGGTACATTCAGGCAAATGGGATTATAGCAGAAAATGATGACCTCAGACACAGCACAGCAGCAGAGCTTACAAACACTGATACTCCATGAAATCAGGAAGAGTGGAACCGTGATACCAGGTACTTGGTGCATAAGAAGATTGACTTTAGCCAGAAGCTTAGGAGAGGGGACACAGTGCTTGTGTGTCCAAAGAGGAAGGGAAATGCCCACAAGGAGCTAACTGTCAAGCTCCAGCAATTTCAAAGTCATGTTCAGGAATCTAAAGCAAACTATAAGAACTGGTCTCAACTCAGTATTGGCTTCTGTAATTCAAATTTACTTCCCTGAGTGCAGCCCTGGATACCGGCAGAGACCTTGTGGAAATGCAGTCGCAAGCCCCACACAGCCCTACAGAATCAGAAGTTGTGTACCAAGATCCCCAGGTCAGTCACTGAAGGCTGGTATTATTACCCTTCTCTCAAGACGCACACACGGTCTGGGTATTCCTAATAAAATGCCTTTTTCACTGGGTAGGTGGACATTCTGTCACTTATCACCCCCAGCTTCCATCTTGACCACAGGGGCCCCTTCCCATCTCTGCCTGCTGTGGTGGGAGGCCCTCCCTCACTTGCTCCAGGGCTGGTGGTTTACTGATTGAGGAAAAGCTAGCAGATATAACGTTTTAAAATCCAGGCTTCTCGTTCTTCTTGTCTGGTAACATTCCTTCTTATCTTGTGCTCTGATCCCTACATAGCTTCTACAGTGTTAGTCTAGTGCTGAGACTCACTGCTAATTCAGTGTAAAATCAAATTGACATTAAAGAAAACACACCTTACAACTGGTACTGCTTTAACTTTTTGACTGTTCAGCCATTATCAAATATGGTATATTGCTTGTAGAATATGTTTAGTAAAATAAGATTAAATATATCAATAAATTACATCTTCCTCCCCTCCATTTTGGAGACAAAGAATGCTGTAGAAAAATTCACACTTTCTTCTACTTAATTACCTATAGGCAAACAACATTTGAATAGCATACATCATCTTTATTCTGTAAATGTTTAGTGGAGCAAACAGTAGTGCTAAAGATTAGCAAAGCAAGCAAATGGAGATGAAGAAAAATGGGGGGAAATACACGCTCTTGTGAAATGCTTGAAATTGATGGCACCAAAGTGTGTATTCATTAAAATTTATTTTAAACAAATAAAACTAAAAATTATCGATAGATGATGGTAATACTCTTTGTCCTCTAAAAAAAAGTATTATAGTTGCAAAACCAGCCACATAATCCTCCCAGGAAATTACCTGAATAACACGTCTATCCACATTATGCTCACTTGTCATTGAGAAACTGGCAAGCTCAGAGCTAGCTTCACGGCAGATTGGTAGGAAATGACACCTGAGTGAGGGCCATCCACATGATTATCGGGAGCCAATGTATGAGCATGGTGTGAATCATGGACAGAGGAGCCACGCCTGTGAGGTTTCCCAAGGACCCAGGTATCAAGACATAACCATGTGTAACCAGGAAGGTTGAGCAAGCTGATGAATTACATGGCAGGCTCTATCTGTACAATATAAAGATAGCTACTACCTCCATTTTATGGATTAGATTCCTGACCATCCAAATGATAAAGAGTTGCTTAGTCACCAGGGTGGAAACAGAGCCAAATCCTAACTCTTTGTCATGTCAAAGTCCTCACTTGTCATATCACTACCTCTCACCAGAGTGGAAGCAGGAAGCCAACTATGCTTTAAGTATTGAGAACATGAACAAAATCATCAGCCCTGGAAGAAAGTGAGGGTCTCACACCAAAGAAGACAGAGATGGCGGGGGCGGTCAGTGTGAAGAAGCAAGATAGGGAGTGAAAAGTAACAGAACATTTAGTTCTACTAGGAATGTAATAGGCATGTTTGGAAAGCTGAGTAATACCAGCGGGGCAGCAAACTTTAACAGGAATGGGAGTCACCTCTGAATTTTGTTAAAAACCAGACACAAATCAACAGGGCTGCAGTAGGTCTTGAGACTGTCCACAAAATTCTAGGTACCCCCTTGCTGATGTCCAAAGACACACGAGACATACAGAGCAGAGATGAGGGAGACTTTAGAGAGGAGGGCAGGGAGGATGGCAGGTGTCCAGCAAATGGCAACTGGCAGGTTGACTGTGGGGATCATCTAGACTTGCGAATGGATAATTGAGTTCAGTTTGGCATTTGATCAGTTTGACAGTCCGCTAGGTGGACATGCCCAGAAAACAGATGTATATGGGGTCAGATGCCCAGCAAGAGGCCTCTCCCTGGACCCTTGATGAGTGCTGTAGCAGCTTGCTCCACTCTTAGGGCCCCTGAGGAAACTGATGTGTCCCCCTAGAGTGACCAGCCTTTTCTGCTCCTCCGGGACTTCTGTGGAGGGGGGTGGAAAAGGATGCTTTGTACCCCTGGGCTGGCTCCTGGAAATGGAAGGACACCAACCTGCATCACACACAGCGGTGACAAGCATCTGTGTCATGGAGGACAGACCAGAAGCCAACCCTCATTTTGCCTCTCTCTCTTGCAACTCCCTGAAGTGGACCCAGCCCAAGTCAACTCTGCTTCCCGACCACCTCACACATCTCCCACATGCCGTGCTAGTCCATTGCTTGAGGTCACCCCTCTGTCCTCCCAGAAGTTCTCTCCAGCTTCAATTTCCCTCAGCTCTTCTTCACTTAACAACCATATTGTTTTTCTGAGTCACATAGCTGAATATCACCGCTTTCCCTGAAATCTTTTAGTGGTTGGTGTGTGCTCTGGAATTCTTTCCACACACCTCCTCCCTCCCTGATCTCTAAACCAATCCATACCCTGCCTGTTTGGAGTCTCTTGTCTGTGAGCCTGGGTATGTTGCTGGCCTGTCCTGCCAGTTCCATCTGGCCACACTGTGAACCTCCCAAATTTGGGGCTTACCGGGAAGCACACATCTCTCTTCTGACTCCCCAGCTGAACCTCAGAAGGGTTCTGAAAACACCTGCTGGCCCAGGTGTCTCCTTCACAGTCTTGTGAGATGGTGCTATGTGCTGCGACCTGCTATGTCTAAGCACATATTACAAGAGGATATCGGATTGGTGCACAGGTGCAGCACCTGGAGGACCAGGGGAGGGGGGTCTGGACTCTGAGCACTTCTCGGGTTCGGACACTTAGCCTGACCCTGTCCTTTTCTTCCATTTCTATAAGATGCTTTTATTCAGATCACTGAAATGCATTTTGTGGACCTGTCTGAACGCTGATGCAAATAAGTCAGCTATAAGTATTTTGCTATGAAGCAGCTGGGAAAATTTGTATTACAGCTATTCGATGAAATGTGACAATGATATGTGTTTAGGGTTAGAGCAGGGTTGTATGGTTATAGCCACAAAAGCATGCTTACATTTTGAAGAAACACAGTAAAGCACACTTCTAGAAATACACAAATGCACACGTACAGTGATGTTCATCACAGTGTTGTTTGCAATTTTAAAATATTGGAAACAACCTCAGTGCTCATACCTAGGCAGGGGAGGCATGAACCATGAACTAAACAATGAAGAACTTTGCATCTGTTCAAAGACATAAGAACTTCTTTGTGAACTTTTAGGTGTTTCCTTCGATCTATAACGCAGTGCAAATAACCACCACACAAAAAGCAAAAAGGTTATATGAAGCACGCTAATCTTCATGTGAGTAACAAGAGATTATAAGAAAATACACCCTAAGCAAGATTTTAAAAATGGGTAAATTAGAAATTAATGTTGTAGGCTCCCTACAAGGGAAAGAAAGGAGCGAAAAGAAAGAAGAAGGAATAAGTACAGGACAGTAGGGGTGACACCTCAGTTGGCTAAGGACAATGCTTTCTTAACTCCGAGTCTTAGGCCATGGTAAAGTTTGCGTGCCACATAGAATAACATTAATTAAAAGAAACTGGGATGTGAGGCAAACCCAAACTGAGTACCACAAATGCTGAAAACCCAACAGCATTTCAAAGGAATGAAGCACGCTAATCTTCATGTGAGTAACAAGAGATTATAAGAAAATACACCCTAAGCAAGATTTTAAAAATGGGTAAATTTTTAAAAATGGGTAGGCTGCCTAAAAAAGAATAAAAAAAAAAACTTTATCACATAGTGGAAAGGCAGGGAGAAACTCAGTGAGGTAAATGTTTCAGGACATAAACAGCATTGTGACTTAGTGTAAGGCTCAAGATACAAATGTACAGGGTATGAAGAATGAATCTGTTTCTCATGGCGGTACACATCGGCAGTCCTAATATTCTTTCATGTGTACCAGGACTGAACAAATATGTAAATGCTGGACCTTTTAGATATCACAGTCATGTTTCTCACTTGTCAGAGAAAGAAGTCTGTGTAGTGACTGAAGAAATCCATTTAATTGAAATAGCTGGCATCACTATGAACTCATGCTTTGCAATTAGAAATGTGCAGCTGGGTACAGAAATATGTAGAGGAGTACCTGTGGTAGGTTAATACACATTTCCCAAGATGAGGGCCTAGGAGTGTGTGAACTGCAGAGGCAATGGCTACACACAGAGCCCAGTTCCTAGATTTGAATACTTTCTCCCAGTAAATAGGAATGAGGATCATTTGAGAAGTGGAAGAAAGCAGAGCTAGAGCAAAGACATCAAGATGATTGTATCAGTCAGGGTTTATTAAAGAAACAGTTCTAACAAAAGATATACAAGTGTATAAGAAATTATAAGTTTGGCTTACAATGATCAGCCACAGAGTTGGACGAGAAGTGTGCAGAAAGGGTCTGCACACCAGAGGTTGAAGAGCCCAGCCCCGGGCCTGGGGCTCACTGTAGTGTGTGTGTGTATTAGGAAGCTGATAGGTCTGCAACGGAATGCTGAAGAATCTATGATGAAGGCCAGAGAACTAACACGAGAGGCTGAAGAGTCTCAGGCAGAAGTTGAACAGTTTGTACCAGAGGCCAGGAGACAACCAAGTTGAAGGCAAAGACTGGAGCTCTAAGAACCATCAGCCAGGTTTTTTTTTTTATTCTTTTTTAGGCAGCCTACCCACCCTGGGGAGCATGCCTTCTTCTTGTGTAGGCTCAAGATAAATATAAAGTAAAGGCCATGGCTCCCTGCTTTATCACATAGTTAACCTTTTAAACTTTTTAAATTGACACAATAAACAACATTCCGAAAGGATAAAGACAAGTCCTTTTTACCCCAAGATGCAAAACTGCTGAGTCACTTAGCCAAACCTCTAGACTCCCCAAATTGACACAATGTATCAACCATAAAAAACGATGAAGCAACATCTTCACTAAAAAAAGTACCTGGAAATGCTCACATGGAGGGGGCTTACCATAAAGGACACAGAAGTGACTAGGAAGGAGCTCTCAAAGGAAAATTAGCCAATCAAAATATATTTTGCAACAGTAGAATAAAGTATTTGTAAGTCTATCCTAGTATAAGTAAATGGTTGAGACAAACAAATTACCAAATAAAAGAAAAAGGATAGCTCTGCTCTATAGAATTCCAACTTAAATGTGGAAAGAGTGAGGGAAAGTGAAGATCACTATCAGATAAACACCATAGTAATATTTACCCTTGGCAAGATCTATTATAGATGGTAAAACGAGTGAGTAGAATCTTATTCACAAGGAGAATATTTTCATGGTCATGAAGCATCTCCCACAAAATATTTATTAATTCCAGAGGGATAAATAGTAACAGTTGAGAAGCCTGGAAGACATAACTTTAGTGAAAGGATGAAGATTAACATCACCAGTAATGAAACATATTATGTCTGGAATATGATATTATGGTAGGATATCACAAACAGAAAGGGGCAACCTAACTTCTGGGTTATTTTTCAGGAAAAATATAGCTGCAATCAAGTCATGAGAAAATCTCAGGCAGACTCCCTCTCAGGCATGATCTTTAAAATGACTGACTTCCATTTTTGCAAAGTGCCAAGATCATAGAAGACAAGTCTAGCATGAGGACCTGCCACAGAATGAGGAGACTAGTTAGACATGGCAAGAAAATACAGTGTTGGGAGGGCATTCTGCACTACAGAATGGCTCTTGTGTGAAAAATTGTTCAAATCTAAGCAAGATGTGATATTTAACTAATAATATTATATCAGTGTGAAACCCCTCGATTTGACCAGTGTATTCAAATTACATAAAATATTTTCATGAAAGGATACTGGGAGCATGATATTTTGAACTCTACTAGTTCTGTAATTTTTCTGTAGCCTCAATAATTTCAAAAAGCTTAAAAGACATTATTTAGTTACAAAATAAAATAAAGTTTTGCATTTGCTTCAGATATTGTTTACAATTGTTGGCAAACATGCCCTCCACTGGCTCACAGACGTAAACCCACCGTTGAAGGACAGTATGATAAGGGAAGCAGAGGATGGCTGAGGGGAGAGGAGAGGTGCCGATCTAGCAGAGAAACCAGCACACGTGAAGCCCAGAATAGACAGAAAGAGTAAAATGCAGCCAAGAAGAGAAGGGTTCACACGTCTTCCAGGTAATGCAATCGAGGTCGTCCCATTCAGGGCTGGGGCACTTCCAGCGGATTCCTGTTGCCACAAGAATTGTGCAGCTGCACTCCTAATGTAGCCCATGTTACAGAGGTAGGTACGTTGCTATCTCCCAATTTCCTCTATCAAGACCTCCTTGCTGACACCATTCTATGGCCCAGTCCTCATTCTTCATTTTGCACTGTCATTACTCTTGCACAGTTCAAAGAAATAGGAAGGCTTTAGGGGCAAGTGAATGAAGCTGAGTTGTGCCTTAGTGCATTCATAGATAGTCCTGAAGTGAAGGGTTAATGATTTGTTGCTTTTGCCTAATCTGCCTTGGACTCTGGAGCCTGGAAGCAGAGGGAGTGGCTCTTCCCTGCTGGACCCTGCCTTCTCCGAAAGGCTGCTGCAGTATTAAAGCAGCCACCACACCCATCTGAGCTCTCTTGAGGTGCTGAGGGGAGAGCAGTCAGGACTTTGCTCAGGTTAGTGTTGCTTCTTTTATTGTCATAAATGTTCTCTCATCTGTTGCACTAGGAAAATGTTCTCAAAGGTGGTACTTTGTGTGAGTACTTCCTAGGCTTCCACCTTCTGGGTGCTCAGCAGACAATTCAAGCCTTGGGGTATTTGCTAGTTAGGAAACACCACAGTGAAGAGCCTACAAAGTGAAGGCAGAATAGTCGCTGACATGAGAAAAGGAAGAATGCAGCCGCGGTAGCACCCGGGGTGCGCAGAGCTCATGATAAAGCTCTGCTGTCTGTTACGCAGGGGGTATCAGTGATTCCTGCAGGAGTCTGCACACAGTAATACTGGATTTGTATCTGGGAGGGTGATGTGTTTGGAGAACCATTTAGCAGTGAAAAGAAAAAGGATATGGGTGGGCGATTGCCTCTTGAAGACAAATGTTTAGCTTGGAAATCAGTCATAGGTACCTGCCAATCTGAATCTAAGACTTCTGAGCTTGATTTCACATGCAGTTTCTAATATTCCTGTGAGTTATTTTGTCATTGGTCATCAAGTAGGAGGCTATTGCTCTTTCTCCTTTTCTTTGCGTTTCATTGATCTACTTCTCTTTCTCCTTCCCTCCATCTCCTGCTGCTCCTTTTCCTTTTTTTCCTCCTTCTCTTTGTTCTTCTTGTTTTTTCTTGCTTTTTCAGTGGTAGTGAAGTCAAAGAGTGGCTGGGTTTAGTCTCAAAATTGCAAGTAAGTCTACATGTATAAGACTTTTAGGGTACTAAGGGCCTTTCCTGGCTCACGGAGTTTTCACAGAGTGTAACCCAGACTGATCTGCTTCCACATTCACAATGTAGGTAACCACCACCTAAGTTTGGTGCAGTTTCAAGATGGTGGCTACTGATGGGTAAGATTTTGGAGAAAGAAGTTCGTGGCACTTCTCCAATGCTTCCTTGAAAAGAGAAATCCCCCTTCTGTGTTGCTGGATAACTAACCATAATCCTAGAGAATATTTTGCTCCTGTGTACTCATTCCTTCATTCATTCTCCCATTTAGTGAAACCAGGAGATACTAACATGGCAGGGAAGCCGGTGCTTCACTACTTCAATCTCCGGGCCAGGGTGGAGTCCATCCGGTGGCTCTTGGCTGCAGCTGGGGTAGAGGTAGGTTTTCAGTTCTTCTTATGTTGAACCTGAAATTGACTTTATC
Organism: Chinchilla lanigera; assembly: GCF_000276665.1. Lineage (NCBI taxonomy): Eukaryota > Metazoa > Chordata > Mammalia > Rodentia > Chinchillidae > Chinchilla > Chinchilla lanigera. Next base: position 5,148,797 of record NW_004955411.1, read on the forward strand.
AACACATTTTTCTAAACCAAGAGCTTTTCTTCTGAGAAACACTGTGACAACTTTTGCCATAAATAAGAATATCACAACTTATTAATCAATAAACAAATGTTTTGACCAAATAAAATTATAAATATCTTTCCAGCCAAATGACATAAGCAATTGAATATATTTGTGAAAGACTCGAAAGTCAAATAATCACAATGTGTAGAATTTATTTTGATTTAAATGAGCTTTAAAATATCATTTAGGGGATTTGTACAGCAATTCAAGAAATATTAATTCAGTATTAGGTAACTTTAAAGAATTATTGTTAGCATTTGGTATGGTGTTAGTTGTGATATTTTTGATATTTTAAAAACAGTCCATATATTTTTGAGATACACACAAGGGGTTAAAAATGCTTTTAGATCATTTTCTTTATTAGTATTTTCATAGTACATAATATCCTCATTCTTTGTGGGGAGTTGGTACTTGTATACAACATATCTTAATTCCTTTTTTTGGTCTCCATTCCCTTCTCTCCCTCCCAACTCCATACATCTCTTGATCCCTTTCCTTTTTTTGTACAGGTTTTGCTTAGGATGAGATCATAAGTCAGAAGGCATCATTGGTTGGGTAGTAGGACCAGAACAGGGGAGACCATGATCGTAGACATGAATCAACATTAGCCTGAGTTGGTAATTACTGGAGATGATTGACTGATACTAGGATAATGCTTGTTCTTATGTGTGTTTTTGCTTCTACTAGAAATTTACATTATGAAACAGTAAAAAATATAAGAAACTAAGTGTAGTTAAATCCCACAAAATAGGAGGGAGGGAATAGGCAATAAAAAACTGCTTGTTAAAGACAAAACATATTTATACAGGATTTATTTTGTGGAACACCTTTTATTAACTAATTTCTGAGGATTTAAGGTGAACAAGACAGGTCAGGTGTATCTCTAAGGGCAGAGACAAATAAAGAATTTCAGTGGCATCTGGGAAGAGGCACTGTCTGCAGCTTGTGAATAGGAAATGCAACGCTGAGACGGTTGCCCTCTAGCGGCACCACTGGTAATACTTCTAAGCACAGACCTCAGAAGTCAGCACCTGAGTGAACAGTTCCCCACCAATGAGAGAGGAGGTCATGGATACAGGGGTAGGTGTTGTCCCTCAGGCACCAAAGGAAAAGCAAAGTTAAAAGTTGAAGTCACATCCTGTGAAAGGGATTTCTCATGTGTCCCCTTAACACTAATAGCAACGTGCTTACCTCAGGGGAAACACTCTCAATCCTTGATAAATGTATGAAGCCTCATCCTTCCTTAATTTGTAAATAAGCAAGTGCACAGAAAATCCAAATGCTGCACTAGTGCTATTCCACGTTTTCTTTCTATAAAGAAGTGATCAGGTTTCACCATATCCAGACACAAGGTTGACAGTTCTGAGATACATTTCATGCCTCTGGGAAGAGGGAGAACTAGGGGCAATGTACTCAGCAGGGAAGGCTTCCTCTCCCCATCCTACCGTGTGTGAAGAGACTGGTCTCCAAGGGCCATCTGGGGACTCTTGCTCAAATCTTCTGAGTTCTCATTGCCCAAAGACGGAACCCTTCTGCCTCTGCATCCTTACCACATCCCACCTTGATCATCCTCCTGTGGTAACCAAACATGATCCCTAATGCTGTGCAGACTGGTGGCACAGGCTCTTCACTACCTGAATAATCTGCTTTAGACCAGGGAAATCAAGACACAATATCCAACCAAACAATTTAGAAACCTATTTTCCAATTTCATAATGGTTTCATGATGAAAACCTTCTCTTTTAAACTACAAGAACAGAGTGATGTCAGTTCCACTAAGGGCTGTGGGAGCAGAATCTTAGTCAGTCATGATATACATGACATACATGTATATCATGTATGTCATTTCCTAGTACCAGTCAATCAGCTCCACTGATTGGTCCATGATATACACCATGATGGGGACCCAAAGGTTCTGTTCTGATGACACTGGACATCACAGAATTCTACTGAGAGGCAAAAACTTCATGACTAGAAGAATTTTCCAGACTCTGCCTTCAAGTGACATCCTCCCCAAATTGTGACCTAACTGTGGATGCTGTTGGTGTCAGGAGAGAGATGAACTATAGAAATAAGCAGGTGTATGGGGTTGCTTCCTGCCTCATATGAGCCCGGAGGGAGGGCCACCACTGCACGGGGAGCCACAGGCTGGGACTGCCGTTTTCCTGCCCACTGGCTTCCTGCCTCGTAGGCGCCCAGAGGGAGGGCCTCCTGTGCACGGGGAGCCATGGGCGGGGAGCGCCGGTCTTCCAACTGGCTCAGTTCCTGCCTCGTTGGCCCCTGGAAGGAGGGCTCCTGGCGCAGGGGAAGCCACGCAGCGGCAAGCGCTATTGCGCAGCGGCCCTCAGGCCACTTGCCACTGCTTAATTGAGAACTACCACGACACAGAGAAACAATGACACAACTGGCCCACCATGCACTGGCTGCACATGCCCACCCACGGATGTGTGTGAACCATTCAAACACGGAGAAACCCCTGGGAACACGTGCCATACAACGGGCCACTCTTGCTCCTGCCATTGAGAACTGGAAAGGTCCGGAGCCAGCGGAGGAGGAGCTGCTGAACAAGGACTCGGAGAACATTAGAATGCAGACTAAGCCCGAGGA
>NW_004955411.1:5152049-5155250 GCF_000276665.1 Chinchilla lanigera
TACATAACAATATGTGAAACAATAACCATTGATAATTTCCTACCACTTTATCTGTAATTTGGTAAGCCCCCCCTATTATTATGTTATCCTACTTTTACTCTTTAAAATAAAAAGTCCATAGCAATACAGTTTCTAAGAATTGAGATTCAACAAAAGAAATAAGCAGTGGTGTATGATGATGTATGCCATTGTCTTGATAGATCTAACATAAATGTTCAGGTGGCCACAAAAAGATACATTTTTGTTCAATATCAAACTCAGAAATTTTAACCTCTTCATATTAACTACATTTCTGAGACATCTCAAGTTTAAGAGACTACAACACTATGAATGAACTAATAACATTTTATTTACTTTTTCTACTTCCAGTTTGAAGAGAAGTTCATAGAAACTCCAGAGGACTTTGAAAAGCTAAGAAATGGTAAGATCAAGAATCTGGATGTTTCTGATGAGGATTGCAAGTATACCATTCTAATATTTCTTACCCAGCTTTCCAGTCACTGAGATGTGATATTCACCATCACAACTCAAGGGAGGAGAGGTTTAATTTGACTTACAGTTCTGAGGATTCAGGCCATGTTGGCTTGCCCCAAGGCAGATACATCAAGGTAAAAAAGTGTGGCAGAGCAAAGATTTTTAGTTCTGGCCAGGAAGTAGAGCAGTGGAACAGTGACAAAGATGGGTGGTGAAGGTGCAATACATAGCACCCAGGACACCTCCATCCTCTATCCAGACATACCCAGGAGCATGTTCTGCAAATGTGCTAAGAATTTCTTAATCCAATGAAGTAGGCATATCAGGATTAATGGTTACAATTCCCCTTTAAGAACTTTATACCCACATTTTCACTTCCAAATCAAGATAACAGCACATTCATAATTCCATCTATCAGAATACAACTGTCACACCTACAATTAGAAGGAAAATATCTCTTCTCAAAGTCTCCAAAGTTCAGCATTTTCAAAAGTCCAAGGCAGTGTTTTATGAGACTCATGGCAAACTCTGAGCTGTTCAAATAAAACACAAACTACATAATTCCAAAGTAAATTGATACAGGGTAAACAATCCCATTCTAAAAAGGAGGAACAGGAGGAGAAAAATCAGATCAAAGGTTGAAAACTACCAAATTAAACATTAAGTCCATAGTCCTATATCTGGCTTCTGGGGCGCATAATAACAAAATGTGCGTTCCAAAGGACTTGGACAGCTGCATCCCTTTGGTCTTGCCAGTTGCAGCACGTATGACCACTCTTTTGACTTGGTTCTACACATAGCTTCAACATTTCCTCAGCTATTTTTCCATGCTCTTGGCACCTCTTATTTTCTGGGATCCACACCACACTTTTGGCTTCCTTCCCACAGTGTACCACACTGCCTTCTCAGGAGCAGTTTTCCTGGCTTCCTAGGCCTCCCTTTTAAGTATGGGTGGAAGCCTTCCTGCCCCTACAACTCACACATTCTGCATGCTGGTAAAAATAATATTGTGTGGATGATGCCATGGTTGACTGTCAACTAGAGCAGTAGCTGGGTCCTTTGGACCACAGTTGCAGTAGCCCCTGAATCCCACACTGGCTGAGCACAGTAAAATGATTGCCAGAGCTCTAATATCCTTGTATATCCTCTGAAGAAGGAATCATTATGCAAATGAAAGATTTACAGATTTGTATACTTGAGCCTGTGATAGGTAGAGTCTTCCTGATTTCTGAAGTTCTCTAAAGTCCTCTTTATTCTTATCTCTATTCCAATTACTTAATTTCTTTTAAGAGGGTAGTCTCCTCCATTACCACACCTCTTACTTCACATAAGAAATGTAAACAAATAAACAAAAAATCCCAGCAATATCTCCCAAGCAAAATAAAGGACAACAAAAAAGAAAGGAAGGAAGGTGATCCAGAGATAGGACTATGGGATAAGGAGGGAAGGGAAAAGGGAGAAAAAAGAGAATTAAACCAGGAGTGGCAGTGAATACCTGTAATCCTAGCACTTGGGAGGCTGAGGCAGGACAATCACTGTGAGTTTGAGGACAGCCTGGGCTACATAGTGAGATTAAGGCCAGTCTGAACTGTATGTTGAGATCCTATCAACAAAAAGAACAGAAAAATAACAATTATCATGTGTTATGCACATGTACCAACTCCCTACAAAGAGTATAAGCATTATGTATTATACACATTTTTATGCATTCTGTCTAGATTCTCCCTCAAACCTCATGTGTTAATAGGTCAGGTCTTTGGAGGTGGTTGTATCTAGGTGTGTGAGTATGGATTAAGGATGTGTGGTAAATGTATTAGTCCACTGATTGCATAATTCTGGGTGGGTACAATGGGCATGCAGTTAATAGCCTGGTGGCCCGTATGGAATAAAAGGGAAAGCAGAGGGAATGCTCGCTGTCTCCTGCTTATGCCATGCCCCCAAGCTACATTGTCTTGCCTTGAAGTCAGCTAACTATGGACTGACCTTTCACAAACTGTGAGCTAAAATAAACCTTTCTGCTTTAACTTGCAGATGTATTGTGTCTAAGTGATGAGAAAAATAACTGAGGTACCCATGTACTAATAAAATGTTTGAAAATTTAGAATTTCAGTTATTTCAGCTTGTCTTCTGCCTCTAGCTCTCACTATAAATCAATCTACAATGAGCCATTAGTAGTCATGGTACCCACAAAATGTTGAACTATTTTGACATTCCTACCTCTAGATTACTTAGTCCGCTGCCCTTGACATCAATCTCTTGCAAAGTCTCAAAGCATGGGCAAAATGTAAACAATATCTTTTTTCCCAGAGTGTAATACACATGGCTTTTAGTTCAAATACCAGTGGAACCCTTGTTCCCGTGGGGAATTTGCTGAGCCTGACCATTACTACCTACATTCTGGTCTTATGAGTTCTAGTAAGAGTCATTAATTGAGATATGTTTATTGTATTCTAAGTTTACTGTACATTTCAAATCTTTTTGCTCTTCTTCCAAACATTTGTTGCAAAGCTTCTAAATCATGTTACAGGTTCAGCAGCCTCCTCACTTCTCTGGCATCAGTGTTCTGTATTAGCTTTCCCATCGCTGAGACACATTACCTGACACTCACAGTGTAAAAGAAGAAAGGTTTAATTTGGCCGATGGAATCAGGACTCAGTCCCAGGCTGAATGACTCCAGGGCAGACATATTATGGCAGAAGTGTGTGCAAGAGTGAAGGCACTTAGTTC
>NW_004955411.1:5155610-5171404 GCF_000276665.1 Chinchilla lanigera
CTGTGATGGGACTGCACTCAGTTCAGCATCACACACTGTCCTCCTACTGACGCACACACACAGGGCCATGCATTAGATGACAGGAGGAGAAATAATGGGGCCATTGTCTTGTTTCAATTGTTGTATGTGCAAAGGAAATATCCGAGCACCTCTGCAGGCTTCCTGGAACACAGGATGAGGTCTCTAAGTGGATGCCTCCCACAGAACCTACTGTACATGTCCTGACCATCATGAAACTTCCTTTGGGAATTTACTGCTTAAAATGGCATCCAGGTGTCAACCTTGTTTCCTCTCTCCATGCATCCCTAAAATAATCATGAAGATAAATAATACATGAAAAGATGCAAGATATATTGTATTACATGGATAGCAACTAAAAGACAAATGAATAGGCCAAGCTGGGTATGGTGGTGCATGTCTGTAGTTCCAGCACCCAGGGGGCTGAGGCAGGAAGAGCACCATGAGTTTGAGGCAGGCCTAAACTACATAGTGAGTTAAGACCAGCCTGAACTACAGAGTAAGACCCCATCTCAAAAAACCAACACAGGGGGAAAAAAATGCATGAGCTAAAAAGTATCAGTAAGAGAAGAAAACAAAGGCCTACCAGCAATTAAGAACAAGATTCTGTTTTACTTGAAGGTGATCAAGGAATACGTTTTGTCCTTTCTTAAATCATTTCCAAGACCATTTTGTTTGTTCTGAAATAGCAGTATCCATTCTAATTCTTTCTTTCTTTTCTTATTTCCAAAAGATGGGCTCTTGATGTTCCAGCAAGTACCCATGGTAGAGATGGATGGGATGAATCTGGTGCAGTCCAGAGCCATTCTCAACTACATCGCCACCAAATACAACCTCTATGGCAAAGACGTGAAGGAGAGACTCCTGTACGTATATTCTCTGTTCTTACATAGGAAAATGACACAGGGAGGATTCAGGTCACACCCTCAGTGAGCAGGACCATGGCATGAGGATCATAACTAGCAAAAAGTGGACCTGGGTACATATAGTGAGATGATTGGGGAAGAATACAAGGTGAGATCACTATGTCCAGTAAGATGATGGGAGAGTAAAGGCATAGATTAAGATGACTGTGATTATATCAGAACATGCTGTCTTCAGACAAAGCAAAGTGTTAGCTTTTTCAAGCACTGAAAGCTTCAGTATTAGTAGGTGAAGCATAAAATCAAGGGGATGAGGAAATCATGATCTCAGATCCTCAGGGCATTGGAAACTGGACTTCATAGAATAGCTTGGGACAAATAAGACAGTGTTTGAGGGTGAGGAAGAGGAGTCTTGGGATCTGAAGATCTAAGGGAACTGGTTCTCAAAATGCAAAAATTGTAATTATTACCTGGAAACTAACTTACCAGCAGGAGTCATGGACAGGTCAACTTGATGAGTGTCAGTGGCAGCTGGTGCCCATCATACAAGGGCCACCTGAAACTTTCACATGGAAGTACAAAGCCTGGTTTAACCTTAAGAAACCAAGTATAGGGTGGTTGGGGTACCTTTCCTGTTGTGACGGAGCTGTTTGATTGAAAATAAAATCCTGTACAGAATTGCTGTCAGTTCATCAAAAAATTAAGCACAGAATTATTCAGCAATTCTTTGCAGTAGTATATACCCTTATCCAATGCATAAACATTTATACTTGTTTAGAAATATTCTTAGAAGCTTTATTCATAATTTTCCAAAGTGGAAGCATCCCAAAGATCAATAATACAGGAACAAGAAATAAAGGATGAATAAAGGAACAAAATGTGCTAGAGGCATAGAATGGTCATGCAAAGGGAAGAAGTGGTGATGCATGGTAAATAAGGAGACATATTGAAAACACTGTATTATATATAGTAAGGAAATGAAACTCAATAAAGGCATTTGTTCTGACTTTACATCAAATGTTCATGCCTTTAAAATGCATAGAGACAGAAGGTACATTAGTGGTTTCAGTGGAATTACAGGGAGAGGGGCAGTGACTGCCAAAAGCACAGAACATTTTTGGGATGGGGTAACAAAATATTTTAAATACTGAATACTCATATTTGCATAATTCTACAAACACAGTAAGAATGCTAAATATTAACAATCTGAAGCGTGGACAGCTTAGGTATGTGACTATAGGACAATAAAGCTGTCAAATAAATTTCAAAAAATGGTTGAAAGTCTCACTTGGAAAATCAGAAATAAATGGCTTTCATGCCGTGCATTCATTTAACTAAATTTTAAAAACGCACCGGGAGAAGGGACTAGATCCGTGATGCTGAAGCTTTTAGAGCTTTGGTGATAACACACAGCCTGCTGCAGCATGCATGCCATAGGTTCGCGACCAGTGGGCTACACTAAGCAGAGTCTTGTGCAGTGGAAACAAGACTAGAGTTGGAAAACAGCAAGTGGAGACGGTTATGGAAACGTGTTTCATGGGAAATAATTGGGAGACCTTGTAACCCTGGACATAGCAATGAGCCTGCACTGTGCAAGAAAGATGTGAGATAGCAGAGATGTGCTTGAAAGACTGTGCCAGGTGTTCTATCATGAGCCTGTGTTCAAGGTACGGGGGATGCATGGGGGGTTTTATACACACAGACCACACAGAGGCTGCAAATCCGGTTTGTATGCAGTAACTCAGTGGCTGTACGGGGTAATTCCAACAAGATCCACCTGAGTACGACTCTGGACCATCTACCAATATTCTTTATACTTGTATTTAGTCATGGATATACCAAAAATTTTAGATATAGTTATCTCATAGACTGTTCTAAGAGATGACAACACACAAATAGAACTCATAGCACAATAAACAATAATATATAAAGGCTACCCACTGCAGGTGAACTACTTTGTAACAACCTAATGTTCTTGTTTACTTAAGTTTTAAACAGTAAGGGCTAAGATAGGAAAATTTGACTGTTGATGTGTTGTCTTTCAGGATTGATATGTACACAGAAGGAATGGCAGATTTATATGAAATGTTCTTACAACTAATAGTAACTCCTCCAGATCAGAAAGATGCTAAGATAGCCTTGATCAAGGACAGAACAAAGAATCGCTATTTACCTGCCTTCGAAAAAGTAAGTGAGGCTGCTTAGCAGTTTGGGGCACTCAGTTCAGAGGTCAGGAGGACACAGCGCTGGGCACTCCTAGAGCCTTGACCTTTACAGCCAGTGAACCTTCGGAAAATCAGAGCAGAGCCCTGAAGGTCCAGGAATTATAGAAGCGTAGAGGGGAAAGAGGCACTGTAGGGTTATACCAGAGGTGAATTTCTGAGTCAAAGTTCATTGTGTTACATGCAATTTAGAATTCAGCATTCAACAGAATTTCATGGGCATATGAGAACTGGGAGAGTGAAAGACTCTGAGCCACACTCAAGGTTGCGTGGACCCTGCAGAGTGCTCTGGACTTCCATTCCAGAGCAACCTAGGAAGGACAGCACAGCACCAAGTGTTCTGCCCCTTGTCAGACAGACACATGTCTTTAAAAAGTGTATTGGTAGGAGGATAGAAAAGAAGAGACATTTAGGGATTATAAAAATAATCTACAGAATTGACGGTCTTGGCTCCTAAGACTTGAGATGAAAGGCATGCAGATGAAGGAAATAAAGGTCGATGGTTGCAGACCTAAACCCTACCTTAAGTAAGCTTCCTTGTGAAGCTAAAGCAAGGATTTTCAGGAGGAACACCATGTAAATGTAAGCTACGTAGAAATAAAGATCAAAAAAAAGATTATAACACATGGGGAACCACCTGGGCCACTGTCCTTGAAGGAGGAGCAATTGTCTGCATTTTGGCAGAACCTGGCCCTATTTCCATGTATTGACATGTACAGAGCTGGCTGGTGCTTCTCCTTATCCCGTCAATTGGCCTTCACAGTGCATATCAGTTCATCTGAGGTGCTGATGTGCGGTCTTTGAAGGAAAGGTGACAGTCAGTGTTTCTCCAGACCCCGGATGTTCCCACACGTGAACTGGGATGAGGCGGAATGAAGGGCCAGTGCTCCATTTTGTCGACTGGGATCCAGCCTCAAGATAAGAGGCTGTGACTTCCCAGGGCTTAAAAAATTACACACGAGAGCTGAAGCACCAACCCCAAAGCATTACATACTGTGTCAGTTGTGTTATGCAGATTACTCCTTCTGCATATCCTTCCCTATGCATTTTGCAGAGGTGATTTGAGGCCTCCTATCTAGCCCAGCTCACAGCACTCACATACTTCCTGTGACTCTCACAGTCACTCATCCTCAAGCTATTCCCTTGTTCACAAACAAATAAAACCCAGGTTCAGCCGTGGGCTGAGGACTTTGTTTTATTAGCCAGCATCAGAGCTGGACCTAGGATCCTTTGACTCCCCAGCTACAAATGGGCCTTAGTGCCTTTTTATCTTGCCATGGGTTGCACTGAAAGTGATAGTTTGGAATTAACTCGCTAGAATTGCACTAACTTTTCCATGGGATTACAAATATAAATGTCCTGGGCTGTGGTGAGGACCAGGAAGGGTTCCCTAGAATAAGAGACACAGAAATTATACAAATATATTAGAGAACTAACCTGTCAACGCTCATTTCATAAAGCGTTGCATTATTCTTTCCTTTATTCAATAAGTTGATTCATTACTGGCTCTATGCAATGAAAGGAATGATCATCTTAAAGGCAATGAAATCTTCAAATACACCTCTCCACACCACGTGGTGCTGACAGCTTTGGGTACATCACATGATGACAGATTTTCAAGCTGTAATTGAAGTCAGGTACTATGAAATCAAAGCACTCCATGCAAAAAATGAACAATATATGTTATACTAAGACATTAGCTGTTCTATTACATTTTTACTATGAAGTAACTGTTTGAAAACATATTAAACATTTAAGAGAAGTTCCTATTTACAAAGTGCTATCATATGTTTTCACTTTATATTCCCTATAATATTGCATAGTGTTAAAATACTTTAAGAGGTAATCACCCATTTTCATAAATGTTAGTATATAAATTTATACATCAATAAAAGTTGAAATAAATACAATACTGAATGAATGCATAGTTACCACCCAGATAACAAAACCAGCACCCTACAGACCTACTGTGCTTCTGTGTCTCCATGTCTTCCTCCAGCAGTAATGCCTGTAACTTTTCATGCATTGCAAAGTAAGTTGCAGACATCAGTTCTATTTATCCCCAGAGAACTCCTCACGGAGACTATACTCCATTGTAAAGAAGGAGATAGAGCCGAGGAGATCATGAGTTCGAGTTCACTGGGGTTCAAGTCAGGTCCCAGAGAGAGCGCCAGGAAATGAGGAGAGCAGGGAAGGGGAGAAGGGACGGCACTGAGGTGATTGCATTGGTGAAGGGTGCACTGTGAGTCTGAAGCCAGGGCTCATGGGAGAGGGGACACAGAGGAAGGAAGAAGCAAGCCCTGAAATTTCAGCTTGAGGGCAACCTGGTGGTGGGCAAGTGGAAACGCGGTGCAGCAAAGCTGAGCCCTCCGTATGTGTGGAGAATGCAGGGCAGGTGTGGCGCAGGTGTAGGCACTACTCGGGTGTGGCTGTGAGGATGAAAGTGGAGCCTGGGTTGCAATGCAGGCGTGAGCAGGGCCCGCTTTTCACCCTCCCCCTTGGGCCAGGACCCTGGTAAAATCTCTGGAGTGCCAATAAACCAAGGGGGGCAGGAGAGGAGGAGAGTCAGGCTGAGAGGCTCGGGGAGAAGCTCGCCCCCACTCTGTGCACATATTTATGGTTTGACTTCGCAAAATGTCCAGGTATTAAAGAGCCACGGACAGGACTACCTTGTGGGCAACAAGCTGAGCAAGGCTGACATTCTCCTGACTGAGCTTCTGTACACTGTTGAAGAGTTTGACGCCAGTCTTCTGGCCAGCTTCCCCCTGCTGCAGGTGAGTAGTCCAGTGCCCGCACACACGCAGCCCCACATCTCCCATAGTGAAACTCTTCTGGCTCCGCAGTGAGGTTCTCACCTCCAGCCTTCTCCAGGTCTTCCTCTTCCTACCGCATGCCTCCACCAAGAGTCTAGACCCTGTATGTGAGGCATGAAATTAATCCATTTGTGCAAAGAAATGTGCGATGTGTTACTTCAGAAATATTTGACCTCTAAAAGGAGAAGGGCTCAGAGCCCCATATCTCCCTGGTCTGCTACCCCCTGTTTATCTGATGTCCTTTCTTCAGCTCTGGCTCCCACCATCAGGAATTCTGTTTCTCCTTCCATAGGTCCATAGCTTCCCAACCCACACAGCATCCCACTAACAGCCAAGGTCTATCAGTACCGTTAGTGTGAGTGTTGGTTGTGACGAGCCCCTGGTCAATATTTCCTATCTTCATTTTCTTTTCTTTCTTTTTTTTTTGGTTTGGTTTTTCTCCGGTACCGGGAACCGAACTCACGACCTCATGGTTGCCAGGCAGGCGCTTTGTCGCTGAGCTAAATCCCCAGCCCGTCCTATCTTCATTTTCACCTTGAGTTTTTCCACCTCTACGTTTCTTTGTGTATATCTAAAAAACACACTGTTTCCGTTGAATTGCAAGGATAAAAAGCAAAAGCATTTATGTCTAAGCGCACAGGGAATATTATGACTAAATGTAAGTTTAAAGGATGTTTTTAAGGAAGTGCTATTGAGATATACTTTCTACATCCTGTATTCCTTTGCCTGGTGTGTCTTTCCATCTCTACAATGGTGCTGATGGATCTTTGCAGGGGTTATATGGGGTTTCCCAGGGATTCTTTATTTTAAAGAGGATTTTTAAAAATAAAAACTTAACAGACTTTTAAAACAAGATGATAGGAAATTAACAATGGTTATTATATTACATGTTTTCTTCAAACTAGTTGCTCAGATTGTCAGGTGCAGTAACATATGCAGGCATGCAAAACTCATCAAACAACATAAACACTAACTGTTCCTTTCAGTGAAGTAATAGAAATTCGTAGTACAATTATCTTAGCTATCATGTGTGTGTATATATATTTCCCCTTCCTTTCTCCTATCCTCCATCCCAGGTGTTAATTCCTTTTGAGCAGTTTCTTTCCTTTTCACAATATCTGTTGTACCATTTGGATCTTACTATATCAGTTTCATACACTAGGGAGACAATACAATGCTTACACATGTGAGTCAGATTTTTTTCACTTCTGAGTGAGGTAGTTGCATCCATGTACCTATGAAAACTTCAAGTGTATAGCTGAGGCGTACTCCATTGTATACCAGGGTTTTTTTTTTAATAGTTACTTTGAACTTTAAGATCCACCACTGAAACTGTGATTTGTGTATTGAAGGCCCTGAAAGCCAGAATCAGTAACCTGCCCAATGTGAGGAAGTTTCTGCAGCCTGGGAGCCAGAGAAAGCCTCCGACTACTGAGAAAATGATCGAAGAAGCAAGAAAGGTTTTCAAGTTCTAATACACTTGGTGTTGACCAACCCCAGGCATAGCAAACTTTCAAATTTTATAGCAATAAAATTCTTTGTGTAAATATTGATCTCTGGAACTGTGAGTTAATAAGTTATTAACTGTTAGTTAACAAAATTCCTCGGAGAAGACTTAATACTTAGTTTCTTTATTGGGTTCTGACATGTAACGTAGTTCATTAGTTGCTTTAGTTTTCAAGAGTTATAACGTCTTTCATACAGCTGTCAAAGAGAGTTTACAAATTTTCACTTTAAAATGTCACGTGTGTGCAGAAAATGCCTGTTATTCTATGCAGTAACAGAACAAAATTTTCCAGCATACATAATCTACTATAGACCTTTACCCAGCTTATGAAAGCCTCACAGGCAGTTTCTTAGGTATACGGGATGAAAGAAGGAATCAGGATATGGTATGTACATGTAACAATTTCCCACAAGGAATGTAAATATTGTGTACTACACACATGTACTAATAACATATAAATAGATAAATATAGTGGTACTTTGGTTCATGAATGTAATTCATTCCACAATTCTGGAGAACATGGCTGTGTTGGTGCTCATGGGGAGGATGGCTGTGGTCATGTTAATCACCTGATGTGGAGTTCATGAAAGGACGCAAAATTTTTTAAACACTTCTGTTTCCAAAGCAGCTTGTTTTTGAACAGAGGTGTTTGTGACCTGAGGTATAATGATTTGCAGAGTTTCAAATGAACCTCATTTCTAGAATTTTCAACTGGGTGCCTCACAGAGGCACATTTAGACCATTTATATGGTGGAATAGTTTGACCATATAGTTCTTCTTCCAGTCGACATGGAAACACACAGCCCCTGAAAGGTGTGGGACAGTTTTCTCACTAAAGGGACTCTGCCAGCTTCAGTGAAAATAAATAAATAGCACAGAAATCCATGAGGATCTTTTCTGAGCTGTGGAACCAAAAGGGAGATGTCTTGGTTACTTTTATCTCATTACTGAGACAAAATACATGATGCCCAAAATGAAAGAAGGAAAGATTCATTTAGCTCACAGTTTGTGGAGGATGCAGTCCATACTTGGCTGGCTCCAAGGCAGAGTGGCACATGTCGGAGGACAAAAGTCCATGGTGGAGAAAAGTAGGAAAGCAATAAGAACAATCGGGCAAAATGGCAGAGCTAGCAAGCCTCTTTCCCTACCTTATATTGTAAACAAACCGCGCTCAGCCAGGGGTCGTGTAGCACTCACACAGTTTCCATGCCCTCCTCTTGCACAGGCTCAGGATGAGTACAAAGTAAGCACCCTGGCTCCCTGCTGAATCACACAGTTAACTTTCTGAAATTCTCACACGGACACAATGAACAATATCTTAGAGCAGGAAAGGCGTGTCCTTTACACCCCAGGATGTAGAACTGCTGAGTCACTTAGCCAAACCTCTAGACTCCCCAGGCTGACACAATGGATCAACCATAACAGGAGACAGCCTTTAAAAAGTTCATTGCTGATGCCTCGCTCTTCTGCACTGAGTCACACCCTTTCATTCAGGAACCGTAGACAATCTCAGCCTTAGAATACCAGGAAGAACAGCCCCAGCCAGTGCAGTCCTTTTGTCCATGGTTCCCTTCTATTGCTGCGTCTCTCCATGGAGGCTTCTGTTGTCACCAGCAGTCACTGTGAGAACTAGAACATATATTAAACACAAACAAAAAACCTAAAAAGAGAAGAGCTGAGTCTAAGTAAAGAATTACCAGAGGCACAACGGATAATGTATCTGACTGTACATCAGAATTGGGGTAATTTCAAAAATTTCACTAGCATTTGCAGTACCTAATGATTACATTCACCATGGTGAGTTAGTATATGTCCATAATCTTAATTCATTTTACATCTACTCTCCTCCTTCCCCCTCCCTTTGTCTCTAGGTCCACTTCCATTTTCAAAAGAACCAACTCCTTGTGTACTACTATATATCTTTATTTTGCTTTTAAAATTACTTATGTTTTTAGTTTCTTGTGTGGGAGAAACCATGCAACAATTTAAGCTTGTGTGTCTGATTTAGTTCACATAGCATTACAGTATCATGTGCATCCATTTTTCTAAAAATGACTCAAATTGATCCTACTTTTTGGCAGAATAGTATTCCACTGTGTACAAATACCATGCTTTCTTGAGCCATCTGTCTATAGACATACAAACCAGTTCAAAGATTTAGCTGCTATGGTTGTGCTGCTCTAAACATGAGTACACCCATATCACTGTAATTTGATATCTTTCATCTTTTGTAAGATACCTAGAAGAGGAATTGCTGCATTGAATGGAATTTCTATTTTTAGCTTTTTGGAGACTTTCCATACTGATTTTTCATAGTGATTATACTAGTTTACATTCCCACCAACAATGTGGAAATATTTCTTTATCCTCCCACCATGACCAGCATTTGTTATTACTTATTTCTTGATATCCACTTGTTTTGGAGTAAATGGAATCTCAGTGTTGTTCTACTGTACATTTCTCTAAGGCCCATAGACACTAAATATTATTTCCATATCTTCGTTGGCCATTTGTACATCTTCTGAGAAGTGTCCATTCATTTCAGTTGCCCAGGTTTTTCATTGGTTTTTTATCGAAGGGATCTAGTTTTTGAGTATTTTACATATTCCAGATATGAATCCTCCGCTTACTGAAGAGCTGGCAAAATTTATCCCCCACTTTGTAGGCTATCTCTTCACCCTATTGCCTGTTTCCTTTGCTGTGCAGAAATTTTTCAGTATGATACTTTCATTTGTTGATTCTTGGCTTTTTTGTTATGCAATAGAAGGCATAAGAAATAGGATGTTCTTTTTTATGCAGTAGAAAACATAAGAAGTAACTTATGCAAATGGGGTTTTGTCCAGAAAAGTCTTTGCATGTGCATCTGTCTTGAAGAGTTTCATATTTGACCTTCTAGCAGATTAAGTGTTTTTGTTTTAACAAAACATTTATATTCTGATACATTTTATGTTATTTTTGTACATGGTGAGAGATATGGGTCTAGATGTATTCTTTTGCTTGTGCATAACCAGTTTTCCCAGCACCATTTATTCTGGAGGCTATCTTTCCTCCAGCATGTTTATAACCCTTTTGCCAAAGAACACATAGATGAATGGGTCTCAGGTTATTTCTACCCCCTCTATTCTGTTCTACTGTGACTATTTTGCATCACTACCATGTTGTTTTTGTCGCCATAGCTTTGTAACATAACTCGAAACAGGGATTATGATGCCTCTTGCTTTGCTTTGGTTGCCTTGGATTGCTTTTGCTTTTTTGGTTCTCTTCTGATTTCATAATAAATTTTAGGATTATTTTTTCTAATTCTGTGAGGAATGTTCATGTTTTGACTTGGATTGCATTTAACCAATCTATTCATTTTGGTAATATGGCCTTTTTCACGGTATTGATTCTCTCTACCCAAGAGGAATGTCGGGCTCTCACCTCCTCTTTCAATGTATTTAGTAACAGTTGTAGAAGTCTTTCAATTTCTTTTTCAGGTTAATTTCTATGAATTTAATTTTTTTGTAGCTATTGTGAATAGTATTGTCTTCCTAACTTCTTTCCTAGTAGGTTCATTTTGGTTTACAGGAATGCTATTCATTATTATCTTTTTTATTGCTATTGCTTTTGTTTTTGTTTTGTTTTATTTTGGGTTTTTTTTGTGTGTGTTTTTTTTGTTTTGTTTTGTTTTGTTTTGAGATAGAGTCTTGCTATGTAGGCCAGGCTGGCCTTGAGCTCACTATTTATTTTGGCATGTTGATTTTGTATTCTTCTACCTTGCTGAGCTTATCAGTTTTAGGCATATCTTGGTGGCATCTTCTAGGTTTTCTATGTAAAAAATCATGTCATAAGTTGAGGACAATTTGACTTCTTTCTACCCTATGTGTATTCCTTATATTTCTTTCTCTTACTTCATTTCTTTGCTAATGTATCAAGGGCAAATTGGACAGCACTAGTGATAGTGGACATCTGTGTCTTGTTTCAGATTTTAGGTGGAAAGTTTTCAGTTTATTCCCATTGAATATGGTCTTATCTGTGAGTTTGTCATAAATAGCTTTTCTCAGATTGAGATAAAGTCCTATTTTCTTCAGGTTCTTTTCTAATCATAAATGGATGTTAGCTTTTATCAAAGGACTTTTATGCCTATATTAAGAATCTTATGCTGATTTAACGAATTATCAACATATAACACCCCACTGGACTGAATCAGCGTGATTCTGGGTGTGGAATGCCCACCTGAAGATTATTGCCAAAAGCATACAAGGAGTACTGGAGGGAAAGGTGGTGTGCTGTTGATTCTCCAGAAGCTTGTCATGCTGTTTTTCTGAAATGAGCTCAGCTGTTCTCATCACTGGAGGAGCTTGAGTCCTTGCTGTCACTGAGGATGACTCTTTGAGCGAGCTGTGGTCCTTACCTTCAGCATCACTTCCTAACTCCAGTGCAGATCTTTCAGCCTCTTGACACATATTCTTCACCACACTGGCACAGACATTCTAACTTCCACCACTGACATTTGGGCCTTCCCAGTTCAGATGGTACAAACTATCATGAGACATTTTTCCAGGAACTAGGCCACCAGTTGGATTTGTGGAGGACATTGCCATGGGCTTTAGGTCTTCAGCTGGACTCATACAAGATATTTCCATGAGAATCAAAATCTTAGCTGGATTCTTTGGGTCTCTAGTGCATGGACAGATCTGCATTCTTCTGTATTTGACTCTTTGGAACATTATGAAACAATCCTATAAATTATGCGTCCCATATTAAATTGATTCCCTTGCAAACCCTAACTACAACAAATATCTTGTGACTTTGATCCTTGGTTATGTTATGATGTATTACACTGGTTGATTTGCATATATTGAACCACTCTTCTTCCCTCCGCAGGTTGAATGCTACTTGGTCATGACATGTAAACACTGAAATGATTTGTTGCATTCCATTATCTTGTTGAGGATATTTGCCTCTATGTTCATTAATGAAATTGGTCTGTGATTTTTTTTTTAGCATAGTTCTTGCTTTGGAATCAATTAATGCTAGTATCCAGAAATGACCTTCACAGTACTTTCCCTTTCAATTTCATTAATTTTCAGGAATACTTATGTTAAGTCTTTCCTGAAGTACTTATTGTATTCAAGAGTGTACACATTACGTTCTGGAGGTTTCTTAATTAGTAATCTTTGAAATTATGGAACCAATTTTATTACTCATTGTAGGATGTTCCAAGTTTAGGCAATGTCTGTTCTGACTTCACCTTTTTCACTGTCAATTGCATTGAAATGGATTATCCTTTTCCCTCTCTTTAAAAGTTTGGCTAAGGGTTCATTTAGTTTATTTATCCTTTGGTAGAACAAGCTCTTTAACTCTCTGATTCTTTGTACTAGATTTTTAAGAGTAGGACAATTGATTAGAGAGGAGGAATAGGATTGAAGTGTCCTTCCCAGCCTGAGCTCACTGCTTCTTAAACTTTTTAAGGGGTCTTTGTCTAGGCTGCACCCTCTTTGCAATTATCTGTTGTGACTTCCTCTAACTCTGTAGTAAGGTTGTTCTGGCAAAACTGAGTCTATGAAAGGAATGACACCAAGGAAGTCAGGAGGCAGCAAACAGGTTTACTTTACACCCATGAGCCTGCCTGGAATAACTTCCAACAAAACGGCCAGACAGTGAGTGTCTGTGAGCCAGCAATTTTATATGAGGCATTAGCAAGGTTTGCAAAGGCAGGACAGGACAGGCTGGCAGTTCTTCTAAGTAGCTAGCAAGGTGAGATCATTGGTTACAGGGCTAGATTAATGGCCATCAGTTACAAGACTAGATTAATAACCATAAAACTGAGTACAATCAAGTATCTTGTATGTTCAGTTACACTCTTGTGGTTACAACGGTCAAGGATGCAATTACAGAGCCATTAAATAGTTGTAGTTCAAAGAGACCAAAGTTTGAAAAGGAACAGTTCTTCCTAGTGCAGTTTTCCCTTCCATGATGACCCCATAAACCCTGAAGTGCGGTGGCTGTGTGGATTCTGATTCCCAGGGTAGCTTAGTCATGAATAAGTAACCCCTTCCCCAAAGGGCTCCTCTTTGATGTCTATGAAATACGGCAGGTGCTGCAATGGATTTCTTTTCCAACTTTAGCCTGCCATGTGGAATGAGTCACTTTGACAGTGAAACCTCACACTATCTGTGCAGTTTACAACAACCCTGGGCTTTTCTTAGAGCTTCTGGCCCAGTGCATCATTTCTCCCTTGGGCTTTCAGCTGTCTCCAAGCTTACTTTGTGCTTGTGAGGACAGGTCCTCCTCAGGATCTGGGTTAATTCAGGCTGGTTCCCTGTTTTCTCTGCACTGTTTACAGTTTCTCTGTGAGTTCTTGTTTTCATGTTGACTCTTTCCTGATTCTTATTACTTTCATTCCTTTTTCTTTATTAAATTTTGTGTTCCAAGTGCTGTGAACAGGTCCTGGAGAGGCTGTTGTATACTGCTGGATTTTACACCATTATGTCCCCAATTCTGAGAGTCAGTGTCTTTTTTTTTGGCATTTTTGAGACAAGGTCTCGCTATGCAGTTCAGGCTGGCCTTGAACTCACTTTGTAGCCCAGGTTGGCCTCGAACTCACAACGATCCTCCTGCCTCAGCCTCCCGAGTGCTGGGATTACAGACGTGCGCCCCCACGCCCAGTGAGAGTCAGTGTCTTATTAATGATAACTCCCCAACAACATTAACATTCAACCCAGGACACATTTAATGCTTAGATTCTAATTGCAATGCTGATACACATTCCATGTACAAGAATTTGAAACCACATCAATTACTTACATATATAACCCAGCGGCTCTCAAGTTTTTCCATACACTGCTCTGTTAGCACTTTAGAAGTCATGTCATCAATGATGCTCAACCGTGGGTAATCTTACTTTCTCATGGCTAGAACTTGAAGGCGTTAAGACTGGAGGCATTTTGGGCTGTCATAGCCTTGAGTGGTGGTAGGAAGTACCATAGAACAGGATTAGGAGAGGTGAGAGATGTTTCAATATAACCTACATGCAAACAAAACTACCCAGCCCCAATGGGCAGTCATACTGAGGTGGAGAGACCTTGCCTTAACCATTCTTCTGTTTTGGCGTGAAATGGATAAAATCCTGGAGAGGATGAACATGACTTGTACTCTAGCTAATTAGATACAAAGATTAAATAAGAATCCAGTAATTTTGACATGTAGACTAACAATTACAGTAAGTCTCAATTTTGAAATTTTCTGGCCTAGGTGCTATTACAGTATCACAGTTCTAAACAACTATGTTTTAATTGCTTCTTCAGTCAAAGCAAGGCTACAATAACTGCGTTTCACAATTACACACATCTCACCCATTGGTGTAACGTTTACTTTTCCTTTTCTTCTGCTAAATCATGCCATCTTATCTCCCTGTTCCTAATCAGAAAGTGCAGCAGCAAAGGGAAACACTGAAATGACACCCAAGATTTGGAGGCAGATTTATTTACATTAACAGGCACTGGTTGGGAGTATTCCCAGAACACCAGGCCCTGATCTCTGATGGTCTAGGGCTTGTATGGGAGAAGCAAGCAGGAAGCACAGAGGCAGAATGGCTTGTCAGGTCAGGACAGGTTTATACACGGTGTATCATAGTGACCAGCTATGTATCACAGTGACCAGCCATGTCTAAGAAACAGAAACAATCTGAACTGGAATGTGAACTATTATCTGAGCAATGAGAAACTGAAGTATCATGGCTGGAGGGGCATTTTCTATTACATTTCACCCATCTTTTGCTTTTCTGGCAAATCTTTGCTGAGCATATAACATGTGATATTCTGAGACAAGGCCCAACTAGAAGCAGTAACATTAGGGCTGTCAGTGATCCTCGGATGGGCCCTAGCCAAGCTACCCAAGACTGTCTTATTACAGGGTTTTTCTCTGAATTGTTTTGTGGAAGAGACATAATTTAGGCCTGTCAGTCCTGTAACATTACTCTGGCAAGGTAGTGAGGGGGTTAATGTGATTTAGAAGAGTGTTCAATGTAGGGATGCTCATGAAATCCTGTTCAATTGCTTGAATGATTGTTCTATTCTCTTGAGGCAAGTTCAGGGCAAGAAAAATATAGTAGCAGGAGGGCAAGGAAGCAAGGACTGGGGTAATCCACCTCAAAAGTCACAAAAATCAAAATGAATATGTATGGAGCAGTCCTATGAATGATGTCCTCAGGATGCAGCTAAGCATGGACTGGTCACCGTCCGGAGTGAGCAGATCAGGTTTTGAGTGTGCCGTCTCTTCAGAGCGAGCTGTGTGGTTCAGGAGAGTTTTTCAGCAGATCTAAGACTAGATTTATGAAACCTGTAGAGGTAGTCAATATGCATGTGGGATATATGTGTGTGAGTTACAA
>NW_004955411.1:5182624-5183954 GCF_000276665.1 Chinchilla lanigera
GCTCCTCACCATAGTATTTTGAAAGACCGTGTCATGGCAGACCAGTAGGAAATGACACCTGAAACAGGCACTGTGTGCTGCATAAGGGCCGTGTGCATCCAATGCTCTGGAGCCAGTGTAAGAGTGCATTTGGCCCCCCAGGAGGGTGAGTCGTGCCTCCCAGGGCACAGGTCTTGGGAGATACCCAGGCCCACACAGGAAGGTGGGGCAAGGGGATGAATTATGTGCCAAGTTCCATCTACACAATGGAAAGAGACCTGCTATCTTCATTCCCTAGATCAGGTCTCTGAGGTGCGCAGAGATAACGATTTGCTTAGTCTCGCAGCTGGAGACAGAGCCAGAGCCCAGGGCTTTGTGAAACCAGAGTTCCTGCCCTTCTCACCGTGTCACAGCCTCTCACCAGAGTGGGAGGGAGCCAGTCACAAGCTAGGACTCGAGAACATGAACAAAACTACCTTCCTGGAAGGAAGTGAGAGTCTCCCAGTACAGCAGGTGGATATGGGGAGGCGTTCTCATGGTGAAGTCGGCAGGTGCGGGATGGAAGGAAAGGTGTGGGATGCCCACTTGCTCTTAGAGAGCACTGTACTAGGAGTACCAGATCATGAGTGTTGGGAAAGTTGAATAAAAATGGAAGCTGTATGCAAACATTAATAGGCACACAAGTCACTTGGGGATGGTGTAAAAATCCAGATTATGATACCGAAGGGCAGGAGGACCTGACACTCTACATCGACACAAAATCCCAGGTGCCCTCTGTGCTGCTGAGCAGACACACTAGGGGACACTGAGCAGAGAGAGGGGAGCCGGAAGGAAGGGTATGGGAATGACAGCTGTCCGGCCTGGGCCCCTTGCAGTCAGCTATTGTACATAGAACCACGTGTATTTGAGACTGGAAACTTGAGTTGAGTTTGACACAGAGTTACCTTGGGGGCTCAGGTGCACAATTCTGGATGGCAGATATCTAGAGGGTCAGACGCCCAGGGAAAGGCCCAGCATGGAGCTCTTCCTGGAATTCTGCCCTGGATTCTGTAACGGCTCCCTGAACTGTTCCAGTCCCCGAGGAAACAGATCCGCCCAACCAGCCTCACTCAGCCCTTCTCGCCCCTGGGAGACCTGGCTGTGAAGGAAGAGGATGCGCTTTCCTTTGCATCTCCCAGAAATGACCCCAGGGAGTGGAAAGAACATAGACCTGCCTCAGTCTGTGAGAGTGAGGCGCTGGTGTCACGGAGGACAGACAGGCAGCAGCACTCACTCCCAGACACTGAAGAGCTCACACGGCACTCAGCTCTCCCTCTGGAATGTCTTACACGTCCCTGTCCCCGTGCCATTC
>NW_004955411.1:5184407-5188870 GCF_000276665.1 Chinchilla lanigera
CTCCGGGTTCTCCTCTCAGCACCCGGCTCTGTGTTCGTTCACCCATTTCGACACAGTGCATCCATTCAGGCCACTCAGATTCTGTTCTGGACCTGTTTTAATGTGGATGCAAATAAACAACAATAAGATGTGCTCTGACGCAACTGAGGATATATGGAGCCATTTGAAGAAATCGGGGAAAGATAAATATTTATTATTAGAGTGAAATATCATTGTTATATCTTCACAAACATGTTTATATTTTAAAGAATCAGAGTGAGGTATATTTTCCACAATACACAAATGCACGTGCACGGTGATCTCACAGTGTTGTTTGTAATTCCAAAATACTGCAAACATACAAATGTCCACACAAGCAAACTGAGGCACAAACTATGATCCAAACAATGGAGAAATTTGCAGCTGTAAAGAAATAAAAGTTTCTTTTTGAACCTTGTGATAATTTCTACGATCTATGGTGAAGTGAAAATAACAGCAAGTCAAGAAGCGAAGAGTCTCCTTAGTGTGTTATCCTTTGTGAGGAACAGTTCATAAGAAAATAGCTACTGAACAAGATAAAAACAAATGACTAAGTTCAAAATCAATGCCACGCTTCCCTGCAGGAGGAGGAGAAGAGAAAATGGAAAAAGAAAGACTGGGAATGGGAGAGCCATGCTGAGCAGGGAGCCACATTTCTCTGAGGACACTTTTACGACTAACCCCGACTCTTAGGACCATGGGGACGTTATGCATGCCAGTGAATAATTAATTAGAAGAAACAAGAACATAAACAAAGCCATGTTGGAACACAAACACTCACAGTGAGGATTTCAAATGAAAAATGTGACCAAAATGAAGTGGTGAGGGAAAAACAGACAGGTAGGTATCTTTCGAAATCATCCTCTTGAGTTGTGGTGTAAGGTTGAAGACATAAATGTACAATATAAAAAATATTATACTCTTTTTACATTTTATTTCTGATACAGGCACATGCAGTTCTGATATCATTCATATGTACTAGACGTAAAAAAACATAGGTAAATGCTTGATATTTTAGATTTCACAGCCAGGTTTCTCACTTGTCAGAGAAAGTTCATTTAAGGGCAACCAAATCTACTGAATTGAAATACCTGGTGTCATTAGGAGCCCATGATCTGTAAGTGTGCTCAGGAATATAGATACAGACATACATATAGAATTAGGTCTGTAGGTGAGATAATACACATGTGTCTATGCATTTCCACTTGCAAGCACCTATGACCATGCAGATCCCAGGAGTGAGAATCACACAGAGTCTACGGCATAGATTTGAATACATTCCCAATTTAAAACAAAAACAAGAATTGTTTGAGAAATGGCTGAATGTAGGGCTTATGCCAAAGACATACAGATAAGCAGGCAAAGACTTCAGTACAGAAAATACTGGAAATATAAGTATTTCGAGAGTACTGCCATAAAAGGCAAGCTAGAAGCCACCATAAAGCAGCTACCGAAAGCCAAAGCTGAAGTAATTTGTGAAGCAAAATATATCTTGACAGGATTAGCTTGCAATCCTTAGATTAAAATATTCATGGGTCTATCTTAATGTAAGTAAATAATTCAGGAAACAAATAATCACATGAGAAAGATTAATAGCATTGCTTTAGAAAAGAATTCCAAGTACTAAAAGTGGAAGGATGAGGGAAACTGATCAACATTTTAGTAACATGTGCCCCAAGCAAGATCCATGGTGGATGGTAACCTTAGTTGGTAAAACTTATTCAGAAGCAGAATATTTTCATGGTCATAAAGGACCTCCCACAATTATTCACTAATTCCAGAGGGGTTCATAGCAGTTGATAAGCCTGGCAGACATGATTTTAATATGGGATCAAGGCTAACACTACCATTAATGAAACACATTATCTCTGGAATGTGATATTAAGTTTTGAAGTCATACACAGAGAAAGGAATTGCCTAACTTGTGAAATACTTTGCGAAAAACTTTACAACCTCATCAAATACTGGGAAAAACTCAGGCAAACTGCATTTGAGGCACATTCCATAGAATAACTGACCAGTATTCTTCCAAAAGGTCAAGATCACAGAAGAAAATCGAACAACAGAGCTCGATTAGCTCCAAACCTCTTTTAGTGTTTTCATACATAATATTGAAATACAACCTCAGTGGACCTGGGATCCAGACAGAGTGAGGAAAGTAAGTGAACATTGCAACTGAACACACTGGAGAGGATTCTGGACTGGAAAAGGGTCTTGTTTGAAGAACTGATGACATCTGAACAGGGTCTCGTGTTCAGTTAACAGCATCGTCTTGGTGCGGAAGCCCTCAATCTGAGCACTGTGCTCAGGTTACATAAGATGTTCTCTAGGTGAAGGATATTTTGAACACTGAATTAGTTCTATGATTTTTTGTAGCCTCAGCAATTTCAAAGAAAGTTTAAAATGACGCACACTAGTTTATTTTTGATGAACTAAAATGAAGTTGGGATTCACTTCAAGTATTTTTGACCACTGTTGCCCTCAAGAGGCTCCCAGTTCAGTGGGGAAGCCATATAACCTATCAGAGAAGAGCAATACTGTCAGGGAAGCAGAGGCCAGGACGGCTGGGAGGAGAGGCGAGGTGGGCTCCAAGCACAAGAACCAGGGCATGCAAGGGCTTGGCTACAGAGAAAGGCTGAAGTGTCACCAAGAAGGGAAGGTCGGCAATCAACCTCAGTATCGCAGCTCAGCTCCTCCCAGCCAGGGCTGCGACCACTCAGCCAGATCCCTTGTGCTTATGCAGTTATGCAGTTGTATTCATAATTTCATCCTTTCAGCACACGTAGATGATGATCTCATAATTGTCTCCACCAAGACTCATTCCTGAAATCACTCCCCCACCGCCCTCTCTTCCTATAACCACCAGGTTTTCTCACATGCCGTGAATCTTTCAGCCTATATTATGAAATCCTCCGATAGCAGAGTTCAAGTGAACTTCTGGGGCAACTGAATGAAGTTCAAACTCCTTTTATTCACCGGTAGCATTAAAATGCAATATTAAGTATTTGTCATCTCTGTTTAATCTGGCATGGATCCTGGAAACTTCAGCTGTGGGAGTAGCTGACCCCTATCGGGCTCAGCCATTTTCTAGGGCAAGAGCTGTCACAATATCAAAGCAGCTACTATACCCATATCCAGCCAGCCTTGCTGTGCTGAATAGAGGCAGCCAGGACTTCGCTGACACTAGTGGTTCCTTTTAAATCTTCATAAATGTCCTCATGTCTATTTCCCTCTGTGGTACTTGGTGTGAGTGCTTCATGGTCTTCTGCCTTGTGTGCTCAGGGTATAATGCAAGCCTTGATTCTTAGTTCTCTATGGAAAAAAATAATCATTCTTTGTAATGAGACAGAATCTCACTATTTTAATTTGTACTTCTTTAATGCACAGAGATGCTGAACTGTTTTTTCATGTACTTAGTGGCTATTTATTCTTCTTCTGACAAGGATCTGCTCATTTCAATTGTGCATTCTGTGACTGGGTCTTTTATTTCTGGGGCAGGCCTAGGTTCTTGAAATCCTTGCATATTCTAAACATTAGTCCACTATATGACCTTCTTAGATACACACACTTGTCATTGATTTTTTTTGTTCCATGAAATTGTGTCTGTTAGATACAAGCAGAGAGATGTACTTAAGCAAAGAAAGGTAGAAGTGGAAAGATCAAGTTCAAAATGAAGATAGAAAATATTAATCAGGAATCAGACAAATTCAACTTTTAAACTCATAATATTGATGGATATTGGTGGTTGGTAATATTTACCCAAGGCAAGATCTATTATAGATGGTAAAATCAGTGAGTAGAAGTTACTCACAAGGAGACTATTTTCATGAAGATTCTCCCACAAAATACTTATTAATTCTAGAGGGATAAATAGCAACAGTTGAGAAGCCTGGAAGACATAACTTTGATGAAGGAATGAAGGTTAACATCCCCAAAATGAAACATATTATGTCTGGAATATGATAATACATTTGTATATCACAAACTGAGAAAGGGGCAACCTAACTTCTGGGATATTTTTCAGAAAATATATTACTGCAATCAAGTCATGAGAAAATCTCAGGCAGACTCTCTCTCAGGCATGATCCATAAAATAACTGACTTCTATTCTTCCAAAGTGCCAACATCATAGAAGACAAGTCTAGCATGAGGACCTGCCACAAAGTCAGGAGACTCAGCTGCCATGGCAAGAAAATACAGTGTTGGGTGGGTATTCTGCACTACAAAATGGGTCTTGTGTGAGAAATTGTTGAAATCTAAGCAAGATGTGATATTTGACTAATAATATTATAGCAGTGTGAAACCCCTCGATTTGACCACTGTACTCAGGTTACATGAAATATTTTCATGAAAGGATACTGGGAGCATGATATTTTGAACTCTACTAGTTCTGTAATTTTTCTGTTGCCTCAGTAATTTCAAAAAGCTTAAAAGACATTATTTAG
>NW_004955411.1:5189840-5192630 GCF_000276665.1 Chinchilla lanigera
AGTGAAGAGCCTACAAAGTGAAGGCAGAATAGTCGATGACATGAGAAAAGGAAGAATGCGGCCGCGGTAGCACCCGGGGTGCACAGAGCTCATGATAAAGCTGTGCTGTCTGTTACGCAGGGGGTATCAGTGATTCCTGCAGGAGTCTGCACACAGTAATACTGGATTTGTATCTGGGAGGGTGACGTGTTTGGAGAACCATTTAGCAATGAAAAGAAAAAGGATATGGGTGGGCGATTGCCCCTTGAAGACAAATGTTTAGCTTGGAAACCAATCATAGGTGCCTGTCAATCTGAAAGTAAGACTTCTGAAGTTGATTTCACATGCAGTTTCTAATATTCCTGTCAGTTATTTTGTCATTGGTCATCAAGTAGGAAGCTATTGCTCGTTCTCCTTTTTGTTGCTTTTTCTTCATCTACTTCTCTTTCTGCTTCCCTCCATCTCCTGCTGCTCCTTTTCCTTCCTTTCCTCTTTCTCTTTGTTTTTCTTCTTGTTCCTCCTGACTTTTTCAATAGTAGTGAAGTCAAAGAGTGGCTGGGTTTAGTAGCAAAAATGCAAGTAAGTCTACATGTATAAGACTTTTAGGGTAATAAGGCCCTTTCCAGGTTCACGGAGTTTTCACAGAGTGTAACCCAGACTGATCTGCTTCCACATTCACAATGTAGGTAACCACCACCTAAGTTTGGTGAAATTTCAAGATGGTGGCTACTGATGGGTAAGATTTTGGAGAAAGAAGTTCCCGGCACTTCTCTAATGCTTCCTTGAAAAGAGAAATCCCCCTTCTGTGTTCCTGGATAACTAACCATAATCCTAGAGAACATTTTGCTCCTATGTACTCATTCCTTCGTTCATTCTCCCATCAGTGACACCAAGAGATACTAAGATGGCGGGGAAGCCAGTGCTTCACTACTTCAATGGCCGGGGCAGGATGGAGTCCATCCGATGGCTCTTCGCTGCAGCTGGGGTAGAGGTAGGTTTTCATTTCTTCTTATGTTGAACCTCAAATTGACTTTGTCAACACGTTTTTCTAAGCCAAGAGTTTTTTTTTCTGAGAAAAATTATGACACCTTTTGCAATAAATAAGAATATCACAACTTATTAATCAAGAAATAAACGTTTTTACCAAATAAAATTATCATTATCTTTCCTGTCAAAAGTACATAAGCAATGAAATATATTTGTGAAAGAATCAAAAACTAAGTCAAATAATGACAATGTGTAGAGTTTATTTTGATTTAAAATGAGCTTTAAAATATCATTTAGGGCATTTATATGCAATTAAAGAAAGATGAATTCAGTATTAGGCAACTTTAAGTAATTATTATCAGCATTTTGTATGGTGTTAGTTGTGCTATTTTTGATATTTTTAAAACACTCCATATATATATATATATATATATATTTTTTTTTTTTTTTTTTTTTTCCGGTTACAGGATCAAACTCACGACCTTGCGCTTGCCAGGAAAGCGCTGTGCCACTGAGCTAAATCCCCAGGACCCTGTCCATATATTTTTGAGATGCACACAAGGGGTTAAAAATGCTTTTAGATCATTTTCTTTATTAGTATTTTCATAGTATATAATGTCCTCATTCCTTGTGGGGAGTTGGTACATGTACACAAGCTATCTTACTTCCTTTTTTTTGGTCTTCATCTCTTTCTCTCCCTCCTTCCCCCAGACATCTCTTGATCCCTTTCCTTTCTTTGCACAGTTTTTGCTTAGGATGATATCATAAGTCAGATGGCATTATTGGTTGGATATTAGGATCAGAACAGGGGAGACCATGAGCATGCACGTGAATCAACATTAGCTTGAGTTGGTAATCACTGAAGCTGACTGACTGATACTGGGAAAGTCTTTGTTCTTTGTGTGTTTTTGTTTCTACTAGAAATTATGAAACAGTAAAAAATATAAGAAAGTAAGTGTAGTTAAACTTAAATACCACAAAATAAGAGGGAGGGTGTAGGCAATGAAAAACTGCCTGTTACTGACAAAACATATTTATACAGAATTTATTTTGTGGAAAACTTTTTGTTAATTAACTTCTGAGGATTTAAGGTTGAACAAGAGAGGTCAGGTGTATCTCTGAGGGCAGAGACAAGTGAAGAATTTCAGTGGCATCTGGGAAGAGGCACTGTTTGCAGCTTGTGAATAGGAAATGCAACGCTGAGACGGTTGCCCTCTAGCGGCACCACTGGTAACACTTCTAAGCACAGACCTCAGAGAGCCAGGACCTGAGTGAGTGGTTTCCCGCCAATGAGAGAGGCGGTCATGGATACTGGGGTAGGTGTTGTCCCTCAGGCACCAAAGGAAACAGGAGGTTAAAAGCTGAGGTCACATCCTGTGAAAGGGATTTCTCATGTGCCCCCTTAACACTAATAGCAATGTGCATACTTCGGGGGAACACTCAATCCTTGATCCTTCCTTAATGTATGAAGCCTCATCCTTAATTTGTAAATAAACAACTGCACAGAAAATTCCAATGCTGCCCTAGTGCTATCCACATTTTCTTTCTATAAAGAAGTGATCAGGTTTCACCATATCCAGGCACAAGGTTGGTAGTTCTGAGATACATTTCAAGCCTCTGGGAGGAGGGAGAACTGGGGGCAATGTCCTCAGCACGGAAGGCTTCCTCTTCTCCATCCCACTGTGTGTGAAGAGAGTGGTGGCCAAGGGCTGTCTGGAGACTCTTACTCAAATCTTCTGAGTTCTCATTGCACAAAGATGGAACCCTTCTGCCTCTCCATCCTTACCACATCCCACCTTGATCATCCTCCTGTGGTAACCAAAC
>NW_004955411.1:5193075-5194186 GCF_000276665.1 Chinchilla lanigera
AACTGAGGATGTTGTTGGTATCAGGAGACAGAAGAACTATAGAAAGAAGCAGCTGTGTAAGATGATCTATGCCATTGTCTGGATAGATCTAATATAAATGTCCAGGTGGCCACAAACAGATACATTTTTGTTCAATGTCAAACTCAGAAATTGTAACCTCTTCATATGAACTACAATTCAGGGACATCTCAAGTTTAAGAGACTACAACACTATGGAATGAACTAATAACATTTTATTTACTTTTTCTTCTTCCAGTTTGAAGAGAAGTTTGTAGAAACTCCAGAAGATTTTGAAAAGTTAAAAAATGGTAAGATCAAGAATCTGAATGTTTCTGATGAGGATTGCAAGTATATCATTCTCATATTTCCTACCCAGTTTCCCAGTCACTGAGACATGATATTCACCATCACAACTCAAAGGAGGAGAGGTTTAATTTGACTTACAGTTCTGAGTATTAAGGCCATGGTTGGCTTGCTCTGAGGCAGATACATCAAGGTAAAAAAAGTGTGGGAGAACAAAGATTTTTAGTTCCGGCCAGGAAGTGGAGCAGGGGGACAGTGCCAGAGATGGACGGTGGAGGTGCAATACGCAACACCCAGGACTCCTCTATCCTCTATCCAGACATACTCAGGACCATGTTCTGCTAATCTAGGAATTTCTTAATCCAATGAAGTAGGCATATCAGGATTAATGGTTACAATTCCCCTTTGAGAACTTTGTACTCATATTTTCATTTCCAAATGAAGATAATAGCAAGTTCATAATTCCATCTAACAGAATACAACTGTCACACTTACAACTAAAGGACAATATTCCCTTCTCAAAGTCTCCAAAGTTCAGCATTTTCAAAAGTCCAAGCCAGTGTTTTCTGAGACTCATGGCAAACTCTGAGCTGTTCAAATAAAACACAAACTACATAATTCCAAAGTAAATTGATACAGGGTAAACAATCCCATTCTAAAAAAGAGGAACAGGAAGAGAAAAATCAGATCAAAGGTTAAAAACTACCAAATTAAACATTAAGCCCATAGTCCTATATGTGGCATCTGGGGTGCATAATAACAAGATGTGAGTTGCGAAGGACTTGGACAGCTCCATCCCTTTGGTCTT
>NW_004955411.1:5195178-5196261 GCF_000276665.1 Chinchilla lanigera
TACCAACTCCCTACAAAGAGTATAAGCATTATGTATTATACACATTTTTATGCATTCTGTCTAGATTCCCCCTCAAAGCCTCATGTGCTTGTAGGTTAGGCTATTTGGAGGTGGTTGTATCTAGGGTGTGTGAGTATGGATTAACGGTGTGTGGTAAATGTATTAGTCCACTGATTGCATAATTCTGGGTGGGTATAATGGGCATGCAGTTAATAGGCTGGAGACCCATATGGAATAAAAGGGAAAGCAGAAGGAAGGCTCGCTGTCTCTTGCTTGCCCCATTCCCTTATGCTATTTTGTCCTCCCCTGAAGCCAGCTGACAATGGGCTGAAACTTCCACAAACTGTGAGCTAAAATAAACCTTTCCTCTTTAACTGGCAGATGTCAACTATTGTGTCTAAGTGATGAGAAAAATAACTAAGGCGCACATGTACTAATAAAGTGTTTGAAAATTTAGAATTTCATATATTTCACCTTGTCTTCTGCCTCCAGCTCTCACTATAAATCAATCTACAATCAGCCATTAGTAGTCATGGTACCAACAAAATGTTGAACTATTTTGAAATTCCTACCTCTAGATTACTTAGTCCGCTGCCCTTAACATCAATCTCCTGCAAAGTCTCAGGGCATGGACAAAATGTAAACAATATCCTTTTTCCCAGAGTGTAACATACATGGCTTTTAGTTCAAATACCAGTGGAACCCTTGTTCCGGTGGGGGATCTTCTGAGCCTGACCTTTACTACCTCCATTCTGGTCTTCTGAGTTCCAGTAAGAATCATTAATTGAGATATGTTTATTGTATTCTAAGTTTTCTTTATATTTCAAATCTTTTGTTCTCCCTCCAAAAATTTGTTGCAAAGCTTCTAAATCATATGTTACAGGTTCAGTAGCCTCCTCATTTCTCTGGCATCAATATTCTCTATTAGCTTTCCCATCGCTGAGACACATTACCTGACACTCTCAGTGTAAAGGAAGAAAGGTTTGACTTGGCCCATGGAATCAGAACTCAGTCCCAGGCTGAATGACTCCAGGGCAGACATATTATGGCAGAAGTGTGTGCAAGAGTGAAGGCACTTAGTTC
>NW_004955411.1:5197811-5199126 GCF_000276665.1 Chinchilla lanigera
AAAGCTTCAGTGTTAGTAGGTGAAGCATAAAATCAAGGGGATGAGGAAATCATGATCTCAGATCCGCAGGGCATTGGAAACTGGACTTCATAGAAGAGCTTGGGACAAATAACACAGTGTTTGAGGGTGAAAAAGGGGAGTCTTGGGATCTGACAATCTAAGGGAACTGGTTCTCAAAATCCAAAAATTGTAATTATCACCTGGAAGCTAACTTACCAGCAGGAGTCATGGACAGGTCAACTTGATGAGTGTCAGTGGCAGCCAGTGCCCATGATACAAAGACCACATGAAAATTCTGTATGCAAATACAAAGCCTGGTTGAATCTCAAGAAACCAAGCATAGGGTGTTTGGGGTACCCTTCTTGGCATGACGGAGCTGTTTGATTGAAAATAAAACCCTGTACAGAGTTGTTGTCAGTTCATGAAAAAGTTAAGCACAGAATTATTCAGCAATTCTCTGCAGTAGTATATACCCTTATCCAATGCATAAACATTTATACTTGTTTAGAAATATTCTTAGAAGCTTTACTCATAATTTTCCAAAGTGGAAGCATCCCAAGGATCAATAATACAGGAACAGTAAATGAAGGATGAATAATGGAACAAAATGTGCTAGAGGCATAGAATGGTCATGCAAAGGGAAGGAGTGGTGATGCGTGGTAAATAAGGATACATATTGAAAACGTTGTATTATATATAGTAAGGAAATGAAACTCAATAAAGTCATTTGTTCTAAGACTTTGTATGAAATGTTCACACCATGAAAATCCATAGAGACAGAAGGTACATTACTGGCTTCAGTGGAATTACAGGGAGAGGGGCAGTGACTGCCAAAAGCACAGAACATTTTTGGGGATGGAGTAACAAAATATTTTGAATAGTGAATACTAATATTAGCATAATTCTACAATATGTTAAGAATGCTAAATATTAACAATCTGAAGCATGGACAGCTTAGGTACGTGACTATATGACAATAAAGCTGTCAAATAAATTTCAAAAAATAGTTGAAAATCCTACTTGGAAAATCAGAAATAAATGGCTTCCATGACATGCATTATTTTAACTAGATTTTTAAAATGCACCAAGGAAGGGGCTAGATCAGTAATGCTGAAAGTTTTAGAGTTTTTGGTGGTAACACACAGCCTGCGGCAGCATGCATGCCAGAGGTTCGCTACCAATGGGCTACATTAAGCAGAGTCTTGTGCAATGGAAACAAGGCTAGAGTTGGAAAACATGTGGAGAAAGTTGTGGAAATGTGTTTCATGGGAAATAATTGAGAGAACTTGTAACACTGGACATAGCAATGAGCCTG
>NW_004955411.1:5201086-5202470 GCF_000276665.1 Chinchilla lanigera
ACACAGAAATTATACAAATATATTAGAGAACTAACCTGTCAACACTCATTTCATAAAGTGCTGCATTATTCTTTCCTTCATTCAATAAGTTGATTCATTACTGGCTCTGTGCAATGAAAGAAATGCTAATCTTAAAGGCAATGAAATCTTCAAATACACCTCTCCACACCACGTGGTGCTGACAGCTTTGGGTACATCACATGATGACAGATTTTCCAGCTATAAGTTAAGTCAGGTACTATGACAGTAAAACACTCCATGCAAAAAATGAACAAAGTATATTATACTAAGACATTTGCTAGTGTATTCTATTTTTGCATGAAGTAACTGTTTGAAAACATATTAAACATTTAAGAGAAGTTACTATTTACATGGTGCTATCATGTGTTTTCCCTTTGTATTCCTTATAATATCACATAGTGTTAAAATACTTGACGTAATCACTCATTGTCATAAACATTAGTATATAAATTGATACATCAATAAAAGTTGACATAAATACAGTATTGAATGAACGCATAGTTACCACCCAGATAACAAAACCAGCACCCTACAGACCTACCGTGATTCTGTGTCTCCATGTCTTCCTCCAGCAGTAATGGATGTAACTTTTCATGCATTGCAAAGTAAGTTGCACACATCAGTTGTGTTTATCCCCAGAGAACTCTTCATGGAGACTATACTCCATTGTAAAGAAGGAGATAGAGCAGAGGAGAGCATGAGTTCGAGTTCACTCATGTTCAAGTCAGATCCCAGAGAGAGAGCCAGGAAATGAGGAGAGCAGAGAAGGGGAGAAGGGACGGCACTGACGTGATTGCGTTGGTCAAGGGTGCCACTGTGATGCTGGAGCCAGGGTTCATGGGAGAGGGGACACAGAGGAAGGGAGAGGCAAGCCCTGAAAATTCAGGTTGTGGGCAACCTGGTTGTGGGAAAGTGGAAACGTGGAGCAGCAAAGCTGAGCCCTCAGTATGTGTGGAAGATGCAGGAAGGTGTGGCGCAGGTGTAGGCACTACTGGGGTGTGGATATGAGGATGAAAGTGGAGCCTGGGTTGCAATGCAGGCGTGAGCAGGGCCAGCTTTTCACCCTCCCCCATGGGCCAGGGCCTTGGTAAAATCTCTGGCGTTCCAAGAAACCAAGGGGGGCAGAAGAGGAGGAGAGTCAGGCTGAGAGGCTCGGGGAGAAACTCGCCCCCCACTCTGTGCACATATTTATGGTTTGACTTCGCAAAATCTCCAGGTATTAAAGAGCCACGGACAGGACTACCTTGTGGGCAACAAGCTGAGCAAGGCTGACATTCTCCTGACTGAGCTTCTGTACACTGTTGAAGAGTTTGACGCCAGTCTTCTGGCCAGCTTCCCCCTGCTGCAGGTGAGTAGTCCAGTG
>NW_004955411.1:5203471-5205080 GCF_000276665.1 Chinchilla lanigera
TACACTATGGAGACAATACAATGCTTACACATGTGAGTCAGATCTTTTTCACTTGTGAGTAAGGTAGTTGCATCCATTTACCTATAAAAACCTCAAGTTTATCCTTCTTTGTAGCTGAGGCATACTCCATTGTACCCCAGTGTTGTTTGAATAGTAACTTTGGACTTTAAGATCCATCACTGAGACTGTGATTTGTGTATTGCAGGCCCTGAAAGCCAGAATCAGTAACCTGCCCAATGTGAAGAAGTTTCTGCAGCCTGGCAGCCAGAGAAAGCCTCCAACTACTGAGAAAATGATTGAAGAAGCAAGAAAGGTTTTCAAATTTTAATAAGTTGGTATTGACCAACCTCATGCATATCAAACTTTCAAATTTTACAGCAATAAAATTCTTTGTGTAAATATTGATCTCTGGAACTGTGAGTTAATAAGTTAATAACTGTGAGTTAACAAAGTTCCCCTGAGAAGACTTAACCCTTATTTTCTTTATTGGGTTCTGATATGTAACTGGTTTTCTCATGTCCTTTTATTGGAGGTAAAAATTGTAATTAAAAAGTAGTTGCTTAGTTTCCTTTAGTTTCCAAGAATTATAAAGTCTGTCATACAGCTATTAAAGAGAGTTTACAAATTTTCATTTTAAAATGTCACATGTGTGCAGAAAATGTCTGTTATTCTATGCAGTAACAGAACAGAATTTTCCAGCATACATAATCTACTATAGACCTTTACCCAGCTTATGAAAGCCTCACAGAAAGTTTCTTAGGTATAGGGGGTGAAAGAAAGAATCAGGATATGGTATGTACATGTAACAATACCCCACAAGTAATGTAAATATTATGTACTATACACATGTACTAATAACATATAAATAGATGAACATAGTGGTACTTTGGTTCCTGAATGTAATTCATTCCACAATTCTGGAGAACATGGCTGTGTTGGTGCTCATGGGGAGGATGGCTGTGGTCATGTTCATCACCTGATGTGGAGTTCACAAAAGGAAGCAAAATTTTTTTAAACACTTCTGTTTCCAAAGTAGCTTGTTTTTGAACAGCGGTGTTTGTGACCTGAGGTATTACTGTGAGTAAATAAAAAAAAACAGGGTACAATGATTTGCAGAGTTTCAAATGAATGTCATTTCTAGAATTTTTAATTGGGTGCCTCACAGAGGCACATTTAGACCATTTATAAGGTGGAATAATTTGACCATATAGTTCTTCTTCCCCTTGACATGGAAACACATGGCCCCTGAAAACTGTGGGAGTTTTCTCACTAAAGGGAATCTGCCAGCTTCAGTGTAAAGAAACAAATAGCACAAAAATCCATGAGGAAGTTTTCTGAACGGTGGAATCAAAAGGGAGACGTCTTGGTTACTTTCCTCTCATTGCTGAGACAAAATACCTGATGCCCAAAATGAAGGAAGGAAAGATTCATTTAGCTCACAGTTTGTGGAGGATGCAGTCCATACTTGGCTGGCTCCAAGGCAGAGTGGCACATGATAGAGGACAAACGTTCATGGTGGCGAAAAGTAGCAAAGCAACAAGAACAATAGGGGATTTAGCTCAGCGGCAAAGCGCCTGCCTGGCAAGCGCAAGGTCGTGAGTTCGGTTCC
>NW_004955411.1:5206030-5207306 GCF_000276665.1 Chinchilla lanigera
TAGTTCACATAACATTCCAGTATAATGTGCATACATTTTCCTAAAAATGACTCAAATTGATCCTACTTTGTGGCAGAATAGTATTCCATTGTGTACAAATACCACGCTTTCTTGAGCCATCTGTCTATAGACATACAAACCACTTCGAAGATTTAGCTAGTATGGTTGTGCTGCTATAAACATGAGTACACCCATATCACTGTAATTTGATGTCTTTCATTTTTTGTAAGATACCTAGAAGAGGAATTGCTGCATTGAAAGGAATTTCTATTTTTAGCTTTTTGGAGAATCTCCATACTGATCTTTCATAGTGATTATACTAGCTTACATTCCCGCCAGCAATGTAGAAGTATTTCTTTATCTTCCCACCATGACCAGCATTTGTTATTGCTTGATTCTTGATATCAACTTGTTTTGGAGTAAGCGGAATCTCTGTGTTGTTCTACTGTACATTTCTCTAAGACCCATAGACACTAAATATTATTTCCATATCTTCGTTGGCCATTTATACATCATCTGAGAAGTGTCCATTCATTTCAATTGCCCAGGTTTTTCATTGGTTTTTTATCAAAGGGATCTAGTTTTTGAGTATTTTTCATATTCCAGATATGAATCCTCCACTTACTGAAGAGCTGGAAAAATTTATCCCCCACTTTGTAGGCTATCTCTTCACCATATTGCCTGTTTCCTTTGCTGTGCAGAAATTTTTCAATGATACAGTTTCATTTGTTGATTCTTGGCTTTTTTGTTATGCAATAGAAGGCATAAGAAATAAGATGTTCTTTTTAATGCAGTGGAAAACTTATGCAAATCGGGTTCTGTCCAGAAAAGTCTTTGCATATGCATCTGTCTTGAAGAGTTTCATATCTGATCTTCCAGCAGATTAAGTGTTTTTAACAAAACATTTGTATTCTGATACATTTTATTTTATTTTTGTACATGGTAAGAGATATGGGCTAGATCCAGTCTTTTGTATGTAAATAACCAGTTTTCCCAGCACCATTTATTATACAGGCTATCTTTCCTCCAG
The DNA here is from genome assembly GCF_000276665.1 of Chinchilla lanigera. Lineage (NCBI taxonomy): Eukaryota > Metazoa > Chordata > Mammalia > Rodentia > Chinchillidae > Chinchilla > Chinchilla lanigera. Next base: position 5,207,061 of record NW_004955411.1, read on the forward strand.
CATTTTTATAAACCTTTTGCCAAAGAACATACAGATGAATGGGTCTCGGGTTATTTCTACCCCCTCTATTCTGTTCTATTGTGACTATTTTGTGTTACTACCACGTTGTTTTTGTCACCATAGCTTTGTAACATAACTTGAAATAGGGATTCTGATGCCTCTTGCTTTGCACAGGAATGTCCTCTCTGAGCTCCTTTTTCAATGTGTTTAGTAACTGTTGTAGAAGTCTTTCAATTTCTTTTTCAG
>NW_004955411.1:5207881-5209305 GCF_000276665.1 Chinchilla lanigera
AAAGGACTTTTATGCCTATATTAAGAATATTATGCTGGTTTAACTAATGATCATCTTATAATACCCCACCAGACTGAATCACCATGAGTCTGGGTGTGAAAGGCCCACCTGAGGATTGTTACCAAAAGCATATAAGGAGAACTGGAGGGAAAGGTGGTGTGCTGTTGATTCTCCAGAAGCTTGTCATGCTCGTTTCCTGAAAAGAGCTCAGCTGCCCTCATCACTGGAGGAGCTTGGGTCCTTGCTGTCACTGAGGATGACTCTTTGAGCAAGCTGTGGTCCTCACCTTGAGCATCACTTCCTACCTCCAGTGCAGATCTTTCAGCCTCATGACACATATTCTTCACCCCACTGCCACACACATTCTAGCTTCCACCACTGACCTTTGGGCCTTCCCAGTGCAGAGGATACAGACTTTCATGAGACACTGTTCCAGGGACTAGGCCACAAGTTGGATTTGTGGAGGACATTGCCACGGGCTCTAGGTCTTCAGCTCGACTCATACAGGAGATTGCCATGAGAATAAAAATCTCAGCTGGATTCTTTGGGTCTCTAGTGCATGGACAGACCTGCATTCTGATGCATTTGACTCTTTGGGTGAACCTTATAAACTAATCCTATAAATTATGTGTCCCATATTAAATTGATTCCCTTGTAAACCCTAACTACAACAAATATCCTGTGACTTTGATCCTTGGTTATGTTATGATGTATTACACTGGTTGATTTGCACGTAGTGAACCACTCTTCTTCCCTCCCCAGGTTGAATGCTACTTGGTCATGACATGTAAACACTGACATGATTTGTTGCATTCCATTATCTAGTTGAAGATATGTGCCACTATGTTCAATAGAGAAATTGGTCTGTGATTTTTTTAGCTGAGTCCTTGCTTTAGAATCAATTAATGCTAGTATCCAGGAATGAACTTGGAAGTACTCTTTCTCTTTCAATTTCATTAAAGATTTTCAGGAATACTTACGTTAGGTCTTTCCTGAAGCTCTTATTGTATTCAAGAGTGTACACATTGAGTTCTGGAGGCTTCTTAATTGGTAATTTTTAAAATTATGGACCTAATTTTATCTCTCATTCTAGGACTGTTCCAAATTTAGGCAATGTCTGTTCTCACTTCACCTTTTTTACTTTCAATTGCATTGAAATGGATCATTCTTTTCCCTCTCTTTAAAAGTTTCACTAAGGGTTCATTTATTTTATTTATCCTTTGGCAGAACAAGCTCTTTAACTCTTTGATTCTTTGTACTAGTTTTTAAGAGTAGGAAAATTGATTAGAGAAGAGGAATGGGATTGAAGTGTCCCTCCCAGCATAGCTCACTGCTGCCTAAACTTCTTAAGGGGTCTATGTCTAGCCTGCACCCTGTTTGCTGTTGTCTCTTATTACTTCTCCAAACTAGTCACTGTAGTAAGG
>NW_004955411.1:5233433-5234538 GCF_000276665.1 Chinchilla lanigera
GTCACCACATATAGGAACATCCCTTGAAGGAAAGTAAACTCCCTAAATCCCAGAATGACATAAAAGTTTCATCTTCATAGCAAGAGGGAAGGGGAATATGCTGGCAAACTGGGTAAGGAAGACGGTGGGGCTATAGAGGAAGAGAGGATAGCTTCACGTAGCTACACAGGAAATTTCAGAGGGCTCTATGCAGAGCTTCAGCTTTGAATCACACACAGAATACTCCAGAAACAGCACTACTATGTGCCCGTTGTTCCCTGTACTTTGAAGCAATCAGTAGATCAATGTCGCAAATGTTGGAATGCCATTTGCTTGAGTTTGAATTAAGGGATGTGGCTCTCAGAAGAGACCAGGCAACTCCTGCAGGATCAAACTGGCCAGAGGTCTCTGTGTGTTTGCTAAAGAACCATTCCCAATGCCTTGTGAATGGTCTCTTAGTTTTTTCACTGCTGAGACAAAATACCTGATGTCTAAACATAATGGTGGAAAGATGTATTTACCTCACAGTTTGTATACGCTTCAGTTCATAATCCACTGGCTCCAAAGCACGGTGGCTTGGGAGAGGAGCAGTGCAGAGGAGAACCAGTTCGTGGCAAAGAGAAAACAGTAAAAGCAAACAAGGGAGGAGACAAGCCCCTTTCGGTCCCTTATATTGTACCCAGACTACTGGACAGTTCCAAACTGAGCAGTGGACTTATTTAGTAATCTCAGCATCACATACTCTATGTTCCGCCACCTCTAAAATGACCCATCACTGAGTGTATGAGGCTTTGTAGGGACACCTAGACACAGACTCTAGCAGTCTTTCTTTGCTTTCTCATGATTTCTGCACCAGAATGAGCTGTAGGCAGCACAGGATCCCATGATATTCTCCCATCTAAAGACACACAGACACATGAAGCAATTACCTTGAGCCTTTTCAGGTACAGTTTTTCACAAAGGAATATTCCATCAGTATAGTAAGCTTGAGAAAGCACACAATAGAATCTTACATAAAACCCCCTTCCACAACTTACCTGAAATGTTCTTATGATCAGGAGAATTATATAAGGCACTAATCTTTGAAACGAGACATAGCTGGCAGACCTGTTGAAACCTCTCCCAA
>NW_004955411.1:5235848-5236950 GCF_000276665.1 Chinchilla lanigera
AGGCAGGCAAAATGGGAATTGCAAGGTGGGCATGATGTGGGACAAAACTATGCTCAACCAATAAGATTATGAGCATGATTGCTCACGTAAAATTGATTAAATTGGGTTCAAATGGGGGAGCAAGTCCTGTAGCAAGAGGGGAGGAACCCAGAACAAGACCTTTCCTTTAGGGGGGTGCTGAGTGTGTCTTCCTGGCTTCCTCAGGGGGATACAGACCTATTCAGAATATCAATCCCTGATCTTCATCCTTAGGGAGGTATGTGTATACATTTGTCTCCTCTTTTGTCTTGAGGTCTGGCCCAGGTGGGAGGTGCCTCTCTCTCCCACAGTTGCAAGGCATCTCCTCCCCACCAGCTCCCAACACTCACATACTGTCGTCACCGTGCAGCCCTCCCCATGTCTGCCTGCTTTGGTGTGAGACCCTCATGAACCAACCAACATCACTTTTAATTCCAAGCTCCTCACCTCAGTGTTTTGAAAGACTGTGTCCTCAACTGGAACTCAGTCCCTTACAATGCATGTACGGTCTCAGCATTTCATGCTACAACTCACTTAACTCAGTTTTAAAAGCAAATCCTCAGAGAAAAAGACCTCAGAACTGATACTTCTATGACATTTTGACTGTCCATCAATTATCAAGAATATATAGCTATATAATACACATAGTAAAAATTAATTTAAACATCAACATCAGTTTCTGCTTTTCCCCTTTTAATAAAAAAAACAATGCCACAGACAAAGTCAACTTCCACTTTCATGAGTTCCCAACAGGCAAATTTGAATAGAATGTATATTTCTACTTCTGAGGACCCCCACTGGTATCAAACATAGGTGAAAAGGGGGCAAGGAAAAGAAAGAGAAAGAGAAGAAATGGAAATAATGAAGTATATCCTTGTGGGGAATGCATTGAATTCATAACAACTAAATATGTTTTAACTTAAAAATATTTTTAAATACTGTATTAAAATTGTTGACAGTGTAAGGTAATATACTGGCCCACTCAGAGTGCTGCTGTTATTCTTGCTAAAGTGTCCGTGTAATCACTTGAGTTTACAGGAGGAAACCTGGGTAAAGCATCTCTATCATCCTGCATTTCTCACCG
>NW_004955411.1:5244930-5246659 GCF_000276665.1 Chinchilla lanigera
CCTATAAAAGTAATTTAGGTTTCGATAGCAGTCTGGGGAGACTAAGGCCCTCTGAATGCTTCTGACAAATGCAGTCCAGGAGCCAAAGAGTTGGAGAGAGACTGCTCCTGCCCCCTCATCTGCAGAACATCTCCAGATGTTCTGTAGTTTTTAAGGCCCTACCCAAGCTCAGAGAGCCTTTCACAGAGTGTCACCCAGTCTGATCTGCTTCCACATTCACAGTGTAGATAACCACTACCTAAGTTTGGTGCAGTTTCAAGATGGTGGCTACCGAAGGGTAAGATTTTGGAGAGAGAAGTTCCATGCACTTCTCCAAGGCTTCCTGGAAAGGAATGATCCTCCTTCTGTGTTGCTGGATAACTAACCATAATCCAAAAGAACATTTTGCTCCTGTGTACTCATTCCTTCATTCATTCTCCCATTTAGTGAAACCAAGAGATACTAACATGGCGGGGAAGCCAGTGCTTCACTACTTCAATCTCCGGGCCAGGATGGAGTCCATCCGGTGGCTCTTGGCTGCAGCTGGGGTAGAGGTAGGTTTTCAGTTCTTCTTATGTTGAGCCTGAATTTGACTTTATCAATGCATTTTTCTAAGCCAAGAGTTTTCCTTCTGAGAAAAACTGTGACAACTTTTGCCATAAATAAGAATATCACAGTTTATTAATCAAGAAATGAAAGGTTTGATCAAATAAAATTATAATTATCTTTCCAGCTAAAAGCACATCAGCAATTAAATATATTTCTAAAAGAATCAAAAGTCAAATGATCACAATGTGTAGAATTTATTCTGATTTAAATGGGCTTTAAAATATCATTTAGGGCATTTGTACAGCAATTAAAGAAATATGATTTTAGTATTAGGTAACTTTAAAAAACTATTGTTAGCATTTGGTATGGTGTTAGTTGAGATATTTTTTATACTTTAAAAGCAGTCCATATATTTTTGAGATACACACAAGGGGTTAAAAATGTTTTTAGATCACTTTTTTCATTAGTATTTTCATAGTACATAATGTCCTCATTCTCTGTGGGGAGTTGGTACATGTACAAAACATATCTTAATTCCTTTTTTTTTTTTTTTGGTCTCCATTCCATTCTCTCCCTTCTCCCTCTATACATTTCTTGATCCCTTTCCTTTTTTTGTACAGATTTTGCTTAGGAAGAGATCATAAGTCAGGTGGCATCATTGGTTGGATAGCAGGACCAGAACAAGGGAGACCATGAGCATAGACATGAATCAACATTAGCTTCAGTTGGTAATCACTGGAGTTAATTGACTGATACTAGGATAATCTTTGTTCTCATGTGTGTTTTTGCTTCTACTAGAAATTTACATTTTGAAACAGTAAAAAATATAAGAAACTAAGTGTAGTTAAACTTAAATACCACAAAATAGGAGGGAGGGAGTAGGCAATGAAAAACTGCCTGTTAAAGACAAAACATATTTACACAGGATTTGTTTTGGGGAATACCTTTTTTAACTGCCGGATTCTATGCTAATTTCTGAGGATTTAAAGTGAACAAGAGAGGCCAGGTATATCTCTGAGGGCAGAGACAAGTGAAGAATTTCAGTGGCATCTGGGAAGAGACACTGTCTGTCCTTTTAAGGACATTTTGCAGCTGTTGCCCTCTATCGGTACCACTGGTAACACCGCTAAGCAGAGACATCAGGAAGCCAGGACCTAAGTGAGTGATTTCCCCCAGCTGAGAGAGGAGGTCATGGATACTG
>NW_004955411.1:5246759-5248110 GCF_000276665.1 Chinchilla lanigera
CAGGAAATCTAGGAAAGACAAATTTTTATTACTAGAGTGAAATTTCATTCTTATATCTCCACAAACATTTTTACATTTTAAAAATCAGAGTGAGGTATATTTTCCACAGTACACAAATGCACGCATCCAGTGATCTCACAGTGTTGTTTGTAATTTCAAAATACTGGAAAAATATACATGTCTGAACAAGCAAACAGAAGCACAAACTGTGATCCATGCAATGGAGAAATTTGCAGCTGTAAAATAATAAAAGTTTCATTTTGAAGGTTGTGATAATTTCTATAATGTACAGTGAAGTGAAAATAATAACAAATCAAGAAGCAAAAGGGCCTCCGTAGTGTGTTGTCCTTCATGTGAGGAAGGGAAGTGCACAGGAAAATTTATATTGAGCAAGATAAAAACAAATGGGTGAGTTAAAAATCAATGCCATGGTTCCCTGCAGGAGGAGGAGAAGAGAAAATGGAGAAAGAGGGACTGAGAATGGGACAGCAGTGATGAGCAGGGAACCACATTCCTCTGAGGACACTTTATGACTAACCCTGACTCTTAGGACCGTGGTAAAGTTATGCGTGCCAGACAGCAAATAATTGATTAAAAGAAACAAGAATGTACAACAATGCTAAACTGGAGGACAAACACTAACAACCAGCATTTCAAATGAAAAATGTAAACAGAATGAAGTGGTGAGGGAAAAACTGACAGGTAGGTATCTTTCTAAAACATCATCTTGACTAAGTAGTGTAAGGTTGAAGACATGAACGTACAAGATCAAAAATACTGTAGTTGCTTTAGTAATTTTAGTTCTGATACAGGTATGTGCAGTTCTGGTATCATTCATATGTACTAGAAGTAAAAAAAATACGTAAATGCTAGATATTTTAGATATCACAGCCAGGTTTCTCACTTGTCAGAGGAGATCATTTAAGGGCTACCCAAATCTATTGAATTGAAATATCTGGTATCACTATGAAGTCACGATCTATAAGTGTGCACATGAATATAGATACAGACATACATATAGAATTAGGTCTGTAGGTGAGATAATACATATACGTCTATGCATTTCCACTTGCAAGCTCCTATAACCATGCAAATCCCAGGAGTGAGGACCACACAGAGTTTGGTGCCCAGTTTTGAATAGGTTCCCCAATTTAAAATAAAACAAGAATCATTTGAGAATGGCTGAGTGTAGGGCTGGCACAGAAGACATAGAGATAAGCTGGCAACGTCTTCAGTACAAAAAATATCTGGAAACACTCACAACCGAGGGTACTGCCATAGAAGACAAGCTAGAAGCCACCATAAAGCAGCTATCAAAGGCCAAGGCTGAAATAATTTGTGCAGCAAAATA
>NW_004955411.1:5254083-5255070 GCF_000276665.1 Chinchilla lanigera
CTGGATGTGTCTAACATAAATGCTCAGGTGGCTATAAACAGATACATTTGTGTTCAATGTCAAACTCAGAAATTATAACCTCTTCCTATTAACTACATTTCAGGGGCAACTCAAGTTTTAGAGACTACAACACTATAGAATGAACTAATAAGATTTTATTTACTTTTTCTACTTCCAGTTTGAAGAGAAGTTCATAGAAACTCCAGAAGATTTTGAAAAGTTAAAAAATGGTAAGATCAAGAATCTGAATGTTTCTGATGAGGATTGCAAGTATACCATTCTCATATTTCTTACCCAGCTTTCCAGTCACTGAGACATGATATTCACCATTACAACTCAAAGGAGGAGAGGTTTAATTTGACTTACAGTTCTGAGTATTAAGGCCATGGTTGGCTTGCTCCGAGGCAGATACATCAAGATAAAAAAGTGTGGGAGAACAAAGATTTTTAGTTCCGGCCAGGAAGTAGAGCAGGGGAACAATGCCAGAGATGGACAGTGGAGGTGCAATACATAACACCCAGGACACCTCCATCCTCTATCCAGACATACCCAGGAGCATGTTCTGCTAATCTTCTAGGAATTTCTTAATCCAGTGAAGTAGGCACATCAGGATTAATAGTTACAATTCCCCTTTGAGAACTTTGTACTCACATTTTCATTTCCAAATGAAGATAATAGCAAGTTCATAATTCCATCTAACAGAATACAACGGTCACACCTACAACCACAAGGACAATATCCCTTCTCAAAGTCTCCAAAGTTCAGCATTTTCAAAAGTCCAAGGCAGTGTTTTCTGAGACTCATGGCAATCTCTCAGCTGTACAAATAAAACACAAGCTACATAATTCCAAAGTAAATTGATAGAAGGTAAACAATCCCATTCTAAAAAGGAGGAACAGGAGGAGAAAAATCAGATCAAAGGTTGAAACCTACCAAACTAAACATTAAGCCCATAGTCCTATGTCTGGCATCTGGGGTGCATAATAA
>NW_004955411.1:5255347-5256331 GCF_000276665.1 Chinchilla lanigera
AACTCACGCCTTCTGCATGCTGGTAAAAACAACATCTTGATGATGCCATAGTTGACTGTCAACTAGAGCAGTAACTGGGATCCTTTGGACCATAGTTGCAGTAGCCCCTGAACTTCACACGGGCTGAGCAGAGTAAAATGACTGCCAGGGTTCTAATATCCTTGTATATCCTTCTGAAGAGGGAATCCCAGGGACTCACTACTCAAATGAAAGATTTACAGATTTGTACTTGAGCCTGTGATAGGTAGACTCGTCCTCATTTCTGAGGCTCTCTCAAGTCATCTTTCTTCTTATCTCCATTTCAATTCCTTCGTTCCTTTTTATGGGGAAAGTCTCTTCCATAACCACACCTCTTTTGACCCTACATTTATATGTGGTTCTTAACCAGCCAAAATTTACATTTTTAAAGGAATTGGACTGAGCTATACACATGTGGCAACTCTGCATAAGAAATGTAAACAAACAAACAAAAAAAACCAGCAATATCCCCCAAACAAAGTAAAGGACAACAAAAAAGAAAGGAAGGAAGGTGATCCAGAGATAGGCCTATGGGATAAGGAAGGAAGGGAAAAGGGAGGAAAATCAGAATTAATACAGGAGTGGTAGTACATACCTATAATCCTAGCACATGGGGGGCTGAGGCATGAGGATAACTGTGAGTTTGAGGACAGCTTGTGCTACATAGGGAGTCGAAGGCCAGTCTGAATTGCATGTTGAGACCCTGTCCCAACAAAAAGAAAAGAAAACAACAGTTAAGATGTGTTATGCACATGTACCGACTTCCTACAGGGAATGTAAGCATTATGAACAATACACATTTTTATGCATTCTGTCTAGATTCCCCCTCAAAGCCTCATGTGCTCATAGGTCAGGGTCTTCGGAGGTGGTTGTATCTAGGGTGTGTGAGTATGGATTAACGGTGTGTGGTAAATGTGTTAGTCCATTGATTGCATAATTCTGGGTGGGTATAATGAGCATGCAGTT
>NW_004955411.1:5258904-5259846 GCF_000276665.1 Chinchilla lanigera
TTATCACCTGGACCTAACTTACCAGCTAACTCTATGGACAGGTCAACTTGATGATCGTCAGTGGCAGCTGGTGCCCATCATACACGGGCCACCTGAAACTTTCATATGGAAGTGCAAAGCCTGGTTGAATCTCAAGAAAGCAAGTATAGGGTGTTTGGGGTACCCTTCCTATTGTGATGAAGCTGTTTGATTGAAAATAAAATCCTGTACAGGGTTGTTGTCAATTCATCAAAAAGTTAAGCACAGAATTATTCAGCAATTTTCTGCAGTAGTATATACCCTTATGAAATGCATAAACATTTATGTTTTATTAAGTTTTATTCATAATTTTTGAAAGTAGAAGCATCACCAAGATCCATAATACAGGAACAGTAAATAAAGGATGAAAAAAGGAACAAAATGTGCTAGAGGCATAGAATGGTCATGCAAAGGGAAGAAGTGGTGATGCATGATAAATAAGGATACGTATTGAAAACATTGTATTATATATAGTAAGGAAATGAAACTCAAGGAAGGCATTTGTTCTATGACTTTGCATCAAATGTTCATGCCATTAAAATCCATAGAGAGAGAAGGTACATCAGTGGTTTCAGTAAAATTACAGGGAGATGGGCAGTGACTGACAAAACCACAGAACATTTTTGAAAGTGGGGTAACAAAATATTCTGAATAGTGAATGTTAATCTTTGTAAAGTTCTACAAATATATTAAGATTTCTGAATATTAACAATTTGAAGCATGGACAGCTTAGGTATGTGAATATACGTCAAAGAAGCTGCCAAATAAATTTCAAAAAATGATTGAAAGTCCAGCTTAGAGAATCAAAAATAAATGGCTTCCATGACATGCATTAGTTTAACTAAATTTGAAAAACGCACCAAGGAAGGGGCTAGATCAGTGATAGTGAAACTTTTAGAGCTTTCAGTGATAACACACACCCTG
>NW_004955411.1:5262461-5263370 GCF_000276665.1 Chinchilla lanigera
GTATATTATACTAACACCTTTGCTTTTATATTCTATTTTTGTATGAAGTAACTGTTTGAAAACATATTAAACATTTAAGAGAAGTTCCTATATACAAGGTGCTGTCATGTGTTTTCCTTTGTATTCCCTATAATATCACATAGTGTTAAAATACTTTAAGAGGTAATCACTCATTTTCATAAACATTACTAATAAAACGTGAAATAAATACAGTATTGAATGAATGCACAGTTACCACCCAGATAACAAAACCAGCACCCTACAGACCCACCGTGCATCTATGTCTCCACGTCTTCCTCCAGCAGTAATGCATGTAACTTTTCATGCATTGCAAAGTAAGTTGCAGACATCAGTTCTGTTTATCCCTAGAGAACTCCTCACGGAGACTATACTCCATTGTAAAGAAGGAGATAGAGCAGAGGAGAGCATGAGTTCGAGTTCTCTGGGGTTCAAGTCAGGTCCCAGAGAGAGTGCCAGGAAATGAGGAGAGCAGAGAAGGGGAGAAGGGACGGCACTGAGGTGATTGCGTTGGTGAAGGGTGCCACTGTGACGCTGGAGCCAGGGTTCATGGGAGAGGGGACACAGAGGAAGGGAGAAGCAAGCCCTGAAATTTCAGGTTGTGGGCAACCTGGTGGTGGGCAAGTGGAAACGTGGTGCAGCAAAGCTGAGTCCTGGATACTTGTGGAGGATGCAGGGCAGGTGTGGCGCAGGTGTAGGCACTACTGGGGTGTGGATGTGAGGATGGAAGTGGCACCTGGGTGGCAATGCAGGCATGAGCAGGGCCCACTTTGCATCCTCCTCCATGGGCCAGGGCCCTGGTACAAGCTCTGGAGTGCCAACAACCCAAGGGGGGCAGAAAAGAGGACAGTCAGGCTGAGAGGCTCGGGGAGAAGCTCGCCCCCACTCTGT
>NW_004955411.1:5265010-5266782 GCF_000276665.1 Chinchilla lanigera
TTAAGATCCACCACCGAGACTTTGATTTGTGTGTTGCAGGCCCTGAAAACCAGAATTAGTAACCTGCCCAATGTGAAGAAGTTTCTGCAGCCTGGCAGCCAGAGAAAGCCTCCTACTACTGCTAAAATGATAGAAGAAGCAAGAAAGCTTGTAAAGCCTTAATACAGGTCATATTGACCAAGCGCATGCATGTCGAACTTCCAAATTTTACAATAATAAAATTCTTTGTGTAAATATTGATCTGTGGAACTTTGAGTTAATAACTGTGAGTTAACAAAAGTCCTCCGAGAAGTCTTAACACGTCTTTTCTTTATTGGATTCTGATATGTAACTGGATTTCTAATGGCCTCTTATTGGAAGTAAATTTTAATTAAAAAGTAGTTCATTACTTTGCTTTAGTTTCCAAGAATAATAGCATATCATACAGCTATCAAAGAGAGTTTACAAAATTGCATTTTAAAATGTCACATATGTGCAGAAAATTCCTGTTATCCTACACAGTAACATAACAAAATTTTCCAGCATAAATAATCTGCTATAGACCTGCATCCATGTTATGAAAGCCTCACAGGAAGTTTCTAACCTATAGGGAATGAAAGAAGTAATCAGGATGTATGTATATGTAACAATTTCCCACAAAGAATGTAAACATTAAGTACTACACACATGTACTAATAACATATAGATAGATAAACATAGTGGTACTTTGGTTCATGAATGTAAATCGTTTCCCAATTCTGGAGAAGATGGCTGTTGTGGTGCTCATGAGGGAGGATGGCTATGGTCATGTTCATCACCTGATGTGGAGTTCATAAAAGGAAGAAAATTTTGTCAAACATTTATATTTCCAAAGCAGCTTGTTTCTGAACAGATGTGTTTGTGAGCTGAGGTATTACTGTAAGTAAATAAATATAACCAGGCTACAGAGGAACAGTTTTCACACTAACTGGACTCTACCAGGCTCAGTGAAAGGAAGTAAATAGCCCAAAAATCCATGAGGAAGTTTTCTGAGCTGTGGAACTAATATACATTTCTTTAATGCCCATAGATACTAAACATTTTTCCATATATTTGTTGGCCATTTATACATCTTCTGAGAAGTGTCTATTCATTTCAATTGCCCAATTTTTTCACTGGTTGTTTATTGGAGAGATCTTATTTTGGGGTCTTTTATGTATTCCAGACATGAGTCCTTTGCTTACTGATAAGCTGCTAAAATGATTTGCCCATTTTGTATGCTATCTCTTCACTCTATTGCCTCTCTTCTTTGCTGTGCAGAAATTTTTCAATATGATACAATTCCATTTGTTGATTCTTGGCATTGTTTGTTATGTAATAGAAGGCATAAGAAATAAAATGTTCATTTTTATACAGTAGAAAACATAAGTAACTTATGCAATTGGAGTTCTGTCCAGAAAAAGCTTTGCATGTGCCTTGATATATTTCCATATATCTTGAAGACTTTCATATTTTATCTTCCAGCAGATTAAGTGTTTTCATTTTAACAAAACATTTACATTCTGATATACTTTCTTTTCTTTTTGTACATGGTGACGGATATGGGTCTAGATCCAGTCTTTTGCATATGCATAACCAGTTTTCACAGCACCATTTCTTAAAGAGGCTATCTTTCTTCCTGCATAAGTTTTTTACCCTTTTGCCGAAGAACATAAAGATGAAAGTGTCTGCGGTTATTTCTACATCCTCTATTCTGTCTATCCTGTCTTATTGTGACAAAGAAAGTCTGTTTTGTGTCACTACCACGTTGTTTT
>NW_004955411.1:5267430-5270240 GCF_000276665.1 Chinchilla lanigera
TTCCTTTTATTTCTTTCTCTTACTTGATTTCTTGCCTAATATTTTAAGTGCACATTGGACAGGACTAGTGATAGTGGACATCTTTGTCTTGTTTCAGATTTTAGGTGGAAAGATTTCAGTTTTTCCTATTTAATATGGTGTTATCTGTGAGTTTCTCATAAATAGCTTTTGTCAGATTAAGATAAAGTCCTATCTTCTTCAGGTTCTTTTTTCAATCATAAATGGATGTTGGCTCTTGTCAAAGGATTTTATACATCTATTGAGAATATTATGGTGGTTTAACTAATGATGGACGTATAACACCCCACTGGACTGAATCAGCATGATTCTGGGTGTGGAAGGCCCACCTGAGGAGTGTTGCCAACAGCATGTAAGGAAAATTGGACAGGAAGATGGTGTGATGTTGATTCTCCAGGAGAAGCTTGTCACACTAGTTTTCCTGAAATGAAAGCTAGTGTCAGCTGTTGTCATCATTGGAGGACCTTGGATCCTTGCTGTCACTGAGGATGACTTTCATTCTCTTTGAGGGAGTTCTGGTCCTTTACTTGAGCACCACTTCCTAGTTCCAGTGCAGATCATTCAGCTTGGTGACACATATTCTTCACCCCACTGGCACAGACATTCTAGCTTTCACCACTGAACTTGGGGCCTTCCCAGTGCAGAACCTTGATACAGATCTTCATGAGACATGGGTCCAGTACTAGGCCATCAGATGGCTTTGTGGAGGACACTGCCATGTTTTGTAGGTCTTCAGCTGGACTCATACAGGTTACTGCCATGGGATTCAAGATCTAAGCTGGATTCTTTGGGTCTCCAGTGCAGGGACGGGACTACATTCTTCTGTATTTGACTCTTTGGGTGAACATTACAAATAATCCAGTACATTATGGCTCCCCTATTAAATTTATTCCCTTGCAAACCCTAACTACAACAAATATCCTGTGACTTTGGGCCTTGGTTGTGTTATGATGTTTTACAATGATTGATTTGCATATATTGAACCACTCTTCAATCCATGGGTTGAATGCTACTTGGTCATGACGTGTAAACACTGAAATAATTTAGTACATTCCATTACCTTGCTGAGGATATTTGCCTCTATGTTCATTAATGAAATTGGCCTGTGATTTTGTTTTAGCTGGTCCTTGTTTTGGAATCAATTAATGCTAGTATCCAGGAATGAACTCCGCAGTACTCTTTCCTTTACATTTTCATTAAAGGTTTTCACCAATACTTATGTTAAGTCCTTCCTGAAGTTCTTATGGTATTCATGAGTGTACACATTGAGTCCTGGAGGTTTTTTATTTGGTAATTTTTAAAAATTATGGACCCAATTTTATTTCTCATTCTAGGACTCTTCCAAGTTTACGCCATATCTATTTCAAAGTCATTTTTTTCATTTTCGATAACATTGAAATGGATCATCCTTTTCTCTCTTTTCAAAATTTTGGTTAAGGATTCATTTATTTCATTTACCTTTTGCCAGAACAAGCTCTTTATCTCTTTGATTCTTAGCACTAGTTTTTTAAGAGTAGGAAAATTAATTGGAGAAGAGGAATAGGATTGAAGTGTCCTTTCTAATCCAAGCTCACTGGTGCTTAATCTTCTTAAGGGGTCTATGTCTAGCTTGCACTCTCCTTGCAACTGTCTCTTGTGATTTCCCCTAACTAGTCACTATAGTAAGGTTGTTCTGGCAAAACTGAGTCTGGGAAAGAAATGACACCAACGAAGTCAGGTGGCAGCAAACAGCTTGATTTTATACCTGTGGTCCTGGCGGGAATAACTTCCAACAAAAAAGTCAAGCGGCGAGTGTCTGTGAGCCAGAAACTTTATAGGAGGCATAATCAGGTGTTACAAAGGCAGGACAGGACAGCATGGCAGTTCTTCTGATTAGCTAGCACAGTGAGATCATTGGTTACAGAGCTAGACTAATGACCATGAGTTACAGGACTAAATTAATAACCATAAAACTGGATAAAATCAAGTATTCTGTATGTCCAGTTACACTCTTGTTCCTACAGGAGTCAAGGAAGCAATTACAGAGCCATTAAACAGTTGCAGTTAAAAAAGAACAAAGTGCTAAAAAAATCATTTTTCCTAGTACAGTTTTCCCTTTCACGGTGACCTCATAAACCTTGGATTCTGATGCCCAGGGTAGCTCAGCCAGAAACAATTAACCCCTTCCCCAAATGGCTCCTATTTAATGTCTATGAATTCTGGCAGGTGCTGCAATGCATTTCTTTTCCAACTTGACCCTGTCATGTGGAATGAGTCACTTTGGAATTCCTGGAGGAGAGTAGACCTCTGGACTGGGTTATTTTGTGTCATTGGTGGAAGGTTCACAAATAGCAGCAGGAAACAGTTTGCTGTGCAGATCTTTGATGCAGGAGAGTTTTGGCCAAAAGAGATTTGCCCATGGTGACCACAGCATTTCGAACCTGTCAGACATCATTCCTAACAGAGCTACCTCCATCTGTAAACAGGGTGTACTCAGCATCTGTCAGGATGCAGCCACTGTTTCAGATCAGCTCATCCCAGTACCACATGTGGCACCTGGAAAGTTAGGTCTCAGTCCAAGGTGAACTCATCAGCTTTCTGGTTGAGAAGGACAGTGGCTGTCAGAGCACAGAGGCAAATAATGAGGCAGTCCTTAGAAACCAGTGAGTGCTCCCAGGGACTGACAGTGTGAGTAAGCATGTAGGATTCAGCAGCTCCAAGAAATTTTCTGAGTTTTTCTTTTTAGCCATTTTCTGCAGAAATTGCAACAGAGCTTTCACGACTTTTGAGCAGGAAGCTTGGAAGTGTCATTA
>NW_004955411.1:5271780-5273039 GCF_000276665.1 Chinchilla lanigera
AAAGGTAGAATTCTCAGGCAGAATGGGTCTCTTTTCCCTTTTTTTGGAGTGGTGTGATTTCACTATATAACTCTGTAAAAGTCCCTCTTCCTGCAGTCAGGGACCGTGGATTTTAGCTAATTAGTCCCCATTCTATCTCCCTGGAGTGTATGTTGTGTACCCTTGAGCACAATGGGGGAGCATTTCATGTTACAAATGTACAGACTCTCTAATTACATGACAGCACCGGTAACTATGTTTCTAAATGATGTTTTACTATTTGCAGAATAGACTATTTTGCCACATATTAAAAAGTATGGAAAATTTAAAACATTTTGATGTCTAAAATTCATATCACATATGGCTTTTCAGCAATACGCCCATTGGAGAAATAGAAATAGAGTTTTGTCTAATGTCTTAACTTCAAGAACAATTTGAATGTGCTCTACATGGAGATTTGTATTTAGGGAGGTGATGGAAATACTTCTCCCTGAGTCTTGGCACTGAGATTTCTGCTTCCAAGAAGTCTTGTGTCTTTTTATTCACACTGCAGGTAAAACTACTGTGAATGTTCTTAGGTCCTTTGATGGTGCTACTGGGTTATATTCTCCAATTCTCTGTTATGAATACCTCCAAGGTCACCTGGGCAGGAGCAAGGGCTATTGAACCTTTAGACTCCTTTGACAGGACGTATTGAACCTGTCTATTCCTATTGACAATGAGCCGTGAGTACACATCCATTCCCACAATGTACACATAACTGAAGCAAAAAACTTGTCAAACATAAAAAGTCTTACACATGAATTCATTTAGGTATTTTATGGCCTTTTCCTCTTAAAAACTAATCTTACTTGTGCATGGTGGTGCATACCTAGAATTCCAGTACTCAGGAGGCTGAGGTATGAGTATCATCACTAGTTCAAGGTAGCCTGGGCTACATACTGAGACTCTGTCTCAACCACTGCCCTCCTGAAAACTAATAACAGTTCACAGTTCTCTGAAAGACTGCCATGCATATGTTGAAACATATTAACATTAAAAATGAAGTTGACTTTTGTTTTCAATGGAAATGAATTTGAATGAGAAGCCTACCACTTAGTTAGGTCAAACCAATCCAGAGACTGCAGTCTGCTCAGCTGTAAAGCAAGAATACTAATGAAATTTGCCTTTAGCCATTGTTGTGGGATGAACTGAAGACATATTTGGGGAAAAGTACAGTGAGTAACTGGCAATAAACAAATGTCAGCATCCTTCTACATATTCAGGCCTGAGTGTGGTTA
>NW_004955411.1:5273731-5281738 GCF_000276665.1 Chinchilla lanigera
TTATTCCTTTAACTTCTCTCTCTTGTCTAATTGCTCTGACTAATGTTTCTAGAACTACATGGATTAAGAGAGGTGACAGTGGGCATCCTTGTCTTGTTCCTCATGTTAGAGTGAAAGTTCTCAGTTTTTCTCCATTTCCTGTGATGTTCACTGCTGGTATGTCATCGACAGCTTTTATCAGATTGAGATAAAGACTATCTATTCCGATTTTTCTGTAGTTTTTCATCACAATTGGGTGTTAGGCTTTGTCAAATGCTCTTTCTGCATCTACTGAGATGATCATATGGTTTTTGTCCTTGGCTCTGTTAATATGGCATATGTGCTTGAACTTCATCACTGTTCAAAGCTTATAAAATGTAGCCAAAAAGGGAAAATATTAGAATTCTCCTGAGGAAATTCCAATCTACCACTTCTAGTGCAACCAACAGTGAGAAAAAGAAACAGAGTTATATCTGCACTTGTGGGGAGACAGAGGGGTCCAAAGTCCAGGCAGAACTTCTCCTTTTCAGTATAAGCAGAAGCCATGGATGCCTGCCAAGTCCCCTCTAAGTGACAGTTTGACTAAGAAGGGATTGTATATAATACTGGATTAGCCAGAAAAGAGAAATGCTAACTGGTGGAAAAGAGAACACAAGGAAACGTTGGACCATCGGCCTCTGTCTCACCATGGGCCTGAGATTTGACAGTTGAAGCAGGCTTTCAGTTTCCCGCTTGGCATCATAGCTAAACCTGTGCTTCTTCAAAATGCCCAAAGCCTTGTTTCCTGTTACCTTAGAACAACCTTAGACTTCAAACCACTCTAAAGAAGTCTATAAGAAAGTTAACGTGCAATGAATGTTTTTAAAAAGTTGCAAAAACATACTTCTTTGTTTCAGTGTTTGGAGATTTTTCTAGTTGTTTCCCCTTTCCTTGAATCTTGTTCTTACCCTGAATAAAATTTATAGCAATATAATTAGTATTAATATTATCCATCAAAAATTCCTGCAGTCAGTCTTTGTAGATGAATAACTAAAACTAACTGTATGAAAAAATTCAGGGGGAACAAGTCCAGCCAGAACAAAGGCCTCAACCAGGGCCAGGCCCGATTCTCTTAATTCATGAAGGAGGGAGTGGCTCAGGTTGAGTGACTATGTAAATTCTGTGAGCTGGACTAGGTAGGAGGACCAATGGCACCTCTGCAATATGCAGATTCTGATAACAGGTAATTTTGGAATAATCTGCATAACACAGTTTGAGGAAGTATCTTGTGTTATGGGGCAGCTGCCTTGGCTCTGATGTTGGCCTTTGTTTGCCCCGAGACTTCACTGCTTCTTTCTCAAAGCTCTATCCCAGGGCACAGCACAGTGTCTTGCTTCACATGGACCCCACACTAGACCCATTTGCATTGCTTAAAGTCATTTGACAGGGTGGAGCTTCTTTCTCCCTAGCTAGCTCTGCCTATAACAGTACACAGAAGTTGGGCAAAGTTACAGCAAAATAGAGGAAAATTGTCTTTTTTCAGGGGTAGTCATCTGGGTGATCCTTCCACAATATGGTGTATTACACGTATTGATTTGTGTATATTGAACCATCTTTACATCCCTAGGATGAGTCCTACTTGGTCATGGTGTATAATCTTTCTGAAAATTTACTACATTATTTTTGTCATAATGAGGATTTTTGCATCTATGTTTGCTACATTATTTTTGTTGTAATGAGGATTTTTGCATCTATAGTCATTAGGGAGATTGACCTGTAGTTCTTTTTCTTGGTTGGGTTCCTTCTTTGGCTTCAGCATCAGGGTAATGAGTTTTCCAGAAATGATTTTGGGAGTATTGCTTCCCTTTCACTTTCATTAAAGTGTTTGAGAAATAGCAACGGTAGCTCTTCTCTAAATTTCTTACAATTCAGCAGTGAATCTGTCAGGTCATAGGCTCTTCGTTCTTGGTAGGTTGTTAAACACATCTTCAACTTCATTGACTGGTATTGCTTTATTTAGAGTTTTCATATCTTCTTCATTCAGCTTTGGTAATTCATATATTTCTAGGACTCTGTACACTTCTTCATTTTCCATCTTATTAGAGTACAAGTTCTCAAAGTAGATTATGATGATCTTCTGGACTTCGCAGGATCTGTTGTGATTTCACCCTTTTCATCCCTAATTGCATGGATTTGAATCTTCACTGAAGTGTCTCTCTTTGCTCTCCCTATCAGCTTCAACTCTCACTTCACATCCTTCCTTAGTCCCATAGGCCCACTTCCCTCTTTCTTCTCCTCCTCACATTGCTATTTTCTAGTGTTTGGACACCGAATCTCGGAGAAGCTCTCTCTCTGCTGCTCACCACACCACCGTGTTCCTGGAAGTTTCAAGGTTGTGTCTTGTGCCCTGACTTCAAATCACAGCACTTCCTCTATTGAATTCATTAATACCTATAGCTTTAGCCTGATTCCTTTTCAATTATATGAACAAGCAAGCAGAGAAGAAAATCCTGAGATTACCTTTTCTACAAGTGAGTAAGGTATATCCACAGGCATCCAAATGTCATTTTTGCATCTCAGGGAGGGTTGAGGTCTGTACAGGAGGTGTGCAGGGGACTTGCCCATAGTCCAAGTCTTCCACTTCCTCGACCTCCTGACTGTGGAGGATGCTGAACAAAGGCTGCTGGCATACATTTGCTCAGACCTCCTACATTCTCTGTGCCAAAAGGCTGATCAGTATAAATCCTATCCCTTGCCAGTATCCTCGCCAACAATGTCACACTCGCCAAAACTGTCCCTCTTCAATCTCTCTCCTATGACATCAACAATCATCCCTTATGTGTTTCTGGAAGTAAAGATTGTATATGGTATGCACACACCTCTTTAATGCTTCCAGAATAATCCTATGTGATCAGAAAGATCGATAACCCACACTCTACCAGAGCAAGTTAGAAACTAAAAAATTCTAACATCTCACTGGAAACTGCTCCATTAAAATGCCATAGCTACTGAAAACATCAGCACTATATATTAATTGGTCTATGTGGGTTGTGCTATGTGTTTTAAAAACACTGAAGTATTCTTTAAAAACAAAATACTTTGCCCTATTTCAAAGATGAGAAAAGGTGCACAAATGTTCAATGGTCATTCCCAGAGCACAGAGCTAGCATGCAGGAATAACAACATATCAACATTGATATTCACAAAATCTTGATGAGTCTCCTACAGTTTACATTTGGTAGATCTTTCCTGTAAGACTACTGCATCATTATTCACTAATGAATTTTCACATTATATTAACAGTTCATAAACTGTCACAGAGAGAGCCTTGTTCAGGCAGTCTTGTTGCTGGTTGACCTTCCCAAAAAATCTGAGTCTCAACAGAGAGGATAATACGCAACTTTAAAAAAACTACATATAGGTTGAGAAAATCCTAGATTCCTTCCAATGTTGAATTGCCTAAAATGTAAACTTTTAACATGAATTTTTATATCTGTCAAAATTCTAATGACATTAGTATGAATTGAACTGTAATGTGCAGCTGGTACTAAGAAAATCCTATAACTTCCTCTGCTTTATTCCTCACATTGATCCCACAGCATACATATTGTACCTATGCTCTTCTATAAATGAGCACCCTGAAATACAAAGAGTTTCAGTAATGTATCCTAGGTTAAGAATATAGTACTTGAAATAGCTGACGCTCATACCCAGGAAGTTAGATCAAAACCAAACTTTTTGGTGTTAATAAACTCAAGCCCAAATAAAGATAGATCCTAATTCAGTTCTCCTTCTTGTAGAAGTCTACACTCGAAAACTTTTATTTTGGGTAGGGTTTTCTGAGTTACAGGATTAAACCTGCGCAATAACTGGAACATAGTTAGATTTCTGGACAATATTTGATGTAAATTAGAGCAGAAACCCTTGCTAGTGTATTCCTGGATGGTCAATGACTCATGGAGTACCCCATGGTAGGGAAAACACAGGAAGTTCTGGCTGAATCTCACTTCCAGGCACAGGATTTCTTGGGACTGTGCAACCCATTAACCAGAAAAAAATTCCCAGTCCCTAAGTTCCTGCAATGTCCTTTATTAAAATCATCACCTAACCATGTACACCGCAGTGGTCAGGTTGGGTGGAATTGAACCTATAAAAATTAAGGAACATGTGCTGTGACCCATGTCTTTAGTTTTTGGATTCAATGTAAATTTCCAAACAACTCTGTTCCAACTTCTCAGAAATCTTACTTTTTCCATGTTACATACTAGATAGGAGCTATTCCAATTCAAAGGCAGATAACACTATGGGAACAACAGAAACTCACTCACTGGATCTGCTTCCAATTTAAGAACAATTGATAGAAACTCAAGAGACCATGGAAAAATAGAAAATGGTCCCAATAAATACCTGCATGAGTCTGAGGCAGAAGTTCTGAAGGTGAGTGGATGAGGTACCACAGGAAAGTTCTTGTGTGTAGAGAAAGTCACTGGAGATGGTGAGGAGAGATTATATACTGGGTAAGTATAGCAGAGAAGGGAGCCTTGCCTTTCTCCACAGAACTGATAATGAAGAATCTAAAATAGATCACAGATAAATCCACAGAAGACAAAACATTAAAAGCTGTTATCACATATAGGAACATCCCTTGAAGGAAAGTAAACACTCTAAATCCCAGGAAGACATAAAGTTTCATCTTCATAGCAAGAGGGAAGGGGAATATGTAGGCAAATGGGGTGAGGAAGACAGTGGGCCTTCAGAGGAATGGATGATAGCTTAACAACCTACACACGAAAGTCCAGTGGGTTCTATGCAGAGCTTCAACTTTGAATCACACACAGAATACTCTAGAAATAGCACTACTACGTGTCTGTTGTTTCCTGTAGTCTGAAGTAATCAGCAGATCAGTGCCACAAACTTTGGGATGGCATTTCCTTGAGTCTGATATAAGGGATGTGGATCTTAGTCTAGATCAGGCAAATCCTGAAGGGTAAAATGGCAAAAATCTCTGTATATTCGCTAAACAACCATTCCCAGGGCCTTGGTAATGATCTTTAGTTACTGTATTTTTTAATGCTGACACAAAATACCTGACGTCTGAAGTTAACAGTGGAAACTTTTGTTTACTTCACAACTTGTAGAGATTTTAGTTCATAATAGGTTGGCTCCAAGGCACAGTGGCTTGGCAGAGAGGCACTGCACAGGAGAATCAGTTCGTGGCAAACAGAAAACAGTAAAAGCAAATAAGCAAGGGAGGAGACAAGACTCTTTCGGTCCCTCGTATTGTATCCAGACTACCGCATAGTTCCAAGCTGATCGGTGTACTTATTTAGTAATCTCAGCATCACATACTCTATATTCAGCCAGCTCTAAAAAAAACCCAACACGAAGTGCATGAGGCTGTGTGGGGCATGCCTAGACACAAACCCTGACAGTCTCTCTTTGCGTTCTCTTTCATTTCTTTGCTTTCTCATGATTTCTGCACTACAGTGACCTGTAGGCAGCACAGGATCCCATGATATTCTCCCATCTAAAAGCACACAGAGACATGAGGCAATTACCTTGAGCTTTTTCTGGTAAAGTTTTTGACAAATGAGTATTCCATCGATACAGTAGACTTGAAAAGGCACACAATAGAATCATACATTAAATCCCCTCCCAGAACTTACCTGAAACATTCTTACCATCAGAAGAATTAAATGGGGAACTTACCTTTGAAATGGCACATAGCTGGCAGACCTGTTGAAACCTCTCCCAATCTGCTTATAAAATTGTCACGATACTATTCAAAACAAAACATGCAAGGGACCTAGTATGAATCTTAATGGACATTAAAACATCAAGCAAAAATGATCCAAAGTCAAAGGAAATTTGATGGGGAAAAGAAATACTACATGAGTCTGAAAAGAACATTCTACATCAATTCAAGTATCAAAAAGTAATAATTAAAATTGGTCTACTTTCATTTGCAAGATGTTGGAAGTCTAACATAGGTTCTCATGCATGCTGGGCAAGGGTTCTTTCACTCACATATTTCACTTGCCTAGCTCTCTCCCTCCCTCTCTCCATTTATCCATGCCTCCATCCCTTCCAACTACTTCAACAAACATTTTTATCCAGAAATAGTGGAATTGTACTTTTTCTTCTTTCTCCCTAATATGAGTTTGATGTTCCAGCAAGCATCTTTGGTGGAGAGAAATGGGATGAAGCTGGTGCAGACCAGAGCCATTCTCAACTACTCCAAATACAACACTACCAAATACAACCCCAGAAGAAAGAGAGAAATGAGAGAGCCCTGCGCAGTATGCTTCCTGTTCACACTGCAGCAGAGCACAGGAAGGATTTCTGTCTCCCTTTGAGTGAGCAGGACCACAGCTGGCAGCTCATGACCCCTAGCAGGGAAGGCCACAGCATATGCATGAGATCAAAGTGGCAGAAATCTACGGATGGGAGTGTAAACATGGGCTGCTTTAAAGGGTGGGATGATAGCACAGGGTGATATCTTCAGACACCACAGTTACAGAGCGACCAAACACTGGTGAGCCATGGAGTCAGGATGGAGGAATCCTGACCCAATCAGGCTCAGTGCTTCAGAGCCTGGACTTCCGCCAACAGCTTGGACCAAGCAATACAGGTTTTGTGTCTCAAGATGCACGCTGAAGAAAGAAAAGATTGAAAGGAGCTGATTCTCAAGTTCCAGCCATTTCAAACTGAACATTCAGGAATCTAATTTGCCAGTAAAGCATGTGGACTGGTCTCAACTAGAGACTGGGCTTTTCTGGCTCATGTTAAAAATGTCCAGGGCAGCTCTAAACAGCCGCATGGGGTGCCTGGTGATAGAGGAGAAAGGAATTCCCAACCTGCTAGATGTCTGCTACAAGTTTGTGTTCCCTATAATCAAAGAATGAATTTTAGGAACAACAGAGGTAGAAAAGCAGAATATATTTATTAAGAAAAAGAAAGCTTCTGTTTGAGAGAGAGGCAGAACGGGTCTCAAATGGGTTGCCGAGGATCTTGCCTTTTTTAGGAATTTTTGTAGAACAGATTCACACCGTGAGGTGTATTCAAGGTAGGCAAAATGGGAAATCACAAGGTGGGCATCATGTGGGACAAAACTATGCTCAACCAATAAGATTGTGAGCGTGATTGCTCATGTAAAATTGATTAAATTGAGGTCAAATGGGAGAGCAGGTCCTGAGCAAGTGGGGAGGAACACAGAACAGGGCCTTTCCTGTAGAGGGTGGTGAGTGTGTCTTCCTGGCTTCCTCAGGGTGATAGAGACCTACTTAGAATATCAATCCCTGATGTTTATCCTTAGGGAGGTATGTGTGTGCATCTGTCTCCTCTTTTGTCTTGAGGTCTGGTCCAGGGCAGTGGTGTCTGTCTCTCCCACAGTGCAAGGCATCTCCTCCCCACCAGCTCCCAACACTCACATACTGTCTTCACCGTGCAGCCCTCCCCATGTCTGCCTGCTTTGGTGTGAGACCCTCATGAAGGAAACCAACATCAGTTTTAATTTCAAGCTCCTCACCTCAGTGTTTTGAAAGACTGTGTCCTCAACTGGAACTCAATCCCTTATAATGCATGTATAGTGTTAGCATTTCATGCTACAACTCACTTAACTCAGTTTTAAAATCAAATCCTCAGAGAAAATGCACCTCAAAGCTGATACTTCTATGACATTTTTGACTGTCCATCAATTATCAAAAAAATATAGCTATATTATACACATAGTAAAAACTAATTTAAACGTAAATGTCAATTTCTGCTTTTTCCTCTTTTGAAAAAAACAAAGAATACTACAGAC
Source organism: Chinchilla lanigera (assembly GCF_000276665.1). Taxonomy (NCBI): domain Eukaryota; kingdom Metazoa; phylum Chordata; class Mammalia; order Rodentia; family Chinchillidae; genus Chinchilla; species Chinchilla lanigera. The sequence goes on from NW_004955411.1 coordinate 5,281,494, forward strand.
AAATTCAACTTCGTCTTTCCTGCATTGCCAACAGGCAATTTTGAATAGAATATATATTTCTACTTGTGGGGATCCCTACTGGTGTCAAGAATAGGTGAAAAGGGGGCAAAGAGAAGAAGGAGAAATAATAAAGTATATCCTTGTGGGGAATGCATTGAATTCATAACAACTAAATATGTCCTAAATGAAAAAATATTTTTTATATACTATATTAAAATTATTGACAGTTCACAGTAATATACTGG
>NW_004955411.1:5284043-5288999 GCF_000276665.1 Chinchilla lanigera
CCTGCAGGAGGAGGAGAAGAGAAAATGGAAAAAGAGGGACTGGGAATGGGACAGCAGTGATGAGCAGGGAACCACATTCCTCTGAGGACAGTTATGACTAACCATGAATCTTTGGAGCATGGTAAAGTTATGCATGCCAGACAGCAAATAATTAATTAAAAGAAACAAGAACATAGAGCAAAGCCAAACTGGAAGACAAACACTCACAGCCAGGATTTCAAATGAAAAATGCAACCAAAATGAAGTGGTGAGGGAAAAACGGACAGGTAGGTATCTTTGGAAAACATTGTCTTGACTAAGTACTGTGAGGTTGAAGATGTAAATGTACAAGGTAAAAAATATTGTACTCTCTTTAGAAATTTTATTTCTGATGTGGGTACATGCAGTTCTGGTATCATTCATATGTACTAGAAGTAAGAAAAAATATGTAAATGCTTGATATTTTAGATATCACAGCCAGGTTTCTCACTTGTCAGAGAAAGTTCATTTAAGGGCTACCAAATCTATTGAATTGAAATATCTGGTGTTGCTATGAACTTATGATCTGTAAGTGTGCACATGAATATAGATACAGACATACATATAGAATTAGGTCTGTAGGTGAGATAATACACATATGTCTATGCATTTCCACTGGTAAACACCTACAACCGTGCAAACCCCAGATGTGAGGATCACACAGAGTCTACAGCATAGATTTGAATACGTTCCCAATTTAAAACAAAAACAAGAATTATTTGAGAAATGGCTGAATGTAGGGCTGGCACCAAAGACATACAGATAAGCAGGCAAAGTCTTCAGTACAGAAAATATCTGGAAATACAACCGAGGGTACTGCCATAAAAGGCAAGCTAGAAGCCACCATAAAGCAGCTATCGAAAGCCAAAGCTGAAGTAATCTGTGCAGCAAAATATATCTTGACAGGATTCGCTTGCAATCCTTAGATTAAAATATCTATGGGTCTATCTTAATGTAAGTAAGTAATTCATGAAACAAATAATCACATGAGGAAGATTAATAGTGTTGCTTTAGAGAAGATTTCCAATTATTAAAACTGGAAGGAATAAGGGAAAGTAACCAACATTTTAGTAATATGCGCCTCAAGCAAGGTCCATGACAGATGCTAACCTTAGTTGGTAAAACTTATTCAGAAGCAGAATATTGTCATGATCATAAAGGACCTCCCACTAGATATTTATTAATTTTACAGGGGTACATATTAGCTGTTGATAAGCCTGGTAAACATGATTTTAATAAGGGATCAAGGCTAACACTACCATTAATGAAACACATTATCTCTGGAATGTGATATTAAGTTCTGAAGTCATACACAGAGCAGGGAATTGCCTAACTTGTGAAATAGTTTGCAAAAAACATTGTCTAACTTCATAAATACTGAGAAAAGCTCAGGTAAACTCCAATTGAGGCACATTCCATAAAATAACTGACCAGTATTCTTCCAAAAGGTCAAGATCACAGAAGAAAAATGAACAACAGAACTCGATGAGCTCCAAACCCCTTTAAGTGTTTTCATAATCAACATTGAAATACAAACTCAGGGGACCTGGGATCCAGCCAGAGTGAAGAAAGTAAGTACACAGAGCAACTGAACACACTGGAGAGGATGCTGGACTGGGAAATGGTCTTGGTTGAAGAACTGGTGACATCTCAGCAAGGTCTGGTGTTCAGTTAACAGCATCCTCTGGGTGTGGAAGCCCTCAGTCTGAGCACTGTACTCAGGTTACATGAGATGTTCTCTAGGTGGAGGACATTTTGAACCCTGTGTTAGTTCTATAATATTTTGTATCCTCAGCAATTTCAAAGAAAGTTTACAAGGACGCACACAAATTTATTTTTGATGAACTAAAATGAAGTTGGGATTCACTTCAAGTATTGTTGATCGCTGTTGCCCTCAAAAGGCTCCCAGTTCAGTGGGGAAGCCAGATAACCTATCAGAGAACAGCAATACTGTCAGGGAAGCAGAGGCCAGGACGGCTGGGAGGAGAGGCGAGGTGGGCTCCAAGCACAAGAACCACGGCATGCAAGGGCTTGGCTACAGAGAAAGGCTGAAGTGTCACCAAGAAGGGAAGGTCGGCAAACAACCTCAGTAACGGGGCTGAGATCTTCCGAGCCAGAGCTGGGACCACTCAGCCAGATCCCTTGTGCTTATGCAGTTATGCAGTTGTATTCATAATTTCGTTCTTTCAGCACACGTAGATGATGATCTCACACTTTTCTCCCCCAAGACTCATTCCTGAAATCACTCCCCTATGGCCCTCTCTTCCTATCACCACCAGGTTTTCTCATATGCCGTGAATCTTTCAGCCTATAGTATGAAATCCTCCGATAGCAGAGTTCAAGTGAACTTCTGGGGCAACTGAATGAAGTTCAAACTCCTTTTATTCACCGATAGCATTAAAATGCAATATTAGGTATTTGTTATTTCTGTTTAATCTGGCATGGATCCTGAAAACTTCAGCTGTGGGAGTGGCTGATCCCTATCGGGCTCAGCCATTTTCTAGGGCAAGAGTTGTCACAATATTAAAGCAGCTACTATACCCATATCCAGCCAGCCTTGCTGTGCTGAATAGAGGCAGCCAGGACTTTGCTGACATTAGTGGTGCCTTTTAAATCTTCATAAATGTCCTCATGTGTTTCCCTCTGTGGTACTTGGTGTGAGTGCTTCATGGTCTTCTGCCGTGTGCGCTCAGGGTATAATTCAAATTTTGATTCTTTGTTCTCTAAGGAAAAAAATAATCATTCTTTCTAATGACACAGAATCTCACTGTTGTTTTCCTTTGTAGTTCTTTAATGGCCAGAGATGTTGAATTTTTCTTCATGTACTTAGTGGCTATTAATTCTTCTTCTGAGAAGGATCTGCTCATTTCAGTTGTGCATTTTGTGACTGGTCTTTTATTTCTGGGGCAGGCCTAAGTTCTTGAAATCCTTGCATATTCTAAATGTTAGTCTACTATCTGACCTTCTTAGATACATACACTTGTTATTTCTTTTTTTTGTTCCATGAAGAATAATGTGTCTGTTAGATACAAGCAGAGAGATATACTTAAGCAAAGAAAGGTAGAAGTGGAAAGATCAAATTGGTAATGAAGATAGAAAATATTAATCAGGAACAGACAAATTCAGCTTTTAAAATCATGATATTGATGGATATTGGTGGTTGATAATATTTACCCTAGGCAAGACCTATTATAGATGTTAAAATCCATGAGTAGAAGTTGTTCACAAGGAGACATTTTTCATGAAGACTCTCTCACAAAACATTTAATAATTCCAGAGGGATAAATAGTAATAGTTGAGACCCCTGGAAGACAAAACTTTGATGAAGGGATGAAGGTTAACATCACCAGTAATGAAACATGTCTGGAATATGATACTATGTTTGGATATCACAAACTGAGAAAGGGGCAACCTAACTTCTGGGATATTTCTCAGAAAATATATAACTGCAATCAAATCATGAGAAAATCTCAGGCAGACTCTCTCTCAGGCATGATCCCTAAAATAACTGACTTCTATTCTTCCGAAGTGCCGACATCATACAAGACAAGTCTAGCGTGAGGACCTGCCACAAAGTGAGGAGACTCAGCCACCACAGCAAGAAAATACAGTGTTGGGAGGGTATTCTGCACTACAAAATGGCTCTTGTGTGAAAAATTGTTGAAATCTAAGCAAGATGTGATATTTAACTAATAATATTATAGCAGTGTGAAACCCCTCAATTTGACCACTGTACTCAGGTTACATAAAATATTTTCATGAAAGGATACTGGGAGCATGATATTTTGAACTCTACTAGTTCTGTAATTTTTCTGTAGCCTCAATAATTTCAAAAAGCTTAAAAGACATTATTCAGTTACAAAATAAAATAAAATTTTGCATTTGCTTCAGATATTGTTTACAATTGTTGTCAAACATGCCCTCTACTGCCTCACACACAAAAACCCACTAGTGAAAGGCAATATAATAAGGGAAGCAGAGGATGGCTGGGAGGAGAGGAGAGGTGCGGTCCTAGCAGAGAAACCAGCACACGTGAAGCCCAGAATAGACAGAAAGAGTAAAATGCAGCCAAGAAGAGAAGGGTTCGCACGTCGCCCAGGTAATGCAGTCGAGGTCGTCCCATTCAGGGCTGGGGCACTTCCAGCGGATTCGTGTTGCCACAAGAATTATGCAGCTGTACTCCTAATGTAGCCCATGTTACAGAGGTAGGTTGCTATCTCCCAATTTCCTCTATCAAGACCTCCTTGCTGACACCATACTATGGCCCAGTCCTCATTCTTCATTTTGCAGTGTCATTACTCTTGCACAGTTCAGAGAAATATGAAGCCTTTTGGGGCAACCGAATGAACTTGAGATGTGCTTCAGTGTATCCATAGATAATCCTGAAGTGAAACATTAATGATTTTGCATTTTTGTCTAATCTGCCTTAGACTCTGGAGCCTGGAAGCAGAGGGAGGGGCTCTTCCCTGCTGGACTCTGCCCTCTCAGAAAGGCTGCTGCAGTATTAAAGCAGCCGCCACACTCATCTGAGCTCTCTTGAGGTGCTGAGCGGAGAGCAGGCAGGACTTTGCTCAGGTTAGTGTTGCTTCTTTTATCGTCATAAACGTTCTCTCATCTGTTGCACTAGGAAAGTGTTCTCAAAGGTGGTACTTTGTGTGAGTACTTCGTAGGCTTCCACTCTCTCTGGGTGCTTAGGAGACAATGCAAGCCTTGGGATATTTGTTATTTATGAAAGACCACAGTGAAGAGCTTACAAAGTGAAGGCATTATAGTCGATGACATGAGAAAGGGAAGAATGCGGCCACAGTAGCACCCGGGGTGCGCAGAGCTCATGATAAAGCTGTGCTGTCTGTTACGCAGGGGGTATCAGTGCTTCCTGCAGGAGTCTGCACACAGTAATACTGGATTTGTATCTGGGAGGGTGACGTGTTTGGAGAA
>NW_004955411.1:5289252-5291042 GCF_000276665.1 Chinchilla lanigera
CTGCTCCTTTTCCTTCCTTTCCTCTTTCTCTTTGTTTTCTTCTTGTTTCTCCTCAATTTTTCAATGGTAGTGAAATCAAAGAGTAGCTGGATTTAGTCTCAAAATTCCAAATAACTCTACGTGTATAAGACTTTTAGAGTAATAAGGCAAGTGGAACTAAACCTGTTTCTTAGACAAAATTGAGGACCTAAGATATTGATTTTACCTCTCACTAATAAGACGACATAGAGTTTATAAAGACACTGTTACAGAGAAGCTCTAAGATATCTGTGTCAAATAAAAGTGTACTTTAATGCTAGGTTATCACGGTATGTAATCTGTATACGTATTAATATCTTCACCTGTAACCTTATAACAGTAAAACTTCTCTATTTTTTTTTTTTCTTTTTCTGAGACAAAGTCTCACTATGTAGTTCTGGCTGGTCCTGAAGTCACTATGTAGCCCAGGTTAGCGTCAAACTCACAGGGATCCTCTTGCCTCAGCCTCCTGAGTGCTGGGATGATAGGCATGCACCACCATGCCCAGCTAGTTCTCTATCAAACAATTTTTATGCTTTAGTGGTAAAAACAAGAAACTGCTCACTATGTGACAAACATTAAATTTATGTTACTTACTTTCCTTACAATACAAAGTTAATGGAGCAACTATCTCTTTTATAAAGTATGAAATAAATTCGGTACAACAATGGGAATGTAGAATTCCAAGAAAAAAATAACTAACTTAACCTATAAAAATAATTTAGGTTTCGATAGCAGTCTGGGGAGACTAAGGCCCTCTGAATGCTTCTGACAAATGCAGTCCAGGAGCCAGAGTTGGAGAGAGACTGCTCCTGCCCCCTTGTCTCTGTTGCAGATGTTCTGTAGTTTTTAAAGCTCTTCCCAAGCTCAGAGAGTCTTTCATAGAGTGTGACCCAGTCTGAGCCTCTTCCACATTCACAGTATAGATAACCACCACCTAAGTTTGGTGCAGTTTCAACATGGTGGCTACTGAAGGGTAAGATTTTGGAGAAAGAAGTTCCCAGCACTTCTCCAACGCTTCCTTGAAAAGAAAAATCATCCTTCTGTGTTGCTGGATAACTAATTATAATCCTAAAGAACCTTTTGCTCCTGTGTACTCATTCCTTCATTCATTCTCCCATCAGTGACACCAAGAGATACTAAGATGGCGGGGAAGCCAGTGCTTCACTACTTCAATGTCCGGGGCAGGATGGAGTCCATCTTGTGGCTCTTGGCTGCAGCTGGAGTAGAGGTAGGTTTTCAGTTCTTCTTATGTTGGACCTGAAATTGACTTTGTCAACACATTTTTCTAAGCCAAGAGTTTTCCTTCTGAGAAAAACTGTGCCAACTTTTGCCATAAACAAGAATATCACAGGCTATTAATCAAGAAATGAATGGTTTGACCAAATAAAATTATAATTATCTTTCCAGCTAAAAGCACGTAAAGAATGAAATATACTTCTGAAAGAATCAAAAGTCAAATAATCACAATGTGTAGAATTTATTTTGATTTAAATGAGCTTTAGAATATCATTTAGGGCACTTATACAGCAATTAAAGAAATATGAATTCAGTATTAGGTAATTTTAAAAAATTATTGTTAGCATTTGGTATGGTGTTAGTTGTGATATTTTTGATACTTTTAAAACAGTCCATATATTTTCGAGATACACACAAAGGGTGAAAAAATGTTTTTAGATCATTTTCTTTATTAGTATTTTCATAGTACATAATATCCTCATTCTTTGTGGGGAGTTGGTACTTGTATACAACATATCTTAATTCCTTTTTTT
>NW_004955411.1:5291722-5313639 GCF_000276665.1 Chinchilla lanigera
GGTCATGGATACTGCGGTAGGTGTTGTCCCTCAGGCACCAAAGGAAACGGAAGGTTAAAAGCTGAAGTCATACCCTGTGAAAGGGACTTCTCATGTGTCCCCTCAACACCAATAGCAATGTGCTTACTTCAGGGGAACACTCAATCCGTGATAAATGTATGAAGCCTCATCCTTCCTTAATTTGTAAATAAACTAGTGCAAAAAATCCGAATGCTGCACTAGTGCTATTCCACGTTTTCTTTCTATAAAGAAGTGATCAGGTTTCACCATATCCAGACACAAGATTGGTAGTTCTGAGATATATTTCATGCCTCTGGGAGGAGGGAGATCTAGGGGCAATGTCCTAGGGAGGGAAGGCTTCCTCTTCTCCATCCCACCATGTGAGAGCAGAGTGGTGGCAAAGGGCTGTCTGGCCACCCTTGCTCAAATCTTCTGAGTTCTCATGGCCCAAAGACGGAACCCTTCCACCTCTCCATCCTTACCCCATCCTACCTTGATCATCCTCCTGTGGTAACCAAACATGATCCCTAGTGCTGTGCAGACTGGTGGCACACGCTCTTCACTACCTGAATACCCTGTTTTGGACCAGGGAAGTCAATACACTCTCTCCTACCAAACAGTTTAGAAACCTGTTTTCCAATTTCATAATGGTTTCATGATGAAAAACTTCTCTTTTAAACTATGAGAAGGAAGAGGGTGATGTCAGTTCCACCAAGGGTTCCTCCCTCCCTCCTATTTTGTGGTATTTAAGTTTAACTACACTTAGTTTCTTATATTTTTTACTGTTTCATAATGTAAATTTCTAGTAGAAGCAAAAACACACATAAGAACAAGTATTATCCTAGTATCAGTCAATCATCTCTCAGTCATTGGTCCAAGATATACACCATGATGGGGACACAAAGGTTCTGTTCTCATAGCACTGGACATCACAGAGTTCTACTGAGAGACAAAAACCTCATGACTAGAAGAAATCTAGACTCTGCCATCAAGCGACATCCTTCCCAAATTGAGACCTAACTGAGGATGTTGCTGGTGTCAGGAGAGAGATGAACTATACAAAGAAACAGCTGTGTATGATGATCTATGCCATTGTCTGGATGTATCTAACATAAATGTTCAGGTGGCTATAAACGGATACATTTGCGTTCAGTGTCAAACTCAGAAATTTTCACCTCTTCCTACTAACTACATTTCAGGGGCAACTCAAGTTTAAGAGACTACAACATTATGGAATGAACTAATAACATTTTATTTACTTTTTCTACTTCCAGTTTGAAGAGAAGTTCATAGAAACTCCAGAAGATTTTGAAAAGTTAAAAAATGGTAATATCACGAATTTGAATGTTGCTGATAAGGATTTCAAGTACAACATTCTAATATTTCTTACCCAGCTTTCCAGTCACTGAGACATGATTTTCACCACTCACAACTCAAAGGAGGAGAGATTTAATTTGACTTATAGTTCTGAGGATTCAGGCCATGGTTGGCTTGCTCCGAGGCAGATACATCAAGGTAAAAAGTGTGGCAGAGCAAAGATTCTTAGTTCCAGACAGGAAGTAGAGCAAGGGAACAGTGCCAGAGATGGACGGTGGACGTGCAATACATAACACCAGGGAGGCCTCCATCCTCTGCCCATACATACCCAGGAGCATGTTCTGTTAACTTCTAGGAATTTCTCATTTCAGTGAAGTAGGCACATGAGGATTAATGGATACAATTCCCCTTTCAGAACTTTGTACCCACATTTTAATTTCCAAATGAAGATAATAGCAAGTTCATAATTTCATCTAACAGAATACAACTGTCACACCTACAACTAGAAGGACAATATCCCTTCTCAAAGTCTCCAAAGTTCAGCATTTTCAAAAGTCCAAGCCAGTGTTTTCTGAGACTCATGGCAAACTCTGAGCTGTACAAATAAAACACAGGCTACATAATTCCAAAGTAAATTGATACAGGGTAAATAATCCCATTCTAAAAAGGAGGAACAGGAAGAGAAAAATCAGATCAAAGGTTGAAACCTACCAAATTAAACATTAAGTCCATAGTCCTATATCTGGCATCTGGGGTGCATAATAACAAGATGTGCGTTCCAAAGGACTTGGACAGCTGCATCCCTTTGTCTTGCCGGTTGCAGCACGTATGACCACTCTTTTGGCTTGGTTCTACACATAGCCTCAACTTTTCCTCAGCTGTTGTTCCATGTTCTTGGCACCTCTTACTTTCTGGGATCCCCACCACTCATTTGGCTTCCTTCCCACAGTGTACCACACTGCCTTCTCAGGAATGACTTTCCTGGCTTCCTAGGCCTTCCTTTTAAGTATGGGTGGAAGCCTTCCTGCCCTTTCAACTCACGCATTCTGCATGCTGGTAAAAACAACATCAGGTGGATGATGCCATGGTTGATTGTGAACTACAGCAGTAGCTGCATCCTGTGGACCATTGTTGCAATAGCCCCTGAATTCCATACTGGCTGAGCACAGCAAAATGATTGCCAGGGTTCTAATATTTTACTATATCCTTCTGAAGAGGGAATCCCAGGGACTCACTACTCCAATGAAAGATTTACAGATTTGTACTTGAGCCTGTGATAGGTAGACTCGTCCTCATTTCTGAGGTTCTCTCAAGTCATCTTTCTTCTTATCTCCATTTCAATTCCTTCATTCCTTTCTGTGAGGCTAGTCTCTTCCATAACCACACCTCTTTTCACACTATATTTTTATGGGGTTCTTACCCAGCCAAAATTTACATTTTTAAAGGAATTGGACTGAGCTATATACATGTGGGAACTCTACATAAGAAATGTAAACAAACAAACAAAAAAAAAACCAACAATATCCCCCAAACAAAGTAAAGGACAACAAAAAAGAAAAGAAGGAAGGTGATCCAGAGATAGGTCTATGGGATAATGAGGGAAGGGAAAAGGGAGGAAAATCAGAATTAAACCAGGACTGGCAGTGCATACCTGTAATCCTAGCACTTGGGAGGCTGAGCTATGAGGATAACTGTGAATTTGAGGACAGCTTGGGCTACATAGGGAATTGAAGGCCAGTCTGAACTGCATGTTGAGACCCTGTTCCAACAAAAAGAAAAGAAAACAACAATTCAGATGTGTTATGCACGTGTACCAACTTCCTAGAAGGAATGTGAGCATTATGAACTATACACATTTTTATGCATTCTGTCTAGATTCCCCCTGAAAGCCTCATGTGCTCATAGGTCAGGCTCTTTGGAGGTGGTTGTGTCTAGGGTGTGAGTATGGATTAACAGTGTGTGGAAAATGTATTAGTCCACTGATTGCATAATTCTGGGTGGGTATAATGGGCATGCAGCTAATAGCCTGGTGGCCCGTATGGAATAAAAGGAAAGCAGAAGGAAGGCTCGCTGTCTCTTGCTTACCCCATTCCCCTATACTATATTGTCCTGCCTTGAAGCCAGCTGACAATGAACTGAAACTTCCACAAACTGTGAACTACAAAAAGCCTTTCTTTTTTATCTTATGGATGTCAGGTATTGTGTCTAAGTGTTGAGAAAAATAACTAAGGTACCCATGTACTAATAAAATGTTTGAAAATTTAGAATTTCAAATATTTCAGCTTGTCTTTTGCCTCCAGCTCTCACTAGAAATCAGTCTACAATCAGCCATCAGGACTCAGGGTACCAACGAAATGTTGAACTATTTTGAAATTCCTGCCTCTAGATTCCTTAGTCTGCAGCCCTTCACATCAATCTCCTGCAAATTCTCACGGAATGGGAAAAATATAAACAATATCTGTTTTGCCAGACTGTAATACACATGGCTTTTAGTTCAAATACCAATGGAACACCTATTCCCACAGGGAATCTGCTGAACCTGACCTTTACTACCTACATTCTGGTCTTCTAGCTCTAACCAGAATCATTCATCAAGATCTGTTTATTGTATTCTAATTTTTCTTTAGCCAACATTTCAAATCTTTTTACACACCCTCCAAAAGCTTGTTGTGAAGCTTCTAAATCATGTGTTACAGATTCGGCCGCCTCCTCACTTCTCTGGCATCAGTGTTCTGTATTAGCTTTCCCATGGCTGAGACACACTACCTGACACTCTCAGTGTAAAGGAAGAAAGGTTTAGTTTGGCCCATGGAATCAGGACTCTGTCCCAGACTGAATGACTCCAGGCCAGGCATATCATGGCAGATGTGTGTGCAAGAGTGAAAGCACTTTAGTTCACGGAAGGAAGGAAGGAGAGAAGGTTAACAGTATGAGAAATGAATGCCCAAAGGCCACATAGAGTACCTAAGAACACACAACCATGATCCACCTTGACACACCCAGGATCTTGCCCTGCTAATATCATAGGCATTCCTTCAACCAATGAAATCAGTGTCATGCAATGTCAACATGTTGGGAGGATTGCAGAAGAGATGGTACAGAGTTAAAAAGTGGTAAATTGCAGTGGATAAAGATCCTGAAGGAGATCTGCAAACTCTGCTATCAAAAAGACTGGACCTGTCTGAGTATCCACAGAATTATCTGCAGGGGCCTCTGGATGCTCTCCTTTCTTTCTCTCCTGTGATGGTGCTGCGCTCCATTCAGCGTCACGCCCTGTCCTCCTACTGAGGCACACACGGGACCATGCATTAGACGACAGAAGGCAACATAATTGGGGCCATTGTCTTGTTTCATTTATTGCATGTGAAATGTAAATATCCCAGCACCACTGCAGGCTTGACATAATACAGGGTGAGGTCTCTAAATAGACACCTCCCACAGAACCCACTGTAAATGTCCTCATCATCATGAAACTTACTTTGGGAATTTACCACTTAAAATGGCATCTGGGTGTCGAACTTGTTTCCTCTCTCCATGCATTCCTAAAATAATCATGAAGATAAATAATACATGAAAAGATGCAAGATATGTTGTATTACATGGATGGGAACTAAAAGACAAACGAATAGGCCAAGCTGGGTATGGTGGTGCATGTCTGTAGTCACAGCACTCAGGAGGCTGAGGCAGGAAGAGCACCATGAATTTGAGGCAGGCAGAGCACCATGAGTTTGAGGCAGGCCTGAATTACATAGTGAGTTAAGACCAGCCTGAACTGCACAGTAAGAACTTGTCTCATAAAACCAACAAAGGGGAAAAAATGTATGCGCTGAAAAGCAAAGTAAGATAAGGAAATGAAGAACTACCAGCAATTAAGAGCAAAATTCTGTTTTACTTGAAGGTGATCAGGGAATATGTTTCATCCTTTCTCAAATCATATCCAAGACCATTTTGTTCATTGTGAAATAGTCGTATCCATAGTATTTCTTTCTTTCTTTTCTTATTTCCAACAGATGGGCTCTTGCTGTTCCAGCAAGTACCCATGGTGGAGATGGATGGGATGAAGCTGGTGCAGTCCAGAGCCATTCTCAACTACATTGCCACCAAATACAACCTCTACGGCAAAGACGTGAAGGAGAGACTCCTGTAAGTATATTTCCTGTTCTTACATAGGAAAATGACACAGGGAGGATTCAGGTTACACCCTCAGTGAGGAGGACCACAGCAGGAGGATCATGATTAGCAATAAAGTGGGCCTGGATATATATCATGAGATGATTAGGAAGAATACAAGGTGAGATCACTATGTCCAGTAAGATAACAGAAAAGTAAACGCATAGATTAGGATGACTGTGATTATATCAGAACACACTGTCTTCAGACACAGCAAAGTGTTAGCTTTTTCAAGCACTGAAAGATTCAATATTAGTAGGTGAAGCATGAAATCAAGGGGATGAGGGAATCATGATCTCAGATCCGCAGGGCATTGGAAACTGGACTTCATAGAAGAGCTTGGGACAAATAACACAGTGTTTGAGGGTGAGGAAGGGGAGTCTTGGGATCTGAAGATCTAAAGGAACTGATTCTCAAGATCCAAAAGTTATAATTATCACCTGGACCTAACTTACCAGCTAACTCTATGGACAGGTCAACTTGATGAGTGTCAGTGTCAGCTGGTGCCCATCACACAAGGGCCACCTTAAAGTTTCATATGGACGTACAAAGCCTGGTTGAACCTCAAGAAAGCCAGTATAGGGTGTTTGGGGTACCCTTCCTGTCATGACGGAGCTGTTTCATTGAAAATAAAACCCTGTACAGAGCTGTTGTCAATTCATCAAAAAGTGAAGCACAGAATTATTCAGCAATTCTCTGCAGTAGTATATACCCTTATCCAATGCATAAACTTTTATACTTGTTTAAAAGTATTCTTAGAAATTTTATTTGTAATTTTCCAAAGTGGAAGCATCCCAAAGATCCATAACACAGGAACAGTAAATAAAGGATGAAAAGAGGAACAAAATGCGCTAGAGGCATAGAATGGTCATGCAAAGGGAAGAAGTGATGATGCATGGTAAATAAGGACACATATTGAAGACATTGTATTATATATGGTAAGGAAATGAAACTCAAAGAAGGCATTTGTTCCACGACTTTGCATCAAATGTTCATGCCATTAAAATCCATAGAGAGAGAAGGCACATTAGGGGTTTCAGTGGAATTACAGGGAGAGGGGCAGTGACTGCCAAAGGCACAGAACATTTTTGGGGGTGGAGTAACACAATATTCTGAATAGTGAATGCTAATACTTGCAAACTTCTACAAATATATTAAGAATTCTGAATATTAACAATCTGAAGCATGGACAGCTTAGGTATGTGAATATATGTCAAAAAAGCTGCCAAATAAATTTCAAAAAATGATTGAAAGTTTAGCTTAGAAAATTGGAAATAAATGGCTTCCATGACATGCATTAGTTTAACTACATTTTAAAAACGCACCAAGGAAGGGGCTAGATCAGTGATACTGAAATTCTTAGAGCTTTCAGTGATAACACACAGCCTGCTGCAGCATGCATTCTGCAGGTTCGCGACCAATGGGCTACACTAAGCAGAGTCTTGTGCGATGGAAACAAGGCTAGAGTTGGAAAACAGCAAGTGGAGATGGTTGTGGAAGCGTGTTTCATGGGAAATAATTGGGAGACCTTGTAACCCTGGACATAGCAATGAGCCTGCACTGTGCAAGAAAGATGTGAGATAGCAGAGATGTGCCTGAAAGGCTATGTTCAAGGTACGTGAGATGCATGCGAGGTTTTGCACTCATAGACCACACAGAGGCTGCAAATCCAATTTGCAGAGTCAGTGGTTATATGTGCTGATTCCAACAAGGTCTCCCCTGATTATAACTCTAGACCCTCTACTGATATTCTTTATACTTGTATTTAGTCACAGATATAGCAAAAATAGTAGATATACCTACCTCATAGACTGTTCTAAGAGATGGTAACACAAACATAAAACTCATAGCACGATAAACAATAATATATAAAAACTACCAAATGCAGGTGAACTACTTTCTAACCACCTAATGCTCCTATTAAGTTTTAAACAGTAAAGGCTAAGGTAGGAAAATTTGACTTTTGATGTGTTGTCTTTCAGGATTGATATGTATACAGAAGGAATGGCAGATTTATATGAAATGTTCATACAACTGACAGTAACTCCTCCAGATCAGATAGATGCTAAGATAGCCTTGATCAAGGACAGAACAAAGAATCGTTACTTACCTGCCTTCGAAAAAGTAAGTGAGGCTGCTTAGCGGTTTGGGGCACTCAGTTCAGAGGTCAGGAGGACACAGCACTGGGCACTCCTAGGGCCTTGACCTTTATATCCAGTGAGCTCTTGGAAAATCAGAGCAGGGCCCTGAAAGTCCAGGAATTATAGAAGTGTGGTCGGGAAAGAGGCACTGTAGGGTTATAACCAAAGGTGAATTTCTGAGTCAAAGTTCAGTGTGTTACACGCAATTTAGAATTCAGCACTCAATAGAATTTCATGGGCATAAGAGAACTGGGAGAGTGAAAGACTCTGAGCCACACTCAAGGTTGTGTGGACCCTGCAGAGTGCCCTGGACTTCCATTCCAGAGCAACCTGGCAAGGACAGCACAGCACCAAGTGTTCTGCCCCATGTCAGGCAGACACATGTCTTTAAAAGTGTATTGGTAGGGGGATGGAAAGGAGGAGACATTAAGGGATTATAAAAATAATCTACAGAATTGAGGGACTTGGCTCCTAAGACTTGAGATGAAAGGCATGCAAACTAGGGAAATAAAGGTCCATTGTTGCAGATGTAAACCCTACCTTAGTTAAGCTTCCTTGTGAAGGTGAAGCAAGAATTTTCAGGAGGAACACCGTGTAAATTTAAGCTAAATAGAAATAAAGATTCAAAAAAGATCATAAGATGTGGAGAACCACCTGGGCCACTGTCCTTGAAGGAGGAGCAATTGTCTGCATTTTTGCTGAACCTGGCCCCATTTCCATGTATTGACATGCACAGACCTGGCAAGGGCTTCTCCTTGTCCCATCAATTGGCCTTCAGCAATTCACATCAGTGCATCTGCAGTGCTGATGTGTGGTCTTTGAAGCAAAGATGACGGGCAGTTTGTCCCCAGACCCCACTGTTCCCACGTGTGAACTGGGATGAGGCGGAGTGAAGTGCCAGTGCTCCATTTTGTCGGCTGGGATCCAGCCTCAAGATAAGAGACTGACTTCCCAGGGCTTAAAAGATTGCACATGAGAGCTGAAGCACCAAGCCCAAAGCATTAGATACTGCCTCAGTTGTGTTATGCAGATTACTCTTCCTGCATATCCTTCTCTCTGCATTTCACAGATGTGATTTGAGGCCTCCTATGTAGTCCAGGTCACAGTACTCACATGTTCCCGTGACTGTCACAGTCACTCATCCTCAAGCTACTCCCTCTTCACAAATGAATAAAACCCAGATTCAGCCCTGGGCTGAGGACTTTGTTTTATTAGCCAGCATCATAGCTGGACTTAGGACCCCTTGCTCCCGAACTGCAAATATGTCTCAGTGTCTTTTCTCTTGCCATGGGTTGCACTGAAAGTGGTAGATTGGAAGTAACTCGCTAGAATTGCACTAACTTTTCCATGGGATTACAAATATAAACATCCTGGGCTGTGGTGAGGACCAGGAAGGGCTCCCTAGAATAAGAGACACAGAAACTATACAAATATATTACAGAACTAACCTGTCAACCCTCATCTCATAAAGCATTGCAGGAGCTGGGGATTTAGCTCAGTGGCAAAACGCCTGCCTGGCAAGCGCAAGGTCATGAGTTCAATTCCTGGTACCAGAAAAAATTTTAAAAAATAAAAAATTTTTAAAAAACCATAAAGCATTGCATTATTCTTTCCTTTATTCAATAAGTTGATTCATTACTGGCTTTGTGCAATGAAAGGAATGATCATCTTAGGGGCAATGAAATCTTCAAATACACCTCTGCACACCATGTAGTGCAGTTCGTTTTGCATACATCACATGATGACAGATTTTCAAGCTGTACTTGAAGTCAGGTACTATGAAATCAAAGCACTCCATGAAAATTAACAATGTATATTATACTAAGACATTTGCTGTGGTATTCTATTTTGTATGAAGTAACTGTTTGAAAATATATTAAACATTTAGGAGAAGTTCCTATTTACATGGTGCTATCATGTGTTTTCCTTTGTATTCCCTATAATATCACATAGTGTTAAAATACTTTAAGAAGTAATCACTCATTTTCATAAACATTAGTATATAAATTGATACATTAATAAAAGTTGAAATAAATACAGTATTGAATGAATGCATAGTTATCACCCAGGTAACAAAAGCAACACCCTACAGACCTACTGTACATCTCTGACTCCATGTCTTCCTCCAGCAGTAATGCATGTAACTTTTCATGCATTGCAAAGTAAGTTGCAGACATCAGTTCTGTTTATCCCCAGAGAACTCCTCACGGAGACTATACTCCAATGTAAAGAAGGAGAGAGAGCAGAGGAGATCATGAGTTCGAGTTCACTGGGGTTCAAGTCAGGTCCCAGAGAGAGCGCCAGGAAATGAGGAGAGCAGGGAAGGGGAGAAAGGATGGCACTGAGGTGATTGCATTCGTGAAGGGTGCCACTATAACACTGGAGCCAGGGTTCATGGGAGAGGGGAGACAGAGGAAGGGAGAAGCGAGCCCTGAAATTTCAGGTTGTGGGCAACCTGGTTGTGGGCAAGTGGAAACGTGATGCAGCAAAGCTGAGCCCTCGGTATGTGTGGAGGATGCAGGGCAGGTGTGGCGCAGGTGTAAGCACTACTGGGGTGTGGATGTGAGGATGAAAGTGGAACCTGGGTTGTAATGCAGGCGTGATCAGGGCCTGCTTTTCACCCTCCTCCATGGTCCAGGGTCCTGGTAAAAGCTCTGGCATTCCAACAAACCAAGCGGGGCAGAAAAAGAGGAGAGTCAGGCTGAGAGGCTCCGGGAGAAGCTAACACCCACTCTGTGCACATATTTATGGTTTGACTTCGCAAAATCTCCAGGTATTAAAGAGCCACGGACAGGACTACCTTGTGGGCAACAAGCTGAGCAAGGCTGACATTCTCCTGACTGAGCTTCTGTACACTGTTGAAGAGTTTGACGCCAGTCTTCTGGCCAGCTTCCCCCTGCTGCAGGTGAGTAGTCCAGTGCCCGCACACACGCAGCCCCACATCTCCCATAGTGAAACTCTTTCGGCTCCACGGTGAGATTCTCACCTCCAGCCTTCTCCAGGCCTTCCTCTTCCTACCACATGCCTCCACCATGGGCTTCTAGGCCTTGCATGCGAGGCACAAAACTAATCTATTTGTGCAAGGAAATGTGCGATGTATGCTACTTGAGAAATATTTGACCTCTAAAAGGAGAAGGGCTCAGAGCCCCATATCTCCCTGGTCCACTGCTCCCCTGTTTTCTGATGTCCTTTCTTCAGCTCTGGCTCCCACTATCAGGAATTGCATTTCTCCTTCCATAGGTCCATAACTTCCCAACCCACACAGCACCCCACTAACAGCCAAGCCCCACCAGTACCATTAATGTGAATGTTGGTTGTGCCGAGCCCCTGGTCAATATTTCCTATCTTCATTTTCAACTTGAGATTTTCCACCTCTACATTTCTTTGTTTATGTCTAACAAACACATTGTTCCCATTAAGTTGTAAGGATAAAAAGCAAAAGCATTTATGTCTAAGAGGACAGGGAATATTATGACTAAATGTAAATTTAAAGAATTTTTTAAGGAAGTGCTATTTGTATTCCCTGTAATATCACATAGTGTCAAAATACTTTAAGAAGTACTCACTCATTTTCATAAACATTAGTATATAAATTTATACATTAATCAAAGTTGAAATAAATACAATATTGAACGAATGCACAATTACCACCCAGATAAAAAAAACCAACACACTACAGACCTACTGTGTATCTATGTCTCCATGTCTTCCTCCAGCAGTAAAGCATGTAACTTATCATGCATTACAAAGTAAGCTTCTATCTCCTGTATTCTTTTGATGAGGTGTGTACTTCCAGCTCTCCACTAGTGCTGATGGATCTTTGTAGGGGTTATGTAGGGGTTCCCAGGATTTTTTTTTTTATTTTAAAGGGGATTTAAAAATTAAAGCTATACAAAATTTCAAAACAAGATGATCAGAAATTAACAATGGTTATTATATTGCATGTTTTCTTCCAACTAGTTGCTCAGACTACCAGATACAGGCATGCAAAATTGATCAAACAATATAAACACTAACTGTTCCTTTCAATGAACTAATAGAAATTAGCAGTACCATTATCTTAGCTATCTCGCGTGTGTATATATATTTTCTCTTCTTTTCTCCTTTCCTCCATCCCAGTTGTTAATCCCTTTTGAGCAATTTCTTTCCTTTTCACAATATCTATTGTACCATTTACATCTTAGTTTTTCAGTTTCTTGCACTAGAGGGACAATACAATGTTTATACATGTGAATCTGATTTATTTCACTTATGAGTATGGTATTTGCATCCACTTACCTTTAAAAGTCTCAAGTTTATTCTTCTTTATAGCTTAGTACTACTCCACTGTATCCCAGGGTTTTTTTAATAGTAACTTTGGACTTTAAGATCCACCACCGAGACTGTGATTTGTGTGTTGCAGGCCCTGAAAACCAGAATCAGTAACCTGCCCAATGTGAAGAAGTTTCTACAGCCTGGGGGCCAGAGAAAGCCTCCTACTACTGCTAAAATGATGGAAGAAGCAAGAAAGCTTGTAAAGCCTTAATACAGGTCATATTGACCAAGCCCATGCATATCAAACTTCCAGATTTTACAATAATAACATTCTTTGTGTAAATATTGATCTCTGCAACTTTGAGTTAATAAGTTAATAACTGTGAGTTAGCAAAGGTCCTCTGAGAAGACTTAACACTTCTTTTCATTATTGGATTCTGATATGTAACTGGATTTCTAATGTCCTCTTATTGGAAGTAAATTTTAATTAAAAAGTAGTTCATTAGTTTGATTCAGTTTCCAAGAATTATAGCATACCATACAGCTATCAAAGAGAGTTTACAAAATTACATTTTAAAATGTCACATATGTGCAGAAAATGCCTGTTCTCCTACACAGTAACATAACAAAATTTTCCAGCATGAAAATTTGCTATGACCTGCAAATGATCTGCTATAGACCTGCATCCATGTTATGAAAGCCTCACAGGAAGTTTCTAACCTATAGGGAATGAAAGAAGGAATCAGGATGTAGTATGTACATGTAACAATTTCCCACAAAGAATATAAACATTAAGTACTACACACATGTACTAATAACATATAAATAGATAAATATAGTGGTACTTTTGGGTTCATGACTGTAATTCATTCCACAATTCTGGAGAAGATGGCTGTATTGGTGCTCATGGGGAGGATGGCTGTGGTCATGTTCATCACCTAATGTGGAGTTCATGAAAGGAAGCAAAATTTTGTCAAACACTTCTGTTTCCAAAGCAGCTTGTTTTTGAACAGAAGTGTTTGTGAGCTGAGGTATTACTGTAAGGAAATAAATACAACCAGGCTACAGAGGAACAGTTTTCACACTAACTGGACCCTGCCAGCCTCAGTGAAAAGAAGTAAGTAGCCCAGAAATCCATGAGGAAGTTTTTTGAGCTGTGGAATCAAAAGGGAGACAACCTTTAATAAGCTCATTACTGATGCCTCGCTCTTCTGCATTGAGTCACATCCTTTCATTGAGGTCACTGGAAAAATACGCTAGAAAATGTACCTTGCACAAGAAAAAGACTGCTTTGCAAGCAGGCTCAAGCTTTTTCTCGGGGTGTAGGCGGTACTTTAAGTGTTGCTCATTGTGCTGTATTTGGGTATTTGGCTGTGCTTACATCCCTCATTATAGGGATGCAACAATGAAGATTTTAGAAAACTGGAGCATGAGATTCAATAATATGAGAACAATTAATAATAAAGGAATAAAAAGACATGTAGCATGTCAGCTATTCTGAGCCTGTGCCTCGTGTAGAGAGAGAGAGGGTAGAAGCTTATGCTAAAATAGCTAAGTCTACAGAAGTGTTGAAGAAATTGCTGTAAATTGAAATTTGTCAGGATCATAAGCTTAAAATTCTCAACTGACCATATATTGGCATGACTAATGCATTCAGTTTTTTTCTCAAACCTCTAACTTCTACAAGAAAGGTGTTCCCTCATGCCCAGCAACCAAAAGGTATCTTGCAACTGGATAATATTTATGATATGCAGTTGGTCTTCCCTTTGTAAAACATGATTTGTGATTTCTTACCAAGTGGTGATACCATTGGGTTTTCCACGTTTCTTTAATGTCAGTATGCCCTAATGGCAGCAGAATTATTCAGGAACAACTGTCAGAATCTGGCAGGGGAGGGTAATTCTGTAAAACTGTTGGGTTTATATAGAAAAATGACCTTGATGCATGATTTTAATGAAATTAAGGAATCATTTTCTTATTGTGAATTGTCATATTGTCAGTCCAACAGGAATTTAATTCCCGGCCTTTGTCTATTGGAATATTTGCCTCAGTCCTCAGCTCTTTACTAATTTATAATACTTATTCATTTCTAGTCCTTATTCAAACAATACATAGAGAAACACAGAAGATCCAGAATTGCCACTTATTCGAACAATACATAGAGAAACACAAAAGATCCAGAAAATCAAAGCAAAAAGAGCAGGACTGGAGATACTGTAATACTGAATTTCAATATATACTACAAAATCACAGACACAAAAACATCAATGCCCACAAAAAGCAAAAGAAAACGACAAATATCAATGGCATTGACACAAAAATAGACACACAGACCAATGGAACAAAAGGAAATGATACAGAAACAAACCCTTGTAATTGCAGCTTTGTGATTCTTAATAAGGATCCAAAAATGTAAGTTAGAGAAAGAAGAGTCTCCAATAAATGATCTTGGGGAAACTGGATAGTGCATGTAGATTGAAATTAGATATGTATCTCTTATTCTGATCATAGACCTATATATAAAGACTTAAATCTTTTAAACTGCCAAAATAAAACTTGGTGGAAAGACTTGATATCTTGGACACAGGCAAAGACTTCTTGAGTGAGTCTTGAGTAAGACTTTAATAACACAGAAACTAATAATAAAAATTTTAAAACAGGACTATATCAAATTAAAAAGTTTCCATACAGCAAATAAAACAACCAAAAGAGTGAAAGGACAACTTACAGATGGGAAAGAAGCAATCACCCTGTTCTCTTCTGGCAAAGACTTTAATATCTAGCATATATTTTATGTTGAAAAGTCATCTGTGATTCTGATAGATTTTGCTTTATATGTGATTTGTTTCTTTTCCCTAACAACCTTTAATATTCTATTCTTGTGTTGAATTTCTGGAATCTTGGCTACCATATGCCTGCCTATAGGCTTTTTTTTATGCTGACTAATTGGAGTTCTATATGCCTCACTTACTGTATGTCAAATTCTTTCTCCTTGCCCGGGAAGGTTTCTGCCATGATGTCTGTGAACAGTTTTTTATAATGTTTATGCTATTTTCTGTTTTTCATTAATTCCAAGCAATCTTATGCTATTCTTTTTTGCATCATCTAGCAACTGCTGGATCGATTTCTCATTGTCCCTTTCTATTCTTAAGACACCTTTCTTTTTGTGATTGCTAACTATAAGCCTGTCATGTATGTGTGAGATTCTGTCTTCACATTGGCACATTCTGCTGTGGAAACTTACAATGGAATTTTTATTCTCTGGAATATCTGCTTTAATCTGTGTTATGGATTCCATTTCTTTCCTGTGTTGGGCATTCATGGTTTCCCTCATTTTCTTAAGCTCCTGTCTTTCTTATCTGCATCTTCTTTAGAGTCACTATGCATGGTTTCCATTATAGACACCATCTCTGTAGTTATCTGAGAAATTCTTTCAGGTATAATTTTTCTAGAGCCTCATTCATTTCTTTGTTTTTGCCACTTCAGAGAGGCCAGGTGAGTGGATTTTCTATTTTTCCACCTTATTGCCCCCTGGGTTTACCTTTGGTGAAATGCATGTCTAGGGTTGCATCTTGCTTAAGTGTCTTCTTTTCTTTTCTTTTCTTTTTTTCTTTTCTTTTCTTTTTTTTCTTGTCTTTACTTCTAGCTTAATTCCCTAGTTGATGCTTATAAATTGCCTATAATGAGTTGTTTTATTGCTGGTATATAAACCCTTAAGAAATTCCACTTCCTTGTGATATCTTTTAGGTGTAACTGGTTTTGGGGTTTTGAGTCTGTTGCAAGATCCTACCTCTTCAATTTGTTGGAAATGAGAAGTTCCGCCTTTTTGGCCAGCCCCTGGTTCTTTGGAATTGACCCACAGTATTTTCTATGACCCTTAGGCAGCCTCAGTCTTGGAATGCCAGGAAGAACAGCCTCAGCTAGTGCAGTCCTTCATGTCCATGGTTCCCTTCTACTGCTGCATCTCTCCATGGAGATTTCTGTTCTCGCTAGCAGTCATTGTGTGACCTAGAACATATCTTACAAATAAACAAAAAACCTAAAAAGCAAATATTTGAGTCTAAATAAAGAATTACCACTCAGACAATGGATAATGTACCTGACTATGGATCAGAATTGGGGTAATTTTAAAAATTTCACTAGCATTTGCAGAACCTAATGATTACATTCATCATGGAGAGTTAGTATACATCCATAAGCTTAATTCACTTTATATCCACTCTCCTTCTTCTCCATGCCTTCATCTCTAGGTCCACTTCCAATTGCAAAAGAACCAAGTCCTTGTGTGCTACTGTATATCTTTTGTTGCTTTTAAAATTACTTATATTTTTGGTTTCCTGTGTGAGAGAAACCAGGCAACAATTTAAACTTGTGTGTCTGATATAGTTCACATAACATTACAGTCTCAAGGTGCATCTATTTTCCTAAAAAATGACTCAAATTTATCCTACTTTATGGCAGAATAGTATTTCATTGTGTACAAATACCACACTTTCTGGAGCCATCTGTCTATAGAGATACTAACCACTTCAAAGATTTAACTAGTATGGTTGTGCTGCTATTAACATGAGTACACCCATATCACTGTAATTTGAAGTCTTTAATTTTTTGTAAGATACCTAGAAGAATTGCTGCATTGAATGGAATTTCTATTTTTAGCTTTTTGGAGAATCTCCATACTGATTTTTCATAGTGGTTATACTAGTTTCCATTCCACCAACAATGTGGAAGTATTTCTTTATCCTCCCACTGTGGCCAGCATTTGTTATTACTTGATTCTTATTAACTGTTTGTTTTGGAGTAAGTGGAATCTCAGTGTTGTTCTAATATACATTTCTTTAATGCCCATAGATACTAAACATTTTTCTATATATTTGTTGGCCATTTATACATCTTCTGAGAAGTGTCTATTCAATTGCCCAGTTTTTTCATTAGTTGTTTATTGGAGGGATCTAGTTTTTGGGTCTTTTATGTATTCTAGACACGAGTCCTTTGCTTACTGATTAGCTCCTAAAATGTTTTGCCTACTTTGTACGCTATCTCTTCACTCTATTGCCTCTTTTCTTTGCTGTGCAGAAATTTTTCAATATGATACAATTCCATCTGTTGATTCTTGGCATTATTTGTTATGTAATACAAGGCATAAGAAATAAAATGTTCTTTTTTATACAGTAGAAAACATAAGTAACTTATGCAATTGGAGTTCTGCCCAGAAAAATCTTTGCATATGCGTATATCTTGAAGACATCCATATTTTATCTTCCAGCAGATTAAGTGTTTTCATTTTAACAAAACATTTATATTTTGTTATACTTTCTTTTCTTTTCCTTTTGTACATGATGAGAGATATGGGTCTAGATCCAGTCTTTTGGATGCACATAACCAGTTTTCCCAGCACCATTTCTTAAAGAGACTATCTTTCCTCCTACATAAGTTTTTTACCCCTTTGCCAAAGAACATAAAGATGAATGTGTCTGGGGTTCTTGCTACATCCTCTGTTCTGTTCTATTTTGTCCTATTGTGACAAAGAAAGTCTGTTTTGTGTCACTATCACGTTGTTTTTGTTACCATAGCTTTGCAACATAACTTAAAATAGGGATTATGATGCCTCTTGCTTGGCTTTTGTTGCCCTAGATTGCTTTTGCTAGTCTAGATCTCTTCTGATTTCATAATAAATTTTAGGATTATTTTTTCTAGTTCTTTGAAGAATGCTAGTGTTTTGACTTAGATTGCATTAAACCACTATATTCATTTTGGTAATAAGCCTTTTTCACAGTATAATTATCTGTGATTCTGCCTATCCAAGAACAGGTATGTCCTCTCTGACCTTCTTTTTTCAGGTATTTAATTATTGTTATAGATGTCTTTCACTTTCTTTGTCAGGTTAATTTCTAAGTATTTAATTTGTTGCAGCTGTTGAGCATAGTGTTGTTTTCCTAATCTCTTTCCTAGTAGGTACATTTTGGTTTATAGGAATGCTATTCATTGTTACCTTTTTTGATTGTTTTTCTTTTTCTTTTGACATAGGGTCTTACTATGTAGCCCAGGCCAGCCTTGAACTCACTATTTATTTTTGCATGTTGATTTTGTATTTTGTTTGCTACCCTGCAGAGTTTATTAGTTTTAGGCATCTCTTGGTGGCATGTTTTAGAGCATGTATGAAAAAGATCATGTCATACAATGAGGATAATTTGACTTTTTCCTCTCCTACTGCGTTCCTTTTATTTCTTTCTCTTACTTGATTTCTTGGCTAATGTTTCAAGTGCACATTGGGCAGCACTAGTGATAGTGGACATCCTTGTCTTGTTTCAGATTTTAGGCAGAAAGATTTCAGTTTTTCCTATTTAATATGATGTTACCTGTGAGTTTGTCATAAATAGCTTTTGTCATATTGAGATAAAGTCCTATTTTCTTCAGGTTCTTTTTTTAATCATAAATGGATGCTGGCTCTTGTCAAAGGCTTTTATGCATATATTGAGAATATTATGGTGGTTTAACTAATAATGGGCTTATAACACCCCACTGGACTGAATCAACATGATTCTGGGTATGGAAGGTCCGCCTGAGGAGTGTTGCCAACAGCATGTAAGGAGAAATGGAGGGGAAGATGGTGTGCTGTTGATTCTCCAGGAGAAGCTTGTCACACTAGTTTTCCTGAAATGAACTCAGCTGTTTTCATCATTGGAGGAGCTTCGGTCCTTGCTGTCACTCAGGATGACTATGAGTCTCTTTGAGGGAGTTCTGGTCCTTGATTTGAGCACCGCTTCCTAGTTCCAGTGCAGATCTTTCAGCTTGGTGACACATATTCTTCACCTCACTGGCACAGACATTCTAGCTTCCACCACTGAACTTGGGGCCTTCCCAGTGCAGAACCATGATACAGATCTTCACGAGACATGGGTCCAGTACTATGCCATCAGGTGGCTTTGTGGAGGACACTGCCATGGTCTCTAGGTATTCATCTGGACTCATACAGGTTACTGCCATGGGATTCAAGATCTAAGCTGGATTCTTTGGTTCTCTAGTGCAGGGATGGAAATACATTCTTCTGTATTTGACTCTTTGGGTGAACATTAGAAAATAATCCAATACATTATGGGTCCCATATTAAATTTATTACCTTGGAATCCTTAACTACAACAGCTATCCTCTGACTCTGGGCCTTGGTTATATTATGATGTTTTACAATGATTGATTTGCATATGTTGAACCACTCTTCAATCCATGGGTTGAATGCTCCTTGGTCATGAAGTGTAAACTCTGATATGATTTAGTACATTCCATTATCTTGCTGAGGATATTTGCCTCTATGTTCAATAATGAAATTGGCCTGTGATTTTTTTTTAGCTGATTCCTTGTTTTGGAATCAATTAATGCTAGTATCCAGGAATGAACTTTACAGTACTCTTTCCTTCACAATTTCATTAAAGATTTTCAGGAATACTTTAGGTCTTCCCTGAAGTTCTCATGGTATTCAAGAGTGTACACATTGAGTCCTGGAGGTTTTTTATTTGGTAATTTTTAAAAATTATGGACCCAATTTTATTTATCATTCTAGGATAGAATGTCTATTCCACAGTCATCTTTTTTCTTTTCAGTTACATTGAAATGGATCATTCTTTTCTCTCTTTTCAAAATTTTAGCTAAGGATTCATTTTATTTACCTTTTGCCAGAACAAGCTCTTTATCTCTTTGATTCTTTGCACTAGTTTTTTAAGAGTAGGAAAATTGATTGGAGAAGAGGAATAGGATTGAAGTGTCCTTTCCAATCCAAGCTCACTGCTGCTTCATCTTCTTAAGCAGTCTATGTCTAGCCTGCACTCTCTTTGCAATTGTCTCTTGTGATTTCCCCTAATGAGTCACTGTAGTCAGGTTGTTCTGGCAAAACTGAGTCTGGGAAAGAATGACACCAAGGAAGCCAGGAGGCAGCGCACAGCTTGATGTTACACCTATGGCCTGGCTGGAATAACTTCCAACAAAAAGTCAAGCAGCACGTGTCTGTGAGCCAGCAACTTTATATGAGGCCTAAGCAGGTGTTACAAAGGCAGGACAGGACAGAATGGCAGCTCTTCTGATTAGCTAGCATGGTGTGATCATAGTTTACAGAGCTAGATTAATGACCATGAGTTACAGGACTAAATTAATAACCATAAAACTGGGTAAAATCAAGTATTCTCTATGTCCAGTTACACTTTTGTTCTTACAGGAGTCAAGAAAGCAATTACAGAGCCATTAAACAGTTGCAGTTCAAAAAGAACAAAGTTATAAAAAAATACTTTTTCCTAGTACACTTTTCCCTTTCATGGTGACCTCATAAACCCTGAAGCTCAGTGGTTCTGTGGATTCTGATGCCCAGGGTAGCTCAGCCATAAACAATTAACCCCTTCCCCAAATGGCTCCTATTTAATGTCTATGAATTCTGGCAGGTGCTGCAATGCATTTCTTTTCCAACTCAAGCCTGTCACGTGGAATGAGTCACTTTGGAATTCCTGGAGGAGAGTAGACCTCTGGACTGGGTTATTTTGTGTCATTGGTGGAAGGTTCACAGATAGCAGGAGGAAACAGTTTGCTGTGCAGATCTTTGATGCAGGGGAGTCTTGGCCAAAATAGTTTTGCCCATGGTGATCACAGCATATCGAACCTGTCAGACATCATTCCTAACAGAGTTGCTTCCATCTGTAAACAGGGTGTACTCAGCATCTGTCAAGATGCAGCAACTGTTTTAGAATAGGTCATCCCAGTACCGCATGTGGCACCTGGAAAGTTAGGTCTCAGTCTAAGGTGAACTCATCAGCTTTCTTGTTTAGGACAGTGGCTGTCAGAGCACAGAGGCAAAGTAATGAGGCAGTCCTTAGAAGCCAGTGAGCGCTCCCAGGGACTGACAGTGTGAGTAAGCATGTAGGATTCAGCAGCTCCAAGAAATTTTCTGAGTTTTTCTTTTTAGCCAGTCTCTGCAGAAATTGCAACAGAGCTTTCATGCCTTTCTAGCAGGAAGCTTGGAAGTGTCATTAATCAGATGTGCTATTTAAAGAGGGAACAAGTTGTTGAACCTCTGGGAGGTCGAGCAGGTAAGTTAAACTTTGAGCCCAGAACTAGGGTCTTTGCAAAGAGGGACTGGCTAACATGATCAGCTGAATGCAAAAGGAGCCATACTTTAGTGCAGGCAGTTGTGCCAGCGGGCTATGTGTGGCAGAAGCCTGAGCCTAGCTATACAGAGGGCAATCACAGTGACATTGACAGCTCAGAGATACTTGAAGTGGCTTTACAGGCACCAGAGGTGATTTCAGCAGTTTGTTTGTCTATAAACATTTCATGGTTTTGAAACCTCTGGATGTGTGGTTGAATTTCTAGCTGAGTCTCTCATAGCATGAGATACTGTTGGATGCACTTGTAGATCGCCCTGGGATGGAGTTTCACAAGGAGAGATGGGTGGTCATTGACCCAATCTCAGGGCCCAAGGAACAATAACAGAATTGTGGATTCAGAAGAGACAGAGAAACAGGATGTCACAGAGCAGCCAATTATGTTGTCAAAGCTTCCCTGAAAATAGTGGGAAAGTTCCCAAGCCCTCTGGCAATGGAATAACTGTCCAAAAAGGGTGCATGGTTTGGGAACAGCAGAATGCATGATGGTGGCTGTGTTGTTGATGGAATGGAGGTCTTGCCCAAGGTGATAAACAATCCATCAGGGTGATGTGTGGCTGGATGCCTGATTGTGACTCCTGTGACGTCTGACAGTAATGGGGTTAGCAGTGAGGTGGCATGGTTGTTGGACAGGCCTGCAAGTGTCTTTAGTTTATACCTCAGAGAGGAGAGTTTCCAGAAGTTCAGTATTGTGGTTTTCTGTCTCAGGCTGATAGAGGTGTTGTCTTCCTCTTGGAGAACAGTCAGAGTTGAGGGTTAAACAAGAGGGAGGCTGGTGCAAAGCAGATCACTGCTTGTAACTTGAAAAAGAGTTCTCTTCCCAAAAGCAGTATGGGGACCAAATTACATAGGAGATGTCCTCTCAGAGTGCAAGGTTGTGCCTGGCAGAAGG
>NW_004955411.1:5314416-5319233 GCF_000276665.1 Chinchilla lanigera
AAAAATATGGAAAATTTAAAACATTTTGATGTCTACAATTCATGTCACATATGGCTTTTCAGCAATGTCTCCACTGAGAAATAGAAAGAGTTTTGTCTAATGTTTTAACTTCAAGGACAATTTGAATGTGCTCTACATGGAGTTTCGTATTTAGGGAGGTGATGGAAACACTTCTCCCCGAGTCTTGGCACTGAGACTTCTGTTTCCAAGAAGTCTTGTGTCTTTTTATTCACACTGCAGGTAGAACTACTGTGAATGTCCTTATGTCCTTTGATGGTGCTACTGGGTTATATTCTCCAATTCTCTGTTATGATCACTTCTAAGGTCACCTGGGCAGGAGCAAGGGCTATTATACTCTTTTGACTCCTTTTACAGGACATATTGAACATGTCTATTCCTATTGACAATGAGCCGTGAGTACATTCCCACAATATACTCCATTCCCACAATATACACATAACTGAAGTATATATATACAATATATATACTGGAGTATATATGGAGTATATATATAATACAGTATATATACAGTATATAATGGAGTATATATACAATATACTCCATTCCCACAATATACACATAACTGAAGCAAAAAGCTTATCAAGCATAAAAAGTCTTACACATGAATTCATTTAGGTATTTTGTGGACTTTTCCTCTTAAAAACTGATCATACTTGTGCATGGTGGTGCATACCTAGAATTCCAGTACTCGGGAGGCTGAGGTATAAGTATCATCATGAGTTCAAGGTATCCTGGGCTGCGTACTGAGACTCTGTCTCAACCCCTGCCCTCCTGAAAACTAATTACAGTTCACAATTCTCTGAAAGATTGCCATGCATATTTTGAAGCATATTAACATTAAAAATGAAGTTGACTTTTATTTTCAACAGGAATGAATTTGTATGAGAAGCCTACCACTTACTTAGGTCAAACCAATCCAGAGAATGCACTCTCCTCAGCTGTTAAGCAAGAATAATAATGAAATTTGCCTTTACCCATTGTTGCAGGGTGAACTGAAGATGTATTTGGGAAAAAGTACAGTGAGTAACTGGCAATAAACAAATGTCAGCACCCTTCTACATATTCAGGCCTGAGTGTGTTTCAGGTTGTGTCTACATCTTCTAATCTGTTCCACTGATCCTCAGGTTTGTTTTATTGCCATACCATGCTGATTTTATCACAGTAGCTTTGCAGTATAATTTTAAGTCAGAGATTGTGATGCCCCCTGCCTTGCCTTTCTTGCCCAGGATTTCCATTGCTGTTCTAGTTCTTTTCTCATTCCAAATGAATTTTAAAATTCTTTTCTCTAATCCTGTGACACATGTTGGAAATTTGATTGGGATTGCATCCAATTCGTATAGCAATTTTGGAAGTATGACCATATTCAGAATGTTGGTTCTTCCTACCCATGAGCAAGGGATATCTTTCTATTTTCTGGTATTCTCTTCAATCTCCTTTTTCAGAGGACTGTAGTTTTCAATGTAGAGATATTTTACTTTCTGCACTAGTTTGATTCCTAGGTATTTCAAGTTTTGGATGCTATTGTGAAGGGTGTTGATTCACTAATTTCTCACTCAATGAGTCTGTTATTCATGTACAGGAAGGCTACTGATTTTTGTTTGCCCCAAGTCTTCACTGCTTCTTTCTCAAAACTCTATCCCAGGGAACAGCACAGTGTCTCTCCACCTAGTTCAAGCTTAGTAGGAGGGCATAGGTGGGTTGCACAAAGACCTGTTGCTTTACTTCAAAGTTTACACATGGACCCCACACTAGACCCATTTGCATTGCTTAAAGTCATTTGAGAGGGTGGAGCTTCTTTCTCCCTAGCTAGCTCTGCGTATAACAGTACACAGGAGCAGGGCAAAGGTGAAGCAAAATAGAGGAAAATTGTCTTTTTCAGGGGTAGTCATCTGGGCAGTCCTGTCACAATATGGTGTATTACATGTATTGACTTGTGTATGTTGAACCATGCCTACATCCTTAGGATGAGTCCTACTTGGTCATGATGTATAACCTTCTTTAAGATTTGCTACATAAGTTTTGACATAATGAGGATTTTTGCATCTATGTTTGCTACATTATGTTTGCCGTAATGAGGATTGTTGCATCTATGGTCATTAGGGAGATTGGCCTGTAGTTCTTTTTCTTGGTTGGGTTCTTTCTCTGGCTTGAGCATCAGGGTAACATTTGCTTCCAGAAATGATTTTGGGAGTATTGCTTCCCTTTCAATTTTACTAAAGTGTTTGAGAAATAACAACAGTAGCTCTTCTCTAAATTTCTTATACAATTCAGCAGTGAATCTGTCAGGCCATAGGCTTTTCTTACTTGGTAGGTTTTTAAACACTTCTTCAACTTCATTGACTGGTATTGCTTTATTTAGAATTTTCATATCATCTTCATTCAGCTTTGGTAATTCATATATTTCTAGGACTCTGTACACTTCTTCATTTTCCATCTTATTAGAGTACAAGTTCTCAAAGTAGATTATGATGATCTTCTGGACTTCACAGGATCTGTTGTGATTTCACCCTTTTCATCCCTAATTGCATGGATTTGAATCTTCACTGAAGTGTCTCTCTTTGCTCTCCCTATCAGCTTCAACTCTCACTTCACATCCTTCCTCAGTCCCATAGGCCCACTTCCCTCTTTCTTCTCCTCCTCACATTGCTATTTTCTAGTGTTTGGACACCAGATCTCAGAGACGCTCTCTCTCTGTTGCTCACCACACCACCATTTTCCTGGAAGTCTCAAGGTTGTGTCTTATGCCCTGACTGCAAATCACAGCACTTTCTCTATTGACTTCATGAATACCTACAGCTTTAGCCTGATTCTTTTCCAAGTAAATGAACAAGCAAGCATAGAAAAAAAATCCAGAGATTACCTTTTCTACAAGTGAGTAATGTGCTTCCACAGTCATCCAAATGTCAGTTTTGTATCTCAGGGAGGGTTGAGGTCTGTGCAGCAGGTGACCAGGAGACTTGCTCATAGTCCAAGGGTCCCACTTCCTCATCCTCCTGACTGTGGAGAATGCTGAACACGGGTTGCTGGCATACACTTGTTCAGACCTCCTACGTTCTCTGTGCCAAAATGCTGGTCACTATAAATCCTATCCATTGCCAGTAACCTCACCAACAATGTCACACTCACCAAAACTGTCCCTCTTCAATCTCTCTCCTATGACAGCAACAATCATCTCTTATGTGTTTCTGGAACTAAAGCTTGTATATGGTATGCACACACCTCTTTAATGCCTCCAGAATAATCCTATGTGATCAGAAAGATCCATAACCCACTCTCTACCAGAGCAAGTTAGAAACTAAAAAATTCTAACATCTCACTGGAAAGTGCTCCATTAAAATGCCGTAGCTACTGAAAACATCAGCACTATTTATTACTTGGTCTATATGGGTTGTGCTATGTGTTTTAAAAACACTGCAGTATTCTTTAAAAAAAAATACTTTGCCCCACTTCAAAGATGAGAAAAGGTGCACAAATATTAAATGGTCATCCCCAGATCACAGAGCTAGGATGCAGCAACAACAATATATCAACATGGATAGGCACAAAATCTTGATGAGTCTCCTACAGTTTATATTTGGTAGATCTTTCCCGTAAGACCACTGCATCAGTTTGCACTAATGAATTTTCACATTATATTAACAGTTCATAAACTGTCACAGAGAGAGCCTGTTCAGGCAATCTTGTTGCTGGTTGACCTTCCCAAAAAATTTGAGTCTCAAAAGAGAGGATAATATACAGCTTTAAATAACTATATATAGGTTGAGAAAATCCTAGATTTCTTCCAATGTTGAATTGCCTAAAACTTAAACTTTAAACATGAATTTTTACATCTGTCAAAATTCTAATGATATTAGTATGAATTGATCTGTAATCTGCAACTCATACTAAGAGAATCCTATAACTTCCTCTGCTTTTGTCTCACATTGATCCCACAGCATACATACTGTACCTATGCTCTTCTGTAAATGAGCATCCTGAGATTCAAAGGGTTTCAATAATGTATCCTAGGGTAAGAATATAGTACTTGAAATAGCTGAGGCTCATACCCAGGAAGTTAGATCTAAACCAAACTTTTTCTTCTTAATAAACTCAAACCCAAATGAAGATAGATCCTAATTCAGTTTCCCTGGTTGTAGAAGTCTACATTCTAAAACCTTTATTTTGGGTAGGGTTTTCTGAGTTGCAAGATTAAAACTGTGCAATAACCGGAACATAGTTAGATTTCTGGACAATATTTGATGTAAATTAGAGCAGAAACCCTTGCTAGTATATTCCTGGATGGTCAATGACTCATGGAGTACCCCGTGGTAGGGAAAACATAGGAAGTTCTGACTGGATCTCACTTCCAGGCACAGGATTTCCTGGGACTGTGCAAGCCATTAACCAAAAAAAAAGTCCCATTCCCTAAGTTCCTGCAATGTCCTTTCCTAAATTCACCACCTAACCATGTACACTGAAGTGGTCAGGTTGTGTGGAATTCCACCTACAAGAATAAAGGAAAATGTACTGTTACCCATGCTTTTCATTTTTGGATTCCATGTAAATTTCCAAACAACTCTGTTCCCACTTCTCAGAAATCTTATTTTTTCCATGTTACATACTAGACAGGTGCTCTCCACTTCAAAGGCAGATAATACGATGAAAAACAATAGAAACACACTCACTGGATCTGCTTCCAATTGAAGAACAATTGATAGAAACTCAAGAGACCATGGAAAAATAGAAAATGGTCACACTAAATGCCTGCACATGTCTGAGGCAGATGTTCTGAAGGTGAGTGGATGAGATACCAGAAG
>NW_004955411.1:5320076-5325369 GCF_000276665.1 Chinchilla lanigera
TCTCAGCATCACATACTCTATATTCAGCCAGCTCTAAAATAACCCATCACTGAGTGCATGAGGCTATGTGGAGGACACCTAGACACAAGCCCTAACAGTCTTTCTTTGCTTTCTCATGATTTCTGCACTACAATGACCTGTAGGCAGCACAGGATCCCATGATATTCTCCCATCTAAAGGCACACAGAGACATGAGGCAATTACCTTGAGCCTTTTCAGGTATAGTTTTTGACAAATGAGTATTCCATCCACATAGTAAACTTGAAAAAGAACACAATAGAATCTTACATAAAACCCCCTCCCTGAACTTACCTGAAATGTTCTTACCAGTAGGAGAATCAAATAGGGAACTTATCTTTGAAATGGCACATAGCTGGCAGACCTGTTGAAACCTCTCCCAATCTGCTTATAAAATTGTCATGATACTATTCAAAACAAAACATACAAGGGACCTAGTATGAATCTCAATGGACATGAAAACATCAAGAAAAAACGATCCAAAGTCAAAGGAAATTTGATGGGAAAAAGAAATACTACATGAGTCTAAAAAGAACATTCTACATCCATTCAAATATTAAAAAGTAATAATTAAAATTGGTCCACTTTCATTTACGAGATG
This sequence comes from Chinchilla lanigera, assembly GCF_000276665.1. Classification (NCBI taxonomy): domain Eukaryota; kingdom Metazoa; phylum Chordata; class Mammalia; order Rodentia; family Chinchillidae; genus Chinchilla; species Chinchilla lanigera. The sequence continues at coordinate 5,320,696 of NW_004955411.1, forward strand.
TTGGAGGTCTTACATAGGCTCTCATGCACGCTGGGCAAGTGTTCTTTCACTCATATATTTCCCTTGCTTATCTCTCTCCCTCCATCTCTCCATTTATCTGTGCCTCCATCCCTTCCGACTATTTCAACAAACATTTTCATCTAGAAATAGTGGAACTGTACATTTTCTTCTTTCTCCAAAATATGAGTTTGATGTTCCAGCAAGCATCTTTGGTGGAGATAACTGGGATGAAGCTGGTGCAGACCAGAGCTATTCGCAACTACTCACCACCAAATACAAAACCAGAGGAAAGAGAGAAATGAAAGAGCCTTGTGCAGTATACTTCCTGTTCACACTGCAGCAGAACACAGGAAGGATTTCTGTCTCCCTTTGAGTGAGCAGGACCATGGCTGGTAGATCATGGACCCCAGCAGGGTAGGCCACGGTGTATGCACTGAGATCAAAGTGGCAGAAATCTATGGAGATGATGGGAGTGTAAACATGGGCTGCTTGAAAGGGTGAGATGATAGCACAGGGTGATATCTTCAGACACACCACAGCCACAGAGCTACCAAACACTGGTGAACCATGGAGTCAGGATGGAGGAATCCTGACCCAATCAGGCTCAGTGCTTCAGAGCCTGGACTTCCGCCAACAGCTTGGACCAAGCGATACAGGTTTTGTGTCTCAAGATGCATGCTGAGGAAGGAAAAGATTAAAAGGAGCTGATTCTCAAGTTCCAGCCATTTCAAAATGAACATTCAGGAACCTAATTTACCAGTAAAGTATGTGGACTGGTCTTAACTAGAGATTTGGCTATTCTGGCTCATATTAACAGGGCCCGGTGCAGCTCTGAACAGCAGCACGGGGGCACCTGATGATAAGGAGAAAGAAACTCCCAACGTGCTGGATGTCTTCTACAAGTTTGTGTTCTCTAAAATCAAAGAATGAATTTTAGGAACAACAGAGGTGAAAAACAGAATATATTTATTGAAAAAAATAAAGCTTCTGTCTGAGAGAGAGGCAGCAGGAGTCCTGAATGAATTGCCAAGGATCTTGCCTTTTTTAGGGATTTTTGTAGAGCAAATCCACAACGTGAGGTGTATTCAAGGCAGGCAAAATGGGAAATCACAAGGTGGGCATGATGTGGGACAAAACTATGCTCAACCAATAAGATTATGAGCATGATTGTTCACATAAAATTGATAAAATTAGGATCAAATGGGGGAGCAAGTCCTGAGCAATTGGGGAGGAACACAGAACAGGGCCTTTCCTGTAGAAGGTGGTTAGTGTGTCTTCTTGGCTTCCTCAGGCTGATAGAGACCTATTTAGAATATCAATCCCTGATGTTTATCCTTAGGGAGGTATGTGTCTGCATTTGTCTCCTCTTTTGCCTTGAGGTCTGGCCCAGGTGGGAGGTGCCTGTCTCCCCCACAGTGCAAGGCTTCTCCTCTTCCCCACCAGCTCCCATCTCCCACCTGCTGTCTTCACCATGCAGCCCTCCCCATGTCTGCCTGCTTTGGTGTGAGACCCTCATGAAGCAAACCAACATCAGTTTTATTTTCAAGCTCCTCACCATAGTGTTTTGAAAGACTGTGTCCTCAACTAGAACTCAATCCCTTATAATGCATGTATGGTGTTAGCATTTCGTGCTACAACTCACTTAACTCACTTTTAAAAGCAAATCCTCAGAGAAAATGCGCTTCAGAACTGACACTTCTATGACATTCTGACTGTCCATCAATTATCAAAAAATTATAGCTATATTATATATATAGTAAAAACTAATTTAAACACAAATGTCTATTTCTGCTTTTTCCCCTTTTGAAAAAAAAAAAAAGAATACTACAGACAAATTCAACTTCCTCTTTCCTGCATTGCCAACAAGCAATTTTCAACAGAATGTATATTTCTACTTCTGAGGACCCCTACTGATGCCAAAAATAGGTGAAAAGGGGGCAAATAAAAGAGAAAGAGAAGAAGGAGAAATAATAAAGTATATCTTTGTGGGGAATGCATTGAATTCATAACAATTCAATATGTTTTAATTTAAAATATGCTTACAAGTACTGTAATTAAAAATGTTGACAGCTCATGGTAATATACTGACCTGCTCAAAGAGAGTGCTGCTATTATAGTTGCTAAAGTATCCGTGTAATCACTCGAGTTCACAGGAAGAAACCTGGGTAAAGCATCTCTATCTTCCTGCATTTCTCACCGAGGAGATGGCAAACTCAGAGCTGGATTCATGGCAGACCAGCAGGAAATGACGTCTGAAACAGGCGCTGTGTGCTGCATAAGGGCCATGTGCATCCAACGCTCTGGGGCCAGTGTAAGAGTGCAGCTTGCTCCCCAGGAGGGTGAGTCATGCCTCCCAGGGCACAGGTATTAGGAGATAACCAGGCCCACACAGGAAGGTGGGGCAAGTGCACGAACTATGTGCCAGGTTCCATCCACACAATGTAAAGAGACCTGCTATCTTCATTCTGTAGATCAGGTCTCTGAGGTGCGCAGAGATAACGACTTGCTTAGTCACGCAGCTGGAGACAGAGCCAGAGCCCAGGGCTTTGTGAGAACAGAGTCCCTGCCCTTCTCACCGTGTCACAGCCTCTCACCAGAGTGGGAGGGAGCCAGTCACAAGCTAGGACTCGAGAACATGAGCAAAACCACCTTCCTTGAAGGAAGCGAGAGTCTCCCAGTACAGCAGGTGGATATGGGGAGGCGTTCTCGTGGTGAAGTCGGCAGGTGTGGGGTGGAAGGGAACAGAACACTGCCTACTTGCTTTTAGAGGAGAGCACTGTACTAGGAGTACCCAGATCATGAGGGTTGGGAAAGTTGAATAAAAATGCAAGGTGTGTGGCAAACATTAATAGGCACACAAGTCACTTGGGGATGCTGTTAAATTCCAGATTGTGATCCTGGAAGGGCAGGAGGGCCTGACACTCTGCATTGACACAGAATCCCAGGTGCCTTCTGTGCTGCTGCCTGGACACACTAGGGAACACTGAGCAGAGAGAGGGGAGCCTGAAGGAAGAGTATGGAGATGACAGGTGTCCAGCCTGGGCAACTTGCAGTCAGCTATTGTACAGAGAACCACCCATATTTGAGATTGGAAACTTGAGTTGAGTTTGACACAGTGATGAGCACGGGGACAGCAGTGATGAGCAGGGAACCACATTCCTCTGAGGACACTGTTATGACTAACCATGAATCTTTGGAGCATGGTAAAGTTATGCATGCCAGACAGCAAATAATTAATTAAAAGAAACAAGAACATAGAGCAAAGTCAAACTGGAAGACAAACACTCACAGCCACAATTTCAAATAAAAAATGCAACCAAAATGAAGTGGTGAGGGAAAAACGGACATATAGGTATCTTTGGAAAACGTCCTCTTGACTTGTAGTGTAAGGTTGAAGACATAAATGTACAAGGTAAAAAATATTATACTCTCTTTAGTAATTTTATTTGTGATACAGGTACATGCAGTTCTGGTATCATTCATATGTACTAGAGGTAAAAAAAAAAAATGTAAATGCTTGATATTTTAGATATCACAGCCAAGTTTCTCACTTGTCAGAGAAAGTTCATTTAAGGGCTACCCAAATTATTGAATTGAAATATCTGGTATCACTCTGAACTCATGATCTGTAAATGTTCACATGAATATAGATACAGACATACATATACAATTAGGTCTGTAGGTGAGCTATTACACATATGTCTATGCATTTCCACTGGCAAGCACCTACGACCATGCAAACCCCGGATGTGAGGCCCACACAGACTCTAGTGCCCAGGATTGAATAGGTTCCACAATTTAAATCAAAAACAAGAATCATTTGAGAAATGGCTGAGTGTGGGGATGGTGCAGATAACATAGAGATAAGCCAGCAATGTCTTCAGTACAGAAAATACCTGGAAATGCTCACAACCAAGAGTATTGCCGTAGAAGACAAGATAGAAACCACCATAAATCAACCATCAAAAGCCAAGGCTGAAATAATTTGTGCAGCAAAATATATCTTCACAGTATTAGCTTGCAATTCTTAGATTAAAATATCCATAGGTCTATCTTAATATAAGTAAATAATTCATGAAACAAATAATCACATGAGAAAGATTAATAGCGTTGCTTTAGAGAAGAATTCCAAGTACTAAAAGTGGAAGGAATGAGGGAAATTGATCAATGTTTTAGTAATATGCGCCCCAAGCAAGATCCATGATGGATGCTAACCTTAGTTGGTAAAACTTATTCAGAAGCAGAATATTTTCATGGTCACAAAGTACCTCCACAAGATGTTTTCTGATTCCACAGGGGTACATAGCAGTTGATAAGCCTGGCAGACATGATTTTAATAAAGGATCATGGTTAACAGTACCGTAAATGAAACACATTATCTCTGAAATATGATATTAAGTTTTGAAATCATACACAGAGCAGGGAATTGCTTAACCTGTGAGGTACTTTGCAAAACACATTGTATAACCTCATCAAATACTGGGAAAAACTCAGGCAAACTGCATTTGAGGCACATTCCATAAAATAACTGACCAATATTCTTCCAAAGGGTCAAGATCACAGAAGAAAAATGAACAACAGAACTCGATGAGCTCCAAACCCCATTAAAGTGTTTTCATGAATAACATTGAAATACAACCTCAGGGGACCTGGGATCCAGCCAGAGTGAGGAAA
>NW_004955411.1:5325604-5344088 GCF_000276665.1 Chinchilla lanigera
CCTTACAGTTCGTGGAAGTTTTAATCCGTACTTGGCAGGATTATAAAGCAGAGTGGCACATTGCAGAGAGCTGCATCTCAGGGCGACAGCACACAGCTAAACTGCCAGCGTACACCAGGGCGGAATGGGGGAGGAATGCCCCCAAGCAGCTTCTTCCTCTCCCTTACATATGCAAACTATCCACCCCAGGGCGGGTGCAGCTCTCACACTCACAATCATTCAACTCTAATAGCCTGCCCCAAGTCCACATGAGGCATTGGGGGGACACACAGACATAAACCATAACAGAAGGGAAGGTCGACAAACACCCTCAGTAACGCAGCCGAGATCTTCCCAGCCAGGGTTGTGACCACTCAGCCAGATCGCTTGTGCTTATGCAGTTATGCAGTTATGCATATTTTCACCCTTTCGGCACTTGCAGATGATGATCTCACAATTTTCTCCATCAGAATCATTTCCTGAAATCACTCTCCCCTGGCCCTCTCTTCCAATCACCACCAGGTTTTTTCATATGCCATGATCTTGCAAATCTTGAAATCCTCTGGTAGCAGAGTTCAAGTGACTTCTGGGGCAACTGAATGAAATTCAAACCCCTTTTATTTATTAACAGGGCTGAAATGCAACATTAGGGATTTGTCATTTCTGTTTAATCTTGCCCGGATTCTGAAAGCTTCAGCTGTGGGAGTGGCTGATCTCTATTGGACTCAGCCTTTTTCTAGAGCAAGAGTTCTCACAAAGCAGCTTCTATACCCACACCAAGCCAGTCTTGCTGTGCTGAATGAAGGGGCAGCCAGGACGTTGCTGAGGTTAGTGTTGCCTTTTAAATCTCCATAAATGTTCTCATGTCTGCTTCCCTCTGTGGTACTTGGTGTGAGTGTTTCATGCTCTTCCGCCTTGTGTGCTCAGGGTACAAATCAAGCCTTGTTCCTTAGTTCTTTAACAAAGAAAATAATCAGTAATTTAGAAAATGAGGGCAAAGTGGTTGATGACATGAGAAAAGTAAGAGTGATGTCAATCTCAGCAATCCAAGAATACAACCATAGGCGTGCCTGGAGGTGCATAGGAGTGCACACTAAAGTTGTACTGGACAATGAAGAGATGGCATTCGTGTGATTTCTACAGGGGCCCATCCACAAAAATACTGGGTTTTGGTGGGGGGAAGGTCACATGTTTGGAAAATCACTTTAGCAACGAACATTGATCTGGATGGGTATATGCTTCTTGTGCCTTTAAAGCCAAATGTCCAGCTTGGAAACCAATCCTCTGTGCCTGCCAATCTCAATCCAAATTTACATTCTATACGGATGTTAATGTTCATGTGAGCTCTTTTGTCACTTGCCAAGTAGCAGGACATTTTTCTACCCCCTTCTCCTTCCTTCCTTCCTTTTCTCTTCCTCTTCTCTATCTACTGTTGTTCTTGTTTTTGCTTCTCTTTCTCCTTCTCTTTATCTTTCTCCCTCTTCTTCCCTTCCCTCTTCTTTCAGTGGTACTGAGACCGTAGGGTGGGCAGTGTTTAAAATCTCAAAATGCAAGTGCATATAAATGCACAGGACTTTAGGATAGTAACTGGTGGAACTGGACTTAACTCTTAGGGAAATTTAAGAACAACAATGCCATTCTTTTCAATTATCATGTTCTCAGTTTAACAGAACATATGCTAATTCCTTTGATTTGCCAAGTTGAATATTCTCTTGGGCTAATTTGCCATCACATTTAACCAGTTTTTTATACAATTTGTTCCTTTTATGTAGGTGACTTTCATTGCCTTTATAATTCTGTAAACAGAATTATGAGGATTATCAAAATTATCATCATGATTTGTTAATTTATTACCATAGTCCTACCTTATCATTTAATTTCTCTATGATTACTACATTTAAATGCTGAGTCCTATAAAGGAAATGGAAAAATAATCTGTGACTCTTGAGCTATGATGCTGTCAGATACACAGACTGTGAAATGAATGCTGCAAAATATACCACAGTAACAAATTAGGACAACTTCTCTGCTTCCTGGAGCTAACAATCAAGTGAGTGTCTTCAGGGAAGGACAAAATTTAAAAACAAGAAAAACAAACAACAACAGTAGTGACAACAACACTGAAAACAACTGTAGTTTTTGTAGGCTGTGCAAATTCAGTAACAAGAACTAACAGGAAGAAACACATATGACCATCACAAGAACTGGGTTTGAATCTAAACTTGGTCACGAATGGTCTAGTTGGCAATCACAACACTCCAACCATTCCTCCAACATTTGGAGGAAGAACTAGATGATCCCTCAGGTCCTCTGTACATCTTGGGCAGTCCTGACAGAATAACTAGATACATCAGTGGAATATAGAATAAATACATGTTATCAAAGTAACCAAGTAGGACATAACATAATAAGAGTCAATAATGCCCTAGAATCACTGTCAATATACAAAGAATATATTTATATAGGAAAGCCTCAGAATATAAGAAGCCCTGTGAAAAAAAAAAAGTAATAACTGTGAGTGAAAATACTGAAATGTGAGAGAATGTGGAGAATGTGCACTCCATGATATGCTGCAAAGAGCTTCTTTAGATATCCTTGGGGAGCAACCCTAATGTAAGCGTAAAAAAGGACACATGTGAAAGATACACAAACACCTGCAGCTGGGTGATGATAGAGGCCCGATGGGGTAAGGACAAGTCCTTGATTCTCAACCGGGCCACCTTCTCCCATTGCCCAGACTTGCATAGACAATGACATTATTTGTGTTGAGTTCTCACAAACTGATCAAGTGCAGCAATGATAGAACACTTTCTGCTCTGTCGGTGTTTGTGAGCCTTTGCTTGGTCTCTTTAGGGCAGGGACAAAGTCAGGCTGGTATCTGGCTCCCTACCAACCCTAGCCATTGCTTGACACAGGGAAACTGCTCAGTAATTGTTGGTTGGGAAGTAATTTGGTAATTGAAGTCTTGCAAACAGAACTGAGATGTGTTATATACATGTACTACCTGCCCTTGATGAATATAACCATTATGTATGGCAAGCACGTACTACTAATAAAAAATCAGCAAATAAGGAAATAAAAAGGAAGTCATTAGGTAATTGAATTCTTGCATTTACTGAACCCTGTGCTTTGGTATGCAGCCCTGAGCCAATATGCCCCACCTCCCTGCAGATCCTGCCAGGCCACCCTGCTATGTGAGCCGCTCTTCCTGGCTCCCTGCTATGTGCTCTTCCCCCAGGCAGCTTGTAACAGAACTGTGGTGCTCAGCCACTGGGGATGCTACGTCCTGAGAATATTTGGCAAAGAGTTCCTTTTGATTGTCATGAGTGGGGGTGGAGAAGAATACACCAGGCTGCTGGATATAGCTTTGTGAACACACCCCAGGGCACAGGACAACCCTGATAACAAAGAATTGCCCAGCCCAAAATATTCATAATGCACAAAGCCTCAGAATAAAGCAACACCGAGCTGTCAGACTTCTTTGGCCCATCCCAGTCATGTGTATTTCTTACCTTTTACAACAACCCAGAGCACATGCAGACACACAGGCGTAGTCACATCAATGGAACTAAAATTAAAGATTCACTAAGAAGTATTTGCCTTTACCACAGATGGCTCTGAAAATTCCTATGACCTTGGAACTTAAAGATGCTACTCAGAATCTAAGTTGTTCATTTTACAACCCACTCGTAAGACACAACACAGGGTTTGGAAAATGCTGTTACAGAGAAGCTCCAGGACTTTAGGGACAAAGAGGTGTGTACTTGAATGTCAGATTCCCATATCGTGGAACCAGTGTAGTATCAATATCCTCAGGTAACTTTAGAACAGCAAAGCTTCTACATCAAACAATTTTTATGACTAAACGAGGATGAAAAATGAGAAGCTGCCTGTTACATAGCAGGCTAGTTGCAGTCCTTATATCTCAGGTTACTTTCCTTACAAGTTAATGTAGCAATTACATGGAGTTTTCTAGAGTGTAAAGTAAACTTCAAATCAGCAGTGGAAAAATAGAATTCCAGTAGAAAAAGAAAAAATTCTGCACTGGGGAGACTACAGGCTGTGGCTATGGTCAGGGAGGACCAAGCCCCACTGTATACTTAAGAACAAATGCAGCCTTGGAGCCAAAGAGCTGGAGAAGGACTTTGCCCCTACCATTGACTCCGTCTCAGACAGTCCTCTGTTTTCAAGGTTCCTTCCAGGCAACCAGGTCCTGTCACAGGAAGGTGCCTGTGCTGTGTGTTTACATCCTCAAAGTGAAGGAAAAGAGTACTGTGAGAGAGGTGTGGTGCCATTTCAGGACAGTAGACCAGGCGAGTGAGAATTTGGTCCAAGGAAGTTTCTGAGACTTCTCTAACCCTTCCAGGAAGAGGCAGACACTCCTTTGTATTGTTGGATCACTAACTATAATCCTAAAGTACTTTTTGTTCTATGAATTAATTCATTCACTCACTCACTTTCAGTGAAACCAAGAGACTACTAATATGGCGGGGAAGCCAGTTCTTCACGACTTCAATGGACGGAGCAGGATGGAGTCCATCCGGTGGCTCTTGGCTGCAGCTGGAGTAGAGGTAGATTTCCTCCCTCAAGAACCTGTGAAAAACTTTGTCATAAATAAAAACACCCTTATTTATTAGAAAAATAAACCAACTTAGCCAAAAAATATAATTCTCTTTCTAGTAAAAAGTGCATAAACAAATATATTTTAAAGATTCAGAAGAAATCTCTAATAGTTCCAATGTGTAGAATTCATTTGGAATTAAATGAATTACATAATTTAGGACGTTTATACAACAATTAGAAACTTGAATATTGGTTAAATATTAGGTGATATTAAAGAATTATAGTTCATTTTTAGCATGCTTTTAGGTGTTATATTTTTGTTACTTTAAAAACAGCCACTGCCAGGCATGGTGGGGCATGCCTGTAATCCTAGCACTCAGGAAGCTGAGGCAAGAGGAATGCTGCTTGTCTGAGGCCAACCTGGGCTACAAAGTGAGTTCCAGGCCAGCCTGGACTACATAGTGAGACCCTGTTTCAAAAAGACAAAAATAAAATAAAATACAATAAAAAACAGTTATGTTTGGGGGTAGGGATATGATTCAGTGGTAGTGATTTGCATTACATGCACAAAGCTCTGGGTTCAATTCCCAGCACCAAAAACAAAACAAAACAGAAGAGGACATGTTTTAGAGACAGACACACCCAAAGTATTTCTAATGAGGTCATACGAAACCTAGGTCTGGCTGAACAGTAGGACCAGAATAGGAGAGATGAGAGCAGTAGAGACAAATCTAGATTAACTTCATCTGGTAATTACTGGACTTTCTTGGTCACTGCTAGAGGGAAGAATTGTGTGCTATGTGTATTTTTAAAAACAAGTCTGAAAGGATGGAAGGAGTGGACAGTAACAAACTTCCTGTTAGAGAGAGAATACATTTTTATTCAACAAGTATTTTGTGGAGAATCTATTAGATGCCAGGTTCTGCTAGGTCCTCAGGATTCAAGGTGAACAAGAGAGACCAGGTACTGCCCTTTGGCAGGCTGGGTGCCCTCTTAGGGTGGAGACAAGTAAACAGGAGATTTCAGTAGGGTAATGGAAGGGAGCATTGTCCATGAAAGGACATTCCTGTAGCTTTTGAAAGGAAGGAAATGCTGAGAGGACTTATGGTCTCTTCCCTCTGAGGCATTACTGGTAGAAACTCTTCTCAGGAGAGATAAGAAGTTGGGTTCCTGGCAACTAAGTGAGGGGTTTCTTGGAGAGGAGCTTATGGACACTGCATGGATGCTGTCCCTCAAGTGACAGCAGCAAAGAAAGGTCAAACGCTGTCTTAGTTACTTCCCTATCACTGGGACCAATAACCGACACCCATAAACTAAAGGAAGAAAGGTCTATTGTGGCTCACAGTTCACAGAGGTTTTTGTCCATAGATTGCAGACTCCAAGGCAGGGTGAAATGACAGAGGGGCATCACAGAGGAAGACTAGCTCGCAGCATGGTGGTGAGAGGGCAGGGGGAATCTACCCTCCAAGCCAAAACCCCAATGACCCACCTCCTCCAACCAGGCTTCACCTCCCAGCATCACACTGAGCTATACACTCATCAGTGGGCAAACACTCTGTGAGTGTCACACGTTCATGACCCAATCACCTTCCAGAAGCCCACCTATGAGCATTTGAGACTTTTGGGGACATCTATGTACAATCCTTATCTGTGAGGTCATGGCCCATGAAGGGAACTTCTAATGCACTCAATGAGCTCATAGCAATGTGTTTACTTAAGCCTGGGGAGCAGTCTTTCTCAGTTCTTCATAAATCTATGGCTCCTTGGCCTGATCCTTTCTTAATTTCATGAAGATAAATGTGGACAAATGATGTGGTAGTGCCAGGCCAGTCTTTGTTCTTTCTGTAAATGAATGATCTGGTTTCACCAAGGTCCATCCCCAGATGGAGGTTCTGAGATACATTCCAAGCCTCCAGAGAGGATGAGCTCAGCACAAGAGGTGAAGTAGGCTCAATGTCCTCAGCAAGGAGGGCTTCTACTTCTCCATCCAACCATAACTGAGGAGTGCCTGAAGACTCTTGCTCAGACCTTCTGAGTTCTCAGTGTCCAAAGACATAATTACAGGCTCATCCATGGCCATCAGCCTCATCATCCCCACTCCATGTTGGGCACTCTCCTGTGGCGAACAACCACATCCCTAATGGTTCTGTGGATGCTGTGCAAATTGGTGGCATATACTTTTCATCACCTCTACAGCCTACCCTGTCAGATTATGGAAATCAACCACAAACACTATCCTAAAAAGCAAACTAGAAAGACATTTACCTACTTGTCCATAATTACAAACTCTTCTTAAACTATGAAAAGGAGAGCAGTGATGTAAGTTATCAGGTTAAAAATATCCCTTAGTTATTGTGGGCTGGTCAGGTCCACAGTCCCCCAAACAAGTGGATGGTGAAGGCTAAATAAAAAGAGACAAATGGAGTGATTTCAGGGCTCCAGGAGGATCAAAGCCCTCTCATAGAATTCTAGATTCTCTCAGGGCTAAGACCAAGATCTTGTCTGGGTGGTCTGTATTTATTTGGTTATCAGAAGAAAAGAGGGAAGTATGCAAGAAGGGCAAAATCACTCAAGGACTTCTCCAAGAAAGGCATTAATTTAATCCAACCAGGAGTGAGATGTCTGAAGCTATAGTGTTTATCTAGTTGAGATCTGATACAGGTGTCCTTGGCTATGATCTTGTCTTATCCTCTGAGGTTTTCTGACTTCATCACCACCACAGGTTTTGGTACGGATTACTGATTCACAGAGGTCCACTTACTATGAGTCTGCCATTTCCAGACAAGGAGCCTAGGCCTTGGACAGATTCACAAGTGAACATGAAAAGCCAGTTGATTAAGTCCTGTTCAGGTATTCCTTGTAGTGGTCTCCATCACTACACTGTTGTAGTGGTGACAAAATATTAGATTGACATTGGCCTACAATATACACCATGGTAGGAACACAATGGTTCTATTTGATCCCACTAGACATGACAGGTTCTGCTGAGATACTAAAACCTTATAACTAAAGGAATTCCTAGTCTCTGCCCTCCAGGGCCAGCTCTCCCAAATTGTGACCTAACTATGAGCTTAGTGCCAGACTCAGAAACTTTAATTTCTCTATATTCATTACAGGGACCTTTCCAATTTAAAAAACTCTAACACTATGGAATTAACTAAGAAGCACTTTTTTTTACATTTTCTTCTAGTTTGAAGAGAAGTTTATAACATGTCCAGAAGATTTGGAAAGGTTAAAAAATGGTAAGATCAAGTGTCTGAGTGTCTCTGGTAAGAGTTTTGAAAAATGAAGTTTGAATATTGTATTAGCCTTTCTTGTTGTTGAGGCACAATACCTGATACTCACAACTTAAACCAAGAGAGATTTAATTTGACTCCTGTTTTCAGGGTTCAGCTCATGGTTAACTGACTCCAAGGCTTAAACGTCATGGTAAAGGGCACAGTGGAGCAAAGGTGATTAGTTCATGACAACAGGGGACAGAATAAAGAAGAAACAGTGCCAGAGAGGGATGGGGGCAATAGGCCATGTACAGTACCCAAAACCACAATGCCATGGCCAACCAGACACACCCAGGAGCATGCTCTACTGCTAGGCATTTCTTAATCCAATGAAGTTAACCTATCCTCATTAATGGTCACAATCCACCTTTGTCAACTTCACAGCCAAACAATTCTACATGCTTAATCTTCAAATAAAGAAAATACCAAGGTCATAATTCAAACTAATGTGCTGAAATCCCTGCAGAGTGTTCAGTCTCCCACCTGGCAACGTGGTGCGTGGAAGAAAAAAGACAAAGAGAGAAAGCTGCAATTGAAGGGGCTCTGGGACAACCGATTGTTCTCCTGAAGCAAAAGGCCAAGCACCAGAGTGCCCATGGCTTTTACTGGCACTGATCAGGGAGACAGGTTGGGGTAGTGGCAGAATGCATGAGAAGAAATACTTTGCAGGCATGACATGTAAAGGAGAAAAAAGTACTCTTCCCCAGGCACAGAGGCTCCCTAATTAGTAGTACGACAGATAATTTGACGTTTGAAAGGTTGGCACCTTACTACCAGGAAGGTATAATACTTTCCGAGACCCATGGTCTTAGCTGAGATGTTTTCTCATGTTTTAGCCCTGGAATCTCACAGGCTCCTGCTCAAGCCTCCAATCTAGCTGTCAGCTGGAAAGCAATTCTTGCCTATGTGCCACCACTTTGCCATCCTGAAACACACTGATGCCTCAGCCAGACTCATCACGTTCTTTTGGCCAATTAGGTGACATCTGCTATTATACCAACTCTGTATATCTCAGTAAACAGGGTTGAAGGAAAGGTCAGGTAAGTATGGAGGCAAGGGGCTTCATTTCTAGGGGAATGTGGTTTGGCAGTTCCAATACTAATGTAATATAACCATTCCACATACAACTGGAAACACAACAATTCCTTCCCCAAAGTCTCAACAGTTCCTGCAGTCCAACTCCAAGTCTCTTCTGAGACTCAAGGCAAATTCTTAGTTATGAACCTTGTAAAAATACAAACACTAGTTAGCCAATCCCAAGGTTGCAATGACACAGAATAATCATTCCCATTTGAGAAAGGAGAAATAGGGGACATAGAAAATAGAAGGACCACATTGAAACAGAGATTCAGCAAGGTGAACATAAGGTCCAGTGGCTCCATTCTGGCATCTGAAAAGCTCAATGGTAAAATGCAAGTTTTGAAGGACTTGGGGAGACCCACTCCTATGATTTTCTCAGTTGGAGCCTACCTGGCTTCTCTCTTGGGCCAGCTGAACTCATGGCCCACGGTTTTTCGCAGCTGATGTTTCATGATCCTGGCATCTCTTACTTCCTGGGATGTCCACAGTACCTTTCATACTAGCAGATATCATGCAACACTCATGTATTGTAGCGGTGGTAGTGGGGATGAGGGAGAAGCAGCAAGTGGTAAAATACAAGATGTATCACATTGAGGAGCTCTTCCAACTCACTCAGGAATAAAAAGGGCTGAACTTCTCTCAGTATTTGTCACTAAACAACCCCCACAACCCTGTAAATGCTCTCTCCTTCTTTCTGTCCCTTGTGTGAGCTATAGTCAGTTTGCAGTCCAACAATCTTCACCTATTGATGCATGCACAAAGACATGCAGTAGGTAACAGGAGGAGACATGTAAGGGGCGGTTATCATGAGGGTTTTCCTTTATGGCTTGTTGGGGGTGGCTATCCCACCCACACTCAGGTTGGTATCACTGTATAGAAACCTTTCTTTAAAACTTTGACAAGTCTCATGACATCATGAGTGTTACTTTTGGAGCTCCTCCAGACACTCCGATAGTATTTGTCTTAGTTAATTTCCTCATTACTGAGACAAAATACCTAACACCCAAAGTTAAGAAGGAAAAGTTTATTGGGCTCAGAGTCTGTAGAGGTTTTACTCTGTAGTCAGCCGACTCCAAGGCAAGGTGACATGGCAGAGGAGCATCACGAGGAGGAACAAGAAATGGCAAAGCAAAGCAGGCAGAAAGTAGCAGCAGTGAAGTAGCAAGCTTAAGCAACCCTCTTTCTGTGCCTTATATTATATCCAGGCCACACACTGTTATGGTGTTTAGCACTCACACCTACCATGGGTCTTCCCATTATCCACACTTGGAACTACAGTGGACGAATTTAGTAACCATGTGTCCTTAATCTCAGTAACACACACTATAGATCCAGCCACTTCTGAAAAAGCCCCACCTATGACCTCATGAGGATTTGGAGGGACACCTAGATAAAACCATAGCAGTATGCATGGTGATTGATGATGAATAAAACACACAGAAAAACATAAGAGATATTGTGTATGTAAATGCCAAATAAAAGATGAATAGGTTAAAAAGCAAAAAAAAGGTTAATAAGAAAATAAAGGACTATATGAATAAACTGCTATTTTACCTGAAGATGGCCAAGTAATATTTCCCCCTTATTTTAATTTATTGGCACAAATATAGTCTCACACTCAAATGCTGGGAGTCAAAAACATTCCACCATCTTTTTACTTTCCTTTTACCAACAGATGGGCTCTTGATGTTCCAGCAAATACCCCTGGTGGAGATGGATGGGATGAAGCTGGTGCAGTCCAGAGCCATTCTCAACTACATCGCCACCAAATACAACCTCTACGGCAAAGACATGAAGGAGAGACTCCTGTATGGTATATTTCCTGTTCTTACATAGGAAAATGACACAGGGAGGATTTAGGTCACACCCTCAGTGAGCAGGATCATGGC
The DNA here is from genome assembly GCF_000276665.1 of Chinchilla lanigera. Taxonomy (NCBI): domain Eukaryota; kingdom Metazoa; phylum Chordata; class Mammalia; order Rodentia; family Chinchillidae; genus Chinchilla; species Chinchilla lanigera. The sequence goes on from NW_004955411.1 coordinate 5,336,394, forward strand.
AGGAAGACCATAAGCAGCACAGCAGGGTGGACCTAAGAACCAGGCATGGTGGTATGCACCTGTAATCCCAGCACTTTGGAGGCAGAGGCAGGAGGATCACTTTGATTTTCAGGTCAAACTAGGTTACATAGCGAGTTCAAGAACAGTCTGAGTTATACAGTGAGATCTTGCCTCAGAAAACACAAACAAGCCACAAGATAGGCCCAGACATACACAGTGAGGCAACAATAGTAAAGTTCTAGGAGGTGAGGAAAGAGTATAGTTGGGTGCACTCAGATGACTACGATTAGATCAGAGGATGACATCTCAGCACAGTACAGTATTAGACCTTTCAAACGCCAGTGAAACATGAAATCATGAGGATGATGAAATCGTGACACCAGGTGCCCAGTACTCTATAATTTGGACTATGGTCAAAAGCTTGGGACAAGTGACACAGAGTTTGAGGACAAGAAAGAGAAGTTTTGGTGTGGGAGAATCCAAAGGACCTAAATTTCAAGTTTCAGAAACTATTAAAATGATGACTTGGACCTACTGTACTTGCTTATTCTATGGACAGGTCAGCTTGATGAATATTAGTGGTGCTCATGATACCGGAGCTACTTAAAGCATTTCATGCTGTGTTAAAACAGCCAGAGTGACTCTTTAAAACCAAGGCCAGGGGTCTGGGGGTATGCTTCCTGTTGGCATGGAGCTGATTGATTGAAAAAGGAGTCCTGTATGAAATTGTGGACAGTTCCTCAGAAAGTTCAAAACAGAGTTATCCAGCAATTCCTCTGCTGGGTATACACCCATGGAAAAAGGAAATATATGTTAGTTATTTAGAAATATACTTAGTAGCATTATTCAAAATTTTCAAAGGTAGAAACAACCAAAAGATCCAAGAGTGGATGAATAGAAGGAAAAAAATATACTAGAGGCATACAATGGTCAGGAAAAGAGATGAAGTGGTGATGTACTATGTAACAGGGATAAATGTTGAATATATAATATTGTATTTAGAAAGGAAAGAAGAAACAAAAGGCCACATATTCCATGATTTTCCATGAAATGTTCATAACATTAAAATTCATAGAGACTCAGAAAATATTAGTGGGTGCCCAGCCTGGAATTACAGGGAGTTGGGGAGTGATTGCCAAAGTAGACAAAATTTTTTGAGAGTTGGTTAATAAAAATGTTCTGAATCATGAATGCTAATGTTTACATTTTTTGAGAGTTGGTTAATAAAAATGTTCTGAATCGTGAATGCTAATGTTTACATAAGTCTATGAAACATAAGTCTAAAAAACATAAGTATTATATTTTCAAGGACTGAAAGCTAGGTGTGTGAATATGTGACAATAACGCTGTCAAATAAATTTCAAAATACTTGTAGAAAGTCCAGCTTGAAATGACAGAAAGGTCTCTTATGGAATGAGCCAGTTGTAACTGAACTTAAAAACACACCCATAAAGGGGCTATTTTAAGCAGAACTGTTAAAGCTGGAAATAAGGCCAGTGTTGGAAAACATATTTAAAAGATTGTGGAAATATGTTTTAGGGGAAATAATTGGCAGAACTTCCAACACGAACATGACAAGGAGCCTCTGTGTAACAGGATTGAAAGGAACAGAGATGAAAAAGAAAGCAGAGGTCATCTGCTTATTTTCTAGGCACAAGTGAAAAAGAAAACACTGCGCACGGATAATCACACAGAGCCTGCAGATACAGTTTGCAGTTCTGCTCGTTCCATGTAGTGATCCCACAAAGGTTGCTCCTCACTGTGAATCCGGATTTTCGTAAGAAGTAAATATTAAAACATAAGTAAAACTTACAGTGTAATGATTACCATATGAAAAGTACCCACGGGAGGTGAATTACTTTGTAACCACCTAAGGCTCTTATTTATTTAGATTTTAAACCATGAAGTCTAAGAAAGGAAATATTTGACTGCATGTGTTTGGCTTTCAGGATTGATATGTATACAGAAGGCATCCTAGACTTGTATGAAATAGTCTCACGTCTGCCACGAACTCCTCCAGATCAAATAGATAGCAAGACGGCTCTGATTAGAGACAGAACAAAGAATCGTTACTTCCCTGTCTTTGAAAAAGTAAGTGAGTCTGATCAGAGTTTGGGGCACTGAGTTCAGGTCTGAAGAAAGGCAGGCGCTCCCAGAGCCTTGACTTTCCAGTGAGTCCTCATAACACCAGCACCAAAACAGTGCGGCTCGGGGAGGCATCTAGGCATGAATACGCAGGGAGCCTTATATAGTTATACCAAAGGCATAATTTTGGAGCCAAAGTTCAACTTCTTGTTGCTCAATCCCAAATTTACTACCGGACGGGTGTCATGTTCACAAGGAGAACTTGATGTGTGGAGGACTCTGGGCCACACTTTCAGTTGTGTGGATCCTGCAGAAGGCACTGCACTTGTTCCCAGAGCAACCTGATGAGAACAGCCTGGCACAAAATGTTCTGACCCGGTGTAGACAGACATGGGAGGAGATGCCAGTCAGAGAATATTGTGGTGCTTTGGAATGAATGTGGAGGCTCTAAACAAAGATCGTGGTAAAGAGATCGAGAGAAGACGCTGTAAAAAGATGATAAGAAAAACTCCTACAGGATTTGAGGGTGTGGCTCTCAATCTTGAGAGGAAAGCCATCCAAACTAACCCATCATTTAGTTATGATTTCTTAACCTTAGTTAAGATTTTTTTGTGAAGGTAAAGCAAGAATATTTCAAGAAAAAACCACTTGAACTTAAGCTAATTCAAAATAAAGAACCAAAAAAAAGTTTATACGGGACATAGAATCATACAAATGAATGAGAGAACTAAGCTACAAAATTCATTTCATGAAGCATTAAGCTTTATCTTCAATGAAAGTCCATTCATTGTTTTTTTGCCCAACCAAAAAAAAAAAAAATGAGGATTTTGAAAACAATCAAACACACTGCTGTGGAACTTGTGGATTAGGACACATCACATGATGAAAAGTTCTCTGGCAGCTTAAATCATGTAGACTATTATATCTAAGTGTTCCATGCAAAAACTGAGTTATGTATATTACAATAAGGCTTTTGAATTTGTATTCTGTTTTCATACCAAGGGTCTTTACTGACACTTTTAAGAGTTTTTCTCATTAGAAGTTGATGTCATGTATATTTTTGCTTTTTATTTGATCTAATTTCCATACTGCTGAGATACTTAAAGAAATAATCACATGCCTTGCTACAAGTTTACTATATAAATTTCATACATCCACAAAAGCAGAAATACATGTTGAATGACAGCATAGTCCTCATTCAGATATGCTGCCTCTGTCATGTGTCCATGTCTCCACCTCTCCATCAGTTAAACAAACAACTTCCCATGCACTGCAAGCTTACAGATATCAGCACTATTCACTGCTAGGGAACTTCCATGAAGATTATACTGCTCTAAGGAAGGACTCAGAACCCATCTTGCAAAGGACATAGTGAATTTAAGTTAACTCAGGTTTATCTCAGGTCACAAAGAGATTAACTGGGAAATGAGAGTAGAGATGAGAACCCTAGGTGCTAACCAGCACTAGCATGGTCTGCACACGTGTTAAGGGTGCTGCTGCAAGGGTGGAGCTGCTGCCCAAGGTAGACAGTACAAGAGAACAGAAGGGAGTTGAGCACTGCAAAGATTCAGGGCTGCTCTTCTCATATTGTAAGCAGGTGGAGATATGGTGCCGCAGGAGCCGAGCCCTTAGCACACGTGCAAAATGTGGAGAAGTGGGGGGCGGTAAGGGCATGAGAATGAAGGGGATGCCTGGAATGTAGCAGAGAAGCAGCACCCACTTCTCACGCTCGCTCATGAGTCAGGGCCCTGAGAAACTCCTGGAGCTCCACACCCTTCAGGGAGGCAGTAGCAGGGAAGAGTTGGGATGAAAGACCCAGGGAAAAGCTGAGGTCCCAGTCTGACCATGCCTGTGTTCACAGTCAGACTTCTCAAATTTTGCAAGTGTTAAAGAGCCACGGGCAAGACTACCTTGTTGGCAACAAGCTGAGCAGGGTGGACATTCTCCTGGTTGAACTTCTCTACCTTGTTGAAGAGGTTGACGTGAGTCTTTTGGCTGACTTCCCTCTACTGCAGGTAACTATTCCGCCGCCTTCACAGAGGCAGCACCACATCTCCCACAGTGATTCTCATATTTGGACCCGTGGTGTAGTTCCCAGCTCCAGCCTCCTCCAGGTCTTCAACTCCTTCCCCCATACCTCCAAAATGCCCATCTAGACCTTGGATTTGAGGGGAAAAAAATTATCCTTTCATGAAAGGAAAAAAGAGCTGCATGCTGCTCTAAGAATATTTACCTTTATAAGGAGTAGAACCAAGGATCCTGCATCTCTCTCACTGCCCCTTCATTCCCTTGTAGACCTTGCTCCTGATCTGTGTAGGGTTTCCTTTATCTCAGATGCCCTTTCTTTGCACGCTGAATCCATCTGAGCAGGCATTTATCCATCTGATCTCTTTCCCTCAACTCCAGTTCCCACTGTCAGACATTCTATTACTGTGTCCACAGCTCCCCACCCAGTAAACCCACCCACCAACCACCAGTATCCATCAACACCATGAGTTTGTAAGTTGATTCTGTCTGGGCCCTGATTAATATTTTCTATCATCATTTCCAACTGGATCTATCCACTTCTTCCTTTCTTTGCTTAGTACATCCCTCTGCTTTTATCTGACAGACACTGTTCTTTGTTTTATAAAAATAAAAAAAAAAGAATGACAAGGGTGTGTGTCTAAGAAGGTCCCCTGAAGGTCCCCTACTGTTTAGAATAAGCAAAGAATTAAAAAACTTAAACCCCCCCCCAGGAATAAAAGACCCAATCAAAGGAGGGGCAATTGAAATGAGCAGATCCTTCTCAGGAGAAGCATAAATAGCCACTAAGCACATGGAAAAAAAATTCAACATCTCTGGCCATTAAAGAACTGCAAATTGAAACAACATTGAGATTTTTGTCTCATTCTAGAAAGAATGGCTAACATCACAAAATCAAATAAGAACAAACACTGGCAAGGCTGCAAGGAAAAAGGAACCCTTGTACAATGCTGGGAATGTAAACTAGTACAACCATTGTGGAAATCAGTTTGTAAATCCTCAAAAACTAAAATGAGAAATTCTATTTGACCCAGCTCTCCTCTTGTAGATATCTTCCTGAAAGAGTTCAAGACATTCAGGGAATCCAAAATGGTGGCATGCTGGGTGTCAGCTGCTCAGCTTCTCCAGAACAAGGTGTTGAGAGTTTGGAAACTACGGCCTGGAGAGAAATCAAAGATAATCTAGGACACACAAGAACCATGAGGGAACTGACAGATGAAAAGAAGAAATTAGGATTCATTGCTATAGGAGAAATAGCTCGCTGCTGCAGACCTGAAAATGTGCTGTGCAGCTAGAGCAGCTGTGTGTCTGACCAAGTGGGTGGGGAGTCAGTGAAAGCAGTGCTGCTCCTCACTGGGAGAATGAGACCTGACTTGGACTGGGAGAGCCTTGTGCAGTTAAAGGCAACAATGAGAACATGAGACACTTTCCCAAGCAGCCTGCCCTACTGATTGGTCAGTGAAGTGAGTGCCATGCTCAACAGTTGTGTGGAGGAGGAGGAGCCGGTGGACAGGACTGCCACTTTGTATGAAAGGGCTCAGGCTTGAGCATCCAGCAGCAGAACAGCCCCAGCGTCACCTCAGTGCCAGAACCCAGGAGTGGAATGAGGGAATGGCCGGCCAGTCACAGTAGACAGCCAGCAGCTGGATAGCAGACTGAGGGAAACTCAGCTGAGAAGTAGGAGCTGGGACCCAGACTCCATTCCAGCTGCTGTCAAAAGCCAGTTGATGACCCTAATGAAGGACTTGCTCAGCAAATCTAGAGTAGACATGGATTTTAAAAGTGGAGGAGGATACAAAAATAATAGAAACCATGAATGCCAAACTTAGGAAAGAATTGGAATCCATGAAACAGATTCAAATAAATATCCAGAAAATATAAAATTCCATTGAAAGTTTGCAAAACCAAATGAAAGAAAGTGAAAATAAAATATCAGACCTAGCCAACAGGATTATGGTTAGTGATCAGGAAAAGAAAAATCTCTTAAATATAGCAAGGGGCCATGAAAAAATCCAGCAACTGCAAGATGATACAAAAAAGAACAATACAAGAATGACTGGAGTCAATGAAAATGCAGGAAAGAGTAACAATGACATAAAAAACCTGTTCACAGAAGTAATAGCAGAAAACTTCCCAAGCATGGAAAAAGAATTTGACAGACAAATTAATGAAGTATACAGAATTCCAGTTGGTCAGGACCAAAATAAATCTACACCAAGGCATACAATAGTCAGGATTCCAGAAATTCAGCACAAGAATAGAATATTAAAAATTAGACAGTGGCCCAGGGATATAACTCAGTGGCACTAGCACCTGCCTGGCAAGCCCAAGGTCCTAAGTTCAATTCCCAATACCAAAAAAAGCTGTTAGAGAAAAGAAATAAATCACCTATAAAGGTAAAGTTCAGCCAAATAATAGCAGACTTCTCAATATAAACAGTCAAAAATAGCTTGAAATATTTTAGTTCTGAAAGAAAACAACTTCCAACCCAGATTGAAGTATATTGCAAAATTATCTTCCCAAATTAATGGAGAAATAAAATACCTCCATGAAAAAGAACAAGTGAAAAAATTCATGACAACTAAACCAGCCCTACAAAGAGCTCTGAAAGCTATTCTAGAAAGAGAACACAAAGCCCACAATTCCAAGATTACCAATAGAAAGAAGCCACCAGGCAGAGTATCTTGGTTACTTTTTTCTCATTGCTGGGACAAAAATACCTGATGCCCAAAATTAAGGAAGGAAAGATTTATTTTGCTTACAGTTTGTGGAGGTTTTAGTCCATACGTGGCAGGTTACAAGGCAGAGTGGCACATGGCAGAGGGCTACAGCTCATGGCGGCAGAACACAGCAAAGCAACAAGCACAAAAGCCAGGAATGGCTGCAAGCAGCCTCTTGCTCTCCCTAACATATGCAAATTATCCACTCCAGGGCGGGGGTAGCTCTCACACCCATAATCAATCAAACTCTAAAAGCCTGCCCCATGACCACATAAGACTTTGGGGGGACACCTAGACACAAACTATAACACAGAGGAAGCAATTAAACAGAGGGAAAAGACAGGGAACCATCAACAGGAAAATATATGCCAAATACTAGTCAATACATATCAATTATAACCATCAATGTAAATGGTCTCAATTTACCAATCAAAAGACATGGACTGGCAGAGTTGACCAAGAAACAAGGTCCAAGAATATACTGCATTAAGAAACATACTTAAGGGGCTGGGGATTTAGCTCAGTGGCAAAAGCTCCTGCCTGGCAAACGCAAGGTCGTGAGTTCGGTTCCCGGTACAGGAGAAAAACCAAAAAAAAAAAAAAGAAACATACTTAACTCAAAAGGATACTTGCAGACTGAAAGACAAAGGACAGAAAACAATACTCTGTGTGACAGGAACCCAGAAAAAAGCAGGGGTACATATTCTATTCACAATGTGAACTTCAAACCAACACTGATCAAAACAAATAAACAAGGTCACTACATATTTGTTAAAAGAAAACAATGACAAGAAATGGATAACAATCATGAATATATATGTGTACCAAATACAAGATCACAACCTATATAAAACAAATTTTTAAA
>NW_004955411.1:5344590-5347018 GCF_000276665.1 Chinchilla lanigera
AGCTTTTTCTGCATCTATTGAGATGATCATATGATTTTTGTCTTTGCCTCTATTAATATGGTGTATTACCTTTTTTGATATACATAATTGAATCATCCCAACATCCCTGGTATGAATCCCACTTGATTATGGTGTATAATCTTCTTGATGATTTGCTGCATTCGGTTTGCAAGTATCTTATTGAGGATGTTTGAATCTGTGTTCACTAGGGAGATTGGTCTGTAGTTCTCTTTCTTAGTGGGGTCCTTCTCTGATTTTCTGTGAAGGTAATGCTTGCTTCCAGGAATGAGTTAGGGAGTATTGCTTCCCCTTCAATTTCATTGAAGAGTTTGAGCATTATTGGTGTTAGGTCTTCTCTAAACTTCTTGTAGAATTCAGCAGTGAATCCGTCAGGGCATGAGCTTTCCTTTGTTTGTAGATTTGTAATTACACCTTCAATTTTGTTGATTGATATTGTTTTATTTAGGATTTTTATATCTTCTTGATTCAACTTTGCTAATTTTTACATAATAGGAATATGTCCATTTCTTCTGCATTTTCCATTTTATTGGAATACAAGTTTTTGAAGTGGATATAGATGACCTTCTACATTTCTGTAGGGTCCATTATCACTTCACCCTTTTCACTCCTAGTTGTGTGGATATGAGTCTTTTCTTTCCTTTTTTTGATAAGATTGGCTAGGAGTTTGTTAATTTTATTTAATCTTTCAAAGAACCAACTCTTCAATTCATTAATTCTTTGTATTTTTTTAGTCTCCAATGCATTAATTTCTGCTTTAATCTTTATAATTTCTTCCCTCATATGAGCTTCTGGCTTAGTCTGCTCTTCTTTTTCTAGATGTTTGAGGTTCAATATTAAATTGTTTATTTGTGCTTGCTCTATCTTCTGGACATGAGTATTCAGTGCTATGAATTTCTCTCATAGGATTGCTTTCAATGTCTCCCATAAGTTCCAGTATGTTGTATTGTCACTGTCATTTAATTGTAAATGCTATCTAATTTCTTCTTTAATTTTATCTGTGACCCATTGGTTGTTCTCAAGAGTGCTATTTAATCTCCAAGTGTTTATGAAGTTCTTGCAGTTTCTTTTTACAGTGATTTCCAATTTCATTGATAATGTACATGGTATAATTTCGCTTCCTTTGCATTTACTAAAGGCTATTCATAGGTTAGTATGTGGTCTATTTTGAGAATGTCCCATGTACAGCTGAGAGGAGTGTATTCTGATGTTGTACCATGGAACACTCTGTAGACATCTACTAAGTCCATTTGTTCAAAAGTTTGGTTCAGTTCTATTATTTCATTGCTGACTTTCTGTCTAGTTAATCTGTCTTTTGGGGACAGTAAGGTATTGAAATCCCCCAATACAATTGCATTAGTGTTTATTTGGTTTTTCATGCCCATTAACATTTGTTTTCTATAGCTGAGTACACTGGTATTTGTTGCATCTGTATTTATGTTAGTTCATTTGTTTTTGGTACTGAGAATTGAACTCATGATCTTGCACTTGCCAAGCAGGCACTGTGCCACTGAGCTACATGCCCAGCACATATATATTTATGATTGTTATCTCTCCCTCTGGGATTGTTTTCTTTACAAGGATGTAGTGACCTTCCTTCTATCTCTTAATCAGTCTTGGCTTGAAATTTACTTTGTCTGCAAACAGAATAGCTACCCCTACATTTTTCTGAGTTCCTGTCACATGTACTATTGTTTTCCATCCTTTGACTTTCAGTCTATGAATTTCTTTCTGCATTTAATGTGTTTCTTGTATGCAGCATATTGTTGGATCATGCTTCTTGATCCACTCTGTCAGTCTGTGTCTTTTGATTGATGAATTGAGGGCACTGACATTAATGGTTACAACTGATATGTATCAACTTATCCTCGTCATGTTATTTTCCTGTTGTTAGCTTCCCCTAACTTTTTTTCCTTCACTCTGCTTAATTATTTGCCATGCTTGGTGGATTTCTTTTGTTAGGGCTTATGGAGTTTTGGTCTTTGTTTTCCCTTTCTAAAATGCTCTTCAAAACATTTTGGAGTGCTGGTTTGGTCATCATAAATTTCCTCAGCTGTGCTTTGTCGTGGAAGTATCTTATTTCTCCACTGGTTTTTAAAGACAGTTTTGCAGGGTACATCAATCTGGGTTGAAGGTTGTTTGCCTTTAGAGCTTGAAATACTTCACTCCAAACTTTCCATGATTTGAGGGTTTGTGCTGAGAAAAAAAAAAAAACTCAAATTTATGTAATATTAAAGAATGAAAAGGGTGAAATCACTACAGATTTTGTGGAAATTCAGATCATCAATACCTACTTTAAAAATCTTTACACTCATAGAATGGAAAACACAGAAGAAATGGACAAATTCCTAGAATTATGAACTAACTTTTGTCTTTTTGAGACAGGTTCTCCCTATGTAGTTCAGGGTGG
>NW_004955411.1:5348978-5350482 GCF_000276665.1 Chinchilla lanigera
CCAAAGGAGACCTAGAATAGCTTAAACAATACTGGGCAACAAAGGCAAAGTAGGGGACATCACAGTCCCTCACTTGAAATTGTAATAGAGAACAACTGTAATAAAAATAGCATAGTACTGGCAAAAACAGATGTGAGGAAAAATGGAACAGATTGAAAGATGCAGAATCAACTTCACACACACTCTGCCATCTTATCTTTAACTAAGGGGCCAAACACATTCACTGAAAGAAAGATAGCCTCTTTAATAAATAGTGCGGGGAAAAATGGCTTTCCACAGCTGAAAACTTAAAGTAGACCCATGTATATCACCATGTACTAAGCTAAAATTAAAATGGATCAAAGATCTAAATATTAAAACAGAACTACCAAATCTGCTGGAAGAAAGAATAGGGAGAACTCTTGAAGGCATAGATGTAGGCAGAGACTTCAGGAACAAAACCCCAACTGCATGGGAAATACTACAAAGAATCAATAACTTGGATCTCACCTTATTAAAAAGCTTTTGCAGAGCAAAAGAAATCACCAACTAAGTGAAAAGACAACCCATAGAGTGGAAGCCAGTTTTTCTTCAAAGGACTGATATCTAGAACATATAAAAAATTGAAAAAATTCAGACTCCCCAAATTTAAAGGCCCAACCTAACAAAGGGCATCTGAAATGAATAGACAGTTGTCAGAAGTACAAATGGCAAATAAATATATAAAAAATGTTCAACATCACTGATCATTCAATAGATACTAATTAAATAATGCTGAGATCCCATCTCAACACAGATAGAATGGCTATTATCAAGAAATCAACCAAATTGAGGCTGGAGATTTAGCTCAGTGGCACAGCTCCTGCCTTGCAAGGTCGTGAGTTCAATTCCCGGTACCGGCAAAAAAACGAAAACAAAGAAAAAAAAGAAATCAACCAATAACAACTGCTGGCAGGGCTGTGGGCAAAAAGTACTCCTTCACTGTTGATTGGAGTGTAGCCTATTGCAACCACCGCGGAGATCAGTGTGGAGATTCTTCCAAAATCTAAAAGTAGAGGTTCAATTCAAACTAGCTATTCCCCTTTTTGGTATCTTCCTGAAAGAATGAAAAACATTATCATACCACAGTGAAATACACACATACATGTTTATAACAGTACAGTTTGTAGTAGCCAAATCATGAAAATAACCATCAACTGATGAATAGACAAAAAAGATGTGTTTTGTTTTTTTTTTTATACTGGAGTACTACTCAAACATAAATAAGGATAAACTTGAGACATTTATAGCTAAATGGATGGACCCTGGGACCATATTCTCAAGTGAAATAAATCAGATACATATGTGTAAATATCACATTGTCTCTCTAGTATGAGATACTGAAAGTGTAAATAAGAACCAAAATGTAAAATAGATGTTGTGAAATATGAAGAAACTCTTCAAAAGAAAAGGGGAACTGGTGGGGGTTGGGGGAGAAAAGGAAAAGAAAAAATGAGAAAACAAAAACCGTAAAATGGAAACAAAG
>NW_004955411.1:5351072-5353353 GCF_000276665.1 Chinchilla lanigera
TGTGATCATTACCTAATACAGACATGCACTAATAAAAATCAAAAATTGGAAAAAGGAAGGCAGGAAAGACTATGATCTTAATAAAAATTTTAAAAAGGGGTTCAAGAATGATGCTATTGAGCTATGCATTCTCCCTCTTATATCCCTTATGAATAGGTGTCTGGTTCCAGCTCCACACCGGTGATAATAGAACCATTTTTTTTTTCAGGAAGCTGGGAAAAGATTTCCAGGGTTTGCTAGTAGTTAGTTTGGACTTTAAGACCCACCACTGAGTCTGTAATTTTTGTGTTGCAGGCTCTAAAAACCAGAATCAGTAACCTGCCCAATGTAAAGAAGTTTCTGCAGCCAGGGGGCCAGAGAAAGCCTCGTGCTACTCAGAAAGTGATAGAAGAAGCAAGAAAGATTTTCAAGTTTTAGTTAAATTGGCACTGACCAAGATCATGCATGCCAAACATCTACATTTTGCAATAATGAAATTCTTTGCCTAAATGTTGATCCTGGCTTTTATGGGACAATGGGCCATTCCTGATTGCATATGGTAGTGGCATAATAAAATTTGCCTGAGAAGTCTTAAGTGTGACTTTTTTTTCATCAGACTCTGGTATGAAATCAGATTTTGAATGTCTCTTTCTTAGAAGTAAAACTTCATTTTCAAAAATGTAAATTATATGGCTTACATTACTTTTCCAAGAATTGTCCTATAATATCACTTAGACAGTCTATTAATGAGAAAAGTTTACAAGTCTTTATTTGACCTCACATACGTACAGAAAACAACTGCTATTCTTGGCAATAATACAAAACTTTTGCAACAACTCATGTGCTATATACTCACATCTCCTAATGCTTCTTAAAGTGTAGAGGTTGCCCCTCTGTTATTAACCTTCATCCAACTCACTGAAATCCTTACAGGAAGTTTCTTCACAAATCCAGTCTATGATGATTTACAAAGGAGTCAAATGAATCTGGTTAATCTTAACTTTTAATTGAGTACCTTAAAAAGAGACACTTAATCCAACGTTTTATGGGAAGAGGTTGACTTGTAATCCTTCTTGCAGTCCAGCGTGGAAATTTGTGGCACCTGAACAGAGGGAGGGCCTTTTCCATAATTGAACTCTGCCCCCTTCAGTTGCAAGGACTTTCTCAAATGAGCAAATGGCATAAAAATCCATAGGAGGTCATATTGAGGTATGGCGTCAAAAGAGAGAAATCCTTTAACAAGGTCAGTGCTGATCTCCACTCTCCTCCACTGCATCACCCCCTCGAATTCAGGTCACTGAAAGACTACCTTGTACTATATCCTTAGCAGAAGAAAAAGTCTACTTTATACTCAGGTCAAGGCCTTGTTGGTGTATGTAGGTAATAATTTAAGAGTTGCTCATTAAACTGGATTGGGATATGTTGTTACAGAGATGTACAAGTGAAGAATTTAGAAAACTAGAGCTTGAAAATTTAATCATGTGAGAATGATTAATGATGTAGAAAGAAAAGAGATGTAGCATATTAGACAATCTGAGCCTGTGCCCAGTGCAAAGGGAGAAGGTAGAAGTTTATGCTACCTGGCTCTGTCTCTAAAAGTGGTGACAAAATGGTCATGAATTGAAGTTTGTCAAGACCACATGATTGGAATCCCCCACTGACATGTGATTGTGACCTATACCTGCACGGTGCATGCCTTCAATTGCTTCTCAGCCTCTACCTAGTATGAGAAAGGAGTTACCCATGCCTACTACACGCAGTCTAATTTACAGCTGGATGTTTTTTATGACATACAAAATCTCTTCTCTTTGTCAGAGATGCTCTGAAAAACATGGGTGCCATAGGTTTTTCTATATTCCTTTAACGTCTGTACTTTTCTGGCAGGCAGAACTTTTCATGAACAATTTTTATGATCCTTTAGGTGAATGTAAATGTGTGGAACTGTTGGAATTATGTAGGAAAATGACCTGGTTGTATGAATTCAAGAAAATTTAAAAGAATAATTATTTTCTTGTGAATGGTCATATTCTCAGTCCAACAAACATTTGTTAATTCTAGTCCTCTATCAAATGCAATGTTTGCCTCAGTCTTCTGTTTTTTATCAATCTCTATTCCTTTTTTTTTCATGTCTAATTAGTGGGAGAGACCCACTGCTTTATTAATTCGTTTGAAACTGCAGGAAACTCTGGCTATTATTTAACATTGCCTTTTTTACATTTTTTAATTTTAAAAAGAAGAAAAAAATAAAACAATTTCAAATCAAGATAATAGGAGAGTAAAAATTAATACACTGAATATTGTT
>NW_004955411.1:5353913-5371505 GCF_000276665.1 Chinchilla lanigera
AGAAATCTCCACACTGATTTCCACAATTGTTGCACCAGTCTACACTCTTATGAAGAGTGGAAAAGGGTTCCTTTTTCTCCATAGCCCCACCAGCATCTGTTATTGGTCCATTTATTGATAGCCATTTTTCTGGAGTGAGATGAAATCTCAGAGTTGTTTAATTTGCAGCTCTCAGATGACCAAAGATGCTGAACATGTTTTCATATACCTATTTGCCATCTATATTTCTTCCTCTGAGAAGTATGTATTCATCTCTGATACCCATTTTGTTGATTAGGTCTTTGAATTTGGGAAGCGAGATTATTTTCAATTCTTTATATGTTCTAGAGGGAAGTCCTTTATCTGAGGGACAACTGGTTGTAATCTTTCCCATTCTGTGGGTCGTCTTTTCACTCCGTTGGTGATTTCTTTTGATGTGCAAAAGCTTTTCAGTAAGGTAAGATCCCAATTGTTGATTCTTTGTAGTATTTCCCATGCAGTTGGGGTTTTGTTCATGAAGTCTCCACTTACACCTATGTCTTCAAGATTTTTATCTATTTTCTCTTCCAGTAGTTTTAGTGTTTCTGTTTTGATATTTAGATCCTTGATCCATTTTGACATTAGTGCATGGTGATAGACATGGGTATAGTTTCAGTCTTCATTATAGAGAAAGCCAGTTTTTCCAGTGTCATTTATTAAAGAGACTATTTTTCTTCTAATAAACATGTTTGACCCCTTTGTCAAAGATAAGGTGGCCGAGTGTGTTTAGAGTTGTTTCTGTGTCTGCCATTCTGTTCCACTTGGCCTCAAACCTGTTCTTTTGCCAGTACCACACTGATCTTATTATAGTAGCTTTTTAGTATAATTTCAAATCAGGGACTGTGATGCCCCCTGCCTTGTTTTTGTTGTCCAGAATTGCCTTTTCTATTCTAGGTCTTTTTTGGTTCCAAATGAATTTTAGGAGTGCTTTCTCTAGCTCTGTGAGTTATGCTACTTGTATTTCAATTGAGATTGCATTAAATCTGTATAACATTTTGGGAGTATGGCCATTTTCATTATGTTGGTTCTTCTGATCCATGAACAGGGGACATCTTTCCACATTCTGATATCCTCTTCAATCTCCTTTTTCAGAGTACTGTAATTTTCAATGTATAAATCTTTTATTTCCTTAGTCTCAATTGCATTAATATCTCCTCTGATCTTTATAATTTCCTCCCTTGTATGAGTTTTGGTGTGATTTGTTCTTCCTTTTCTAGAAGTTTAGGGTTTAACATTAGGTTATTTAATTGAGCTCATTCTATTTTCCTGATGTGAAAATTCATCACTATAAATTTTCCTCATAGGACTGCTTTCATTGCATCCCATAAGTTCCAGTATGTTCTATTAGCATTATCATTTAATTATAGATACTGTTTAACTTTGTCTTTAATTTCCTCTGTGACCCATTGGTCATTCAGAAGGGTGTTGTTTAATTTCCATGTGTTTATGTAATTTTTGTGATTTCTTTTGCTGTTGATTTTCAGTTTCATTGCACTATGGCCAGATAGCATGCATGGGATGCTTTCAATTTCCCTGCATTTACTAAAGCACGTTTCATGGGATAATATGTGGTCTAATTTGGGAAATATCTCATGTGCAGCTGAATGTGTATTCTCATGTGTGGGGTGAAACACTTCGTAGACATCTGTCAAGTCCATTTATTCACAGGTTTGGTTTAACTCTGATATTTCTTTGTTGATTTTTTCCTAGTTGATTTATCTATTTGTGAGAGTGGGGTAGTAGAATCCCTCACTATAATTGTTTTAATGCTTACTTGATTTTTTTTATGTCTGCTAATATTTGTTTTATGCAGTTGGGTATACCAGTATTTGGTGCATATATGTTTATGATTTTTATCTCTTCTTCTTGGACTTTTCTCTTAACAAGTATATAGTGACCTCCTTTGTCTCTTTTGAACAATTTTGGCTTAAAGGTTATACTGTCTGCAAATAGAATAGCTACCCCTGCTTTATTCTGGGTTCCTGTGACATGGAGTATTGTTTTCCATTCTTTGATTTTTAGTCTATGAATTTTGGAGGTGGGGTGTTAAATGTGTTTCTTGAATGTAGGATATTGTTGGATGTTGGTTCTTGATCCATTCTGCCAGTCTGTTTCTTTTGATGGGTGAAATGAGACCATTTACATTGTTGGTTATAACTGATATGTATTGACTTATCTTTTTCACGTCATTTTCCTGTTGGTTCCCTGTCTTTCTCCTCTGTTTAATTGTTTGCCCTGCCTTGTGGCTTCTCTGTATTGTTGTTTTTATGGTTGTAGTCCTAATTTTATCCTTCTCATATATCTTTGTAGCATTCTGAAGAGCTGGTTTGGTGCTCATGAATTTCTTCAGGTGTTCTTTGTCATGGAAGTATCTTATTTCTCCATTGATTTTGAAGGATAGTTTGATAGGGCATTTCAATCTGGGTTGAAGAATGTTTTCTTTTAGAGCTTGAAATACTTCACTCCAAGCTCTCTTTGACTTGATCATTTGTGTTGAGAAGTCTGTTGTGATTCTGATGGGCTTTCCTTCATAGATGATTTGTTTCTTTTCTCTAGCTGATTTAATATTTTATTCTTGTGCTGAATTTCTGCAATCTTGATTATTATACATCCTAGTGTAGATTTATTTGGGTCATGGGTACTTGAAGTTCTATATACTTCATTAATTTGTATGTCAATTCTTTAGCAATGTTTTGGAAATTTTCTGCTATTATTTCTATTAAGAGGTTTTTAATGGCTTTTTCACTGTCTTTAGCTTTTTTACTGACTCCAATCAATCTTATGTTGTTCTTCTTTGCTTTATCTTGTAGCTGTTGGATTGATTTTTCATGGTCTCTTGCTATTTTTAAGATATCTTCCTCTTCTTGGTCTCTAGTTGCAATCCTATCTTCTAGATCTGATATTTTTTATTTTAAAGAGAAAAAACAATAACAAAATAACAATGAAGGCAAAAACAAAACAATAAAAATGATACAGGATTTCAAAACAATATGATGAGAATTAACAATGGTTGTCATATTACATACTGTAATATGTAATATAACAGAACAACTAATTTGAAGACAACAATATGCAATATAACAACCATTACTGAATTTCTACCACTTTGTTTAATAAAGCACTGTATCATTTCTAATTTTTTATTACTTGTTATTGTCTTTAATTGTTTGATCAATCTTGCATTCTTACATCTGGTAATTTGAGCAACTTCACTGCACATAGCTATATGTAATATAACAATCATTGTTAATTCCTGTGATCTTGTTTTGAAATACTGCATCATTTTTATTGTTTTTTGTCATTTTGTTTTTGTGTTTGTTTCAGTGATATTTTTGTTTTCTTAAAATAAAAAAAGAACAGGCTGGTGACTGACAAATATTGGCCTGTTACTTTTAATCATAGGAGCAAATTCTACATTTATGCAATATAATCCAACTTGTACCAAGAACATGTATGCAATGATTTTCTACTTACTAGAGTGATTTTTTCCTGTTTTGTGTTGGGTTAAGAGGGATGGGATAGTGTTGGTTTGGGATTTTGCAAGGGGGAGAAAAAACATACACAACACATATTTTATAAGATTATTTATAATAGTCACACAAAGAATAATGTACAAAAGAGTGAAGGAAATCTGTCTACACTCTAAAGACCGAAGAATTCAGATGAGGACCTGGATCCCATGATCATGTCCTGCATCAGTTCAGCTGAAGACCTAGAGCCCATAATAATGTCTCATGCAGGCCTGTTTCATGAATCTGAGCTGGGAAGGCACAAAGGTCAGTGGCAGAATCTAGAAAGCCTGTGCCAGTGGAATGAAGGGTCCGTGCTAGCAGGCTGAGGGTTCTACATTAGAGCCAGGAAGTGATGCTCAAAATAAGAACCAAAGCTCCCCCAAAAAGTACCACAGCCATCCTCAGCAAAGTGAGGTCTTAAGCTCTGCCAATAATGAAGACAGCTCAGTTCCCATCAGGAAACCCAATGCAGCAAGCTTCTCCAGGAGACTGAGCAGTGCACCATCTTCCCTTCTGGAGCCAGGAAGCGATGCCCATAGTGAGGACCAGAGCTTCCCCAAAGTGAACCAAAGCTATTCTCAGTGCCAACAAGGTCCCAACCTCCTCGGAGGATGAAAACAGCCAAGTTCATCAGGAAAGCCAGCATGACAAGCTCTTCCAAAAGAACCTACAGCTCCTTGCAACTTCTACCAGCACAGCCTACTCCTCCAGTTCTGCCTCTGAGGCTGCTGGCAACAATCCCCAGGTGGGCCTCCCATACCCACCACCACACTTACTCAGTTCATCTAAGTGTTATAAATTGACCACTGTTGTCAAGCCATTTTGGGTAGAAGGGAGAGGTGAATGAGGTTAAATATAGCAGGAGCAAGGCTGGAGAGTAAAGGGTGATCATCCAAGTTTTGGGTAATTATAGGACACAAGAGGGAGGGGTTGGAAGAGGAAGCCTAGGAGTATTGATGTGAACCTTAAGGAGAAGAGAAAATGTTTACTTGCATGAAAGTATCATAAAATCAAGCAAGGTGGTTGACAAAATGGAAGAAGAAGACAAGTAGACATAAACCAAAAGAAAGGTTAGAGTTCTAAACTGTGAAAGAGAAAAGAAAAAACTCAGAAAACAAATAACCACACACAGAAAAAATAAACAAACCAACAAATAGAAAGAAAAGCAAAACAGGCCAAAATAGAATAGGGAAAATAAAGCAAATAAACAACAAAAAAAACAACCACCCTGGATAAAAAGAGGAATATCAATCAAAGAAAAGTAAAAGTATTAAAATTCCTCTGGTGTCTACAGTTCTGTGCTAGGTCCAAGTCAGATCCCAGCAATGTGTACTCCAGCCAAATTTGCAGGTGGATTGCAGGGTATGAGTCTGGTCTTAGCCTCTGTTGTGGGGAGATGGGCTTAATCTTCTGTGGCTGGCGTTCTCCCCAGCCCTTTAACAAAAAAGAGGGAGTCGGCCCTACCTGCCCCCTTCTATTCTGCATATCTTTGTGCCCAAGCACTATGGTGGTTCACCTAACTTACTGTATCAGTCAGGGTTTACTAGAGGAACAGATATAATACAAGATAAACTGATGTACAAGGAATTACAAGTTTGGCTTACAATGGTCAGCTACAGAGTTGGATGAGGAAGCGTGCAGAGGGTGTCTGCACACTGGAGACTGAAGAGCCCAGCCCCGGGCCGGGAGCTTGCTGCAGTGTCCGTGCAAGTCTGTATCAAAAGGCTGATGGGTCTGCAACGGAATGCTGAAGAATCTACGATGAAGGCCGAGAGCTAACACCAGAAATCTGAAGAGTCCAGACGGAAGCCCAACAGTCTGCACCAGAAGCCAGGAGACGACCAAGCTGAAGGCGAAGACCGGAGCTCCTCCAAAGAACCTGCAGCCAGTCCTTCCTCAATTCCTTTTTCTATGCAGTCTACCCGCTCTGGGGAGGTGGGGTCATCCTCTACACCCACACCCTCTGCATGCCTGCATCTTGCACTGGCTCAGGATGAATACAAAGTAAGCACCCTGGACCCCTTCTGAGTTGCATAGTTAACCTTCTAAACTTCTCAAATTAACACAATAAATAACATCACAGAAGGGTAAGGGAGTGTCCTTCTCACCCCAAGAGGCAGAACTGCTGAGTCACTTAGCCAAACCTCTAGACTCCCCAAGTTGGCACAATGTATCAACCATAACACTTACCAACTATGAGAATACCTAATGATGTAAGGAAACAAGAGATGTAGCATGTTAGACATTCTAAGGCTGTGCCCAGTGCAAAGGGAGAAAGTAGGAGTTTATGCTGAAGTTGTTTTGCCTGTAGAAGTGGTGGCAGGATGGTCATGAAGGAGAAACTCTGGGAATAAAGGAAGAGGTGATGGAAAGTTAAACATCACAGAGAAATAGAAAGGCAAAGTGGAGAAAAGGGCAAAAGCAACACCTTCATTAGCTCCAGGAGAGTGGTCAGAAAGGGCCAGCAGCACAAGCAGTAAACAATAGATCTGCATGGCAGCTGCAGGAAAAGCCCAAGGTCAAGCTGGGCATTATGGTGCACACCTGTAATCCCAGCACTCAGGAGGCTGAGGCAGGAGGATCACCTTTGGAGACCAGCCTGGGGTACATAGTGAGTTCAACACCAACCTGAGCTACATAGTGAGAAGCTGTGTCAGAAAAGCAACAACAACAACAAAAGCCAGCATTATTGCACTTTGTAAACCCGGTGTGAAGACTTACTCTGAAAATGATTCCTCTCCATGACAAGTTAGCTTTGGAGAAAAAGACTACTGTACAATCCTTGG
Source organism: Chinchilla lanigera (assembly GCF_000276665.1). Lineage (NCBI taxonomy): Eukaryota > Metazoa > Chordata > Mammalia > Rodentia > Chinchillidae > Chinchilla > Chinchilla lanigera. The sequence goes on from NW_004955411.1 coordinate 5,360,230, forward strand.
AGTGATATGGCTGGGAGACATTTTGAGTAGAGCCATTATTCTTTTGAAGCTGACTTTCAGGGATCCGTAGTCATGGAACAAACACACTCCCCACTCCACGGTTTCTGCAGACACCTTGTTGCAATGATGGGATGGGAGAGAGCAGTAACAGACAGATATGGAGAGGGGGATGGCTAGCCACAGACCTCTGAGAAGCTTAGGGAGGAGGAGCTAGCTATTAGGGTGCTGTGGCAGGCTGAAATGCCCACCTGGCTGAGGGCCAATGCCCCTGAGTGGTTTTCAGAGGGAGCTGGACTTGAAAGCTCACTGGATTGCTTAGCTGGTTTTGCTGTCCCGCTCAGCACAAAATAGGTGTCTGGTTTCCTTATCCACCAAATGTGTGCAGGGATATATGCCTCTGCTTGGATGTTTGCCACATCCCTGGGTACCACATCCCCGGGTACCACATCCCAAGGGGACAACTGGAGCCTTAAAGGCAGGGACATCACTGAGAACAAGAGCGAGGATGGAGCAAAGGCACTGTTCACTCTCTGGTTGTTGTTAGGCCTCATTGAATCAAAGCAGAAATTAGTACTCAAGAATTGTGCAGTTATAGCTCAAGAGACCCAAGTTCTTCCCACAGAGGATGCTAACCTTTTGCTCCTTGGGATTCCTATGCTTAGCCTGTACTGCTTATATTTTCTTTTATAATCTAGCAAGGGGATGGTGCTGCATTCACGTTATATGAAATGGAGCTGGACACACTGAACATTCCACAAATTTATATTTATTTTATCCTAGATATAATCCCCTAATGGGTCTTCTTTCTCATTTTATAGTTGGAGATACTGAGCTTTCTAGAAAGCGGTGAGCTAGCTATCCAAAATCACTTGTATTTAAAACCAAGGTCTACACTTTCTTTTCTATGTTAGTGTTTTTCAAAGTATGCATGGCAATCCTTCAGTGGATTGTGAAATCCAATATTTTTTAAACAAAGTAAAAAAGATCAAGAAATATCAGAATGCAGAAAGGGTCAGTAATGTTCGATGAGTTTTTAATTTCAGTTACCTGTAGGCTGGATGTGTGTAGGTTACACGTGTGTATGGATGTGTGCTTGTGGATGGACTCATTTGCTTATTGTAAATGTTAAAGGATATATTGATTGCATCCAGTCTGGTCAGTTTGGTAGCCCTTGCCCTATCTCAGGCTACTGGGAAGGTAGCAGGTAGGAAAGCATCAGAGAATAGAAATCAGCCACCCCTGGGTTGGCTGTGACAAACAGTCGTGAGTCTGAACAGAAGCATCCAGGACTCACTGAAAGTGGTAGTACCAGTGGGTGGCCTTTTTTATTTTTTTATTTTGAGACACGGTCTAGCTAAGTCACCAAACTGCCCCATCTGAGCTTGACTTTGTCATTCTACTGCCTCATTCTCCCAAGTGCTAGGATTACAGGCCTGCTCTATCACACTCAGCTATTTTTTCTTAACATCTCTTCACCCATCCCTTCCTGTCTGTCTCTCTGTTTAGATATTGCTCATCCATCCCTGAAGCACTACCATTTTCTCCTGATGGGCCACGTGTCTCATGTCTGCACATGTGGTACTGGAATATTTGGGGATTGTTTTCATCATTTTTCTCTTGAGTTAGAGTCTGGGTTGTTTTTAAAGAACTTGTTGAATGCTTAGCATGGGTCTCACAATCTTTTGTATCTCTTGTTCTAATTATGACCATGAAATTCAGTGAAACTCAGAGTTCTATATTTTGCTGAAAGACTATAGTGTGGGTATAAGCGGTACAAGTTCTCTCCACAGTGCATATGCAGTATACTCTTCCCCACAAGGCACTGTGCTGCCCTGCTGCTCAGGAAGCCTCCTTGGAGCTGCTCGTTGTCTACAGACAAGCAGGCACTATTTTTCTACTGTCCTGTGGATTGACAGCCTACAATAATTCACGGTTTCTTTTACTCTTTCAAAGCAGGGAAATAACAAAGTGCTTTCTCATTCATCAAATTTGAACAGTCATATCGGCAAAAGAATAATCAAACCACTCCATCTGCAACACCTTCTGCATATATCTTGATCCTGAAAAAATAACTCCACTCTCAGGTGACCCATGTGTTAAATTTCAAAACTGTAAAGGGCTTCGCCTTTACTGGAGGTAATCTGTGCCGGATTTTTACTGACATTTATGCACTTCATTGTTAGAAAGCCATTGGAATGATAGGAGTGAAAAATTTTGTTTGGGTAACCAAACTTGATATAGAGAGCATGTGTGATCTTCAGAGCTATAGCCAAGACGGAAATTGGTGGAATCCTACTATAGGAACCACGGATCTTACCCACAGAGTTTGATTATCAGTACTTCTTTTTGAGACAGGATCTTACTATGTCATTCAGCCTGAGTTTGAACTCACGTAAGCTAGGCTGACCTCAAACTCACAGCAATCCTCCTGCCTCAGCCTGCAGAGCGCTGGGATGACAGGCATGCGCCACCACACCTAGCTTGATATCTGTATTATGGTTTGTTCTGTGCACAGACTTAGTCGGATTGATCCAGCTAAAAATTTGCCTCATGAATTATCTTCAAGCTGAGGTTGTGGTGCACGCCTGTAATCCCAGCACTGGGGAGGCTGAGGCAGGAGGATTGCTGTGAGCCTAAGGCCAGCCTGGGCTACATAGTGAGTTCAAGGTCAGCCTGAACTGCATAGCGAGACCCTGTCTCACACACACCAAAAAAGTTATCTTAAGCTACAGTCCCGGGCACACCCCTCTCCCTCAGTCACGTCACTCCATCTCGTCCTGTTACATGCCTCTGGCCCAGAAACTCTAGTGCTTCTAATTATTCCCCATTTAGCACAGAGGACCGCACAGCCAATCCTGTGTAACGTTGGCCAGCTCTGGCCATGTTTGCACTTCTGAGCACGACACCAAAATTCCTAAATTACCCCTCTCATAGTGCAATTATTTATAATGTTCCAAGCAATACCCAGTACAGCAGGCTTTTTTTCTCCTTTGCTACAGTTTCCCATGAGAGTTTTATTGCATAACAGACCCAGGGAGTAGGTGGGTGAGGGCACCCTGCAGCATTTTCATTAACAGAAATCGCCATCCCAGCTGCAGTGTGTGGCATGGAGCATCGTCTTCATGGAGGACGGGATGGTTTGCCCCTGCTCCGGCTGCATGTGCATACCATTTCTTAAATGCTCTATTAAGCTCTTCCACTACTCAGAGTTCACCACAGCGTTCCTGGGTACAAACTCACATTATTCCATCAAGGTCAAAGAACAGAATCGATATCCCATTAATGTTGGATCTTGATTGAGATTTTTTTTTCCATGAGAGGAGCAGAACTGGGTGGGTTTTGAGAAGTCTGAACCTTGGTCTCAGGATTATAACCATGGACCCAAGGTTTATTGCCCATAATGACACTCTTGATAAAGCTTTAATCTGAAGTAACTCCATGAAACTGACTGTTAAACAATCACAGCACAGAACAAATTTTACCCACTTGCCTCGTGTTCAAATCTGTTGTCAGAATGTTGTGAAAGGAGCCGCGGTTGAAACTTGTCACACACTAGTAAGGTTTAATGATAAAATATATAATGTTTGGGAGTTCTGAGAAATTATTATAAGAGACGAAGAGTTGAGTAGACACTGAAAGGACGGCAGCTTAAACTGATAATTGCTGAAGGTGGGCGAGGCATACACAAAGCATCATTATATTTTTCTGTTTATTTTGAGTAGATCACAAATTCACATAATAAAATGATTCAATGTACAATATTGCAAAAATGAATGTCACTAAAGTTAAAATACAAACCACAAACAAGAGGTAGGCAGAAGAGGACAGTAAAAACAAATGCCTATTAGTCATGGAGGGCATTGATTCATCAATGATTTTGTTGATTACCTATTAAGTGTCAGGTTCTGTGCTAGGTCCTGGGGATATGCAGAGAACAACGCAGACAGGGCCCCTGCCTTGGCAGCCAACACTGTTACGGGGATATGTGCAAATAAATATGGGATTTCAATAAGGTGCGGAGCCCCAGAGGAGAAATCTCAGCATTTTGCAGGTGTAAAAGGCCATTTTTCCTAGTGTTTGAGCAGGAAATGCTGGTAGGGATTTGTCGCTGTGAGCGTTGCCCTCCAACGTTTTGATGGGGAACCACTTCCCAGTCCAGACCAGAGGAACCCAGCACCTGGGGATGTCATGGACAAACTCAGATCGTGTCCCTCTGGAGGGAACAGATGAGGATGGTTTCAGATGAAGGTAGTGTGCTATAAAAAGACCTTTTAGCATCCTCCCTTAGCCTCAAAGCAACAAGTCCATCTAGCCCTGGGACTGTATTTCTCCATTCCTTCATGAATTCATGGGACTTTAACCTGGTCCTTTCACAATTCCTGGAAAACAATTTTTAAAAAGTTTAAAACAGAAATACAAACTGTAGGATCTTCCTGGACTATTTTCTTTCTATAAATGAGTGGTCTGATTTCCCCATCATCAAAGACTCAGCACATGGTGCAGGGAGATGTTCCAAGCCTCTGGGCAGCAGTGTGAGCTCAGCGCAGGAAGGAGTTGCTCTTCTTCACGCCTGCTTGATTGAGGAGCGTAGTGGGCAAGGGCTTCGTGAAGGCTCCTGCTCAGACCTTCTGGGCTCTGTGTGTCCAAAGGCTGATTATTATAGCACCATCCGACGCATCAACCTCACCATCATCATTATACCTGCTTCCTCCCCCTCTGCCACCTTCCTGGGATGGACACCCACCATCCCTTGTGTATCATGGAGACCTGGTAAATGGTTAGCACAGAGTACCTTTCTATGGCGTGATCATGTGTTATCACATTGGACCACAATTTTATAGAGCATCCTAGAAGCTCTCAAATTCCTGACCTTCTCAGCATAATGAATTCTATTAAACTTAGTACCCACTGCAAACACCATTATTACTTATTACTGGATTTATGTGGGCCCAGCCTCTACCGCATATTTGAAGAGCACTACAAAATTTTGTTCAAGAAAATATTCCACTTTCGGGGCTGGGGATTTAGCTCAGCGGCACAGTACCTGCCTGGCAAGCGTGAGACCATGAGTTTGATTCCCAGTACCCGAAAAAAAGAAAAAGAAAAAAACAATATATTCCACTTTCATTTTTCAGTTGATAAAGTTGAGACTTAGAGATCTTGATTATGCCCGGGTCACACAGCTAGTATACGGCAGAGCTGACACTGAAACCAAATCCTATCTACAATGAAATCCGTAAAACCTCAATGACTGTTTCCTTACATGTTAGATTCTGCCTTTTAAGTCACTGCGTCATGTAAAAACGGATTTTCATTGCCTCATGTAAAAACGGATTTTCATTTTTAAATATTGCCAGCTTCTCAGAGCTTCTAATCAAATTTAGATACCACTGCTGCTGGCTGTCATTCCAACTACAGTGACTTAATTCAGGACAGTGTTTCAACTCCTGGATGCTGATTCAAAAAGCATGTTTTTTCCAGACACGGTGGCGCACCCTGTAATCCCACCACTCAGGAGGCTGAGGCAGGAGGATCACCATTTGAGGCCAGCCCGGGGTACATAATGAGTTCAAGGCCAGTCTAAACTGCATAGCAAAACCCTGTCTTGAAAAGACACACACAAAAAGCATATTTTTGTCAATATTTAGATTGATTTAAAGATAAAAAGCAAAGAATTATATGATAAAACCTCTTGCAGTTTTTCAAAATCCTAATGATGACTTGTCTCTATTTTGCACTCCATGGAGACCAGGCACTTTTCTAAGTCATGCACATGCCTTAGTGATATACCCTCAGAGCAACCAACACATAGGTTTCACAAATAAATCCACTTACAGATGAAGACAAAATAATTCGGTGACATGTTCAAGGTCAAGAACAGCACATGAAAAAGGGGATATTAAGTCCACACACGGTACCAGAAATCAATTTTAGTGAAAGAAAATCGGTATGACTTGAATCTCTTCCTTTAGCTGGAAACTTATTCCAGTACGTCCCTTGTATCCCAATAGCGGCAACTATATTTTTAAGAGTTAACCCATTGTAACAAAAAGCACTCACGGCACACACGGCAGGACTGTCAGCGATGGGGCCCTGTAAATGATAGCCAAGGCCAGTTGACGGCAGAACCTCAACTGATCACCGCGGGTCCATGAAATCTCCCATGCACAGGACACACAAGATTTTGTTTGACCTCACTTGGGTACAGAGCTTTTGTTGAGATACAGCAACTTGATAACTAGGAATTATCAGTGCCGTCTCTCCAGTGAGCATCTGTAGGAAACCGCGATCTAATCACGGGCATTGGTGAGGTCAGTAATGAACTGCTGGGATGAGCAGCTATGTGTTGTGACCAAGTCCCTTCGGTAGATGTGTCTACTGTAAGTTTCCAAGTGTCCATAATCAGAAGTCTTCGTGTACAGCGCCAAATTTAGGAATCCTACCTTTTCCATATTATGCACCAGATAAGAGCGAGTTTGAAGTCAATAATCTATGAAACGACCTAACAAGAACTCTTTTCCTGTTTCTGCTTCCAGGTTGAAAAGAAAACTCTTAAAAACTCTTGTAAAACTTTGAGCAGAATCAGATAAGCTGAGCAATGGGACGACCAAGGCTAAATGTCCCGGATGAAGGTATCCCGTAGAAGGTTTATACAGCACTTAATGCGTGTCTGTTTTTAGGGTGGTAAGTGGGGATGGTGGAGAAGTAGGAGTGGTTAACATGTAAGCGGTAGGGCTCCTGAGGGTCAGGTGAGTCCAGACACCTGCAGGGAGAAGCGCACCAGAGCAGCGGAGCAGAGCGTGTTGTGCACTGCACGGGCCAGTGACAGACTCCAATCCAGGCAACAGCCACGGTCCCCGGAGAGACTGACTGCTTGGATGCCTTTTCAGGGAGGGATCAACACCCCTGACTCAGAACAGCCTGGGTTGGCTTCCTCTCAGGACTCCCAGTGTTGAAATCCCACAGCCACTGGGGAAGGGACAGCTGCAGACATCCCGGGTCAGGGATCTCGGGTGGGCCGGCGAGGGATACCCAGAGGGTTTCTAGTTGAACACTCAGGCCCCAGCGCCACAGCCAGAGGCCAGGATCAGCCTTAACTTCAGCGGAGATGAAAGCACCATAATCAGTGCCCTGCCCCATCCTAACATATGCATGCTGAGATTATCCGGCACCCCGCCCTGAGCCTACTGCAGACTTACTGGGGTCACCCAGCTCAGACCTGGGCTCCGACTTGGACACTACCGCAGAATTGTAGACACCAGGTCATAGCGACAGGTTTAAAGGCATAGTCACAGAGAAATTTTTTTTTTTTTTTTTTTTTTTTCGTCTTTTGTTTTTTTCTGGGTAGAAAGAGTTTTTAGTGTTTTTGCTCTGTTTTGTTCTTATTTTTGTTTTTTCCTTCTTTCTTTCTCTCCTGTTTTATTCACCAGTTTCCCGAAGCTTGAGTGATCTCCCTTTGCCCTTGAGGCCTTGCTTCTGATCTTTCTGTTTAATATAGTTCTGGACACAGCCACAGTAATTAGACAAGAGAAAGAAACAGAAGAAATATAGCTAGGAAAGGAAGATGTTAACCTATCATTATTTGCTGATGATGTAATACTCTGCATAGTAGAACTCAAAAACTCCACTGAAAGACTCCTAGAATTAATAACCAAATCTGACAGCATAGCAGGATACAAAAAAGCAACACTCACAAATCAATAGCATTCCTGTACACAAATAATAAGCTGGCTGAGAGAGAAATTAGGGAAACCATACTTTTCATAATAGCATCAAGAAAAATGAAATATATAGGAATCAATGTAACAAAGGAAGTGAAAACTTGTACACTGAAAACTACAGTAACCTGAAAAAGGAGATCAAAGAGGATATTAGAAAGTGGAAAGATATCCCCTGTTCTTGGATAGACAGAACCAATATAGTGAAAATGGACATACTTCCAAAACTGTTACTCAGATTTAATGCAATCCAAATCAAATCAAAGTACCAACAGCACACATCAGAGAATTGCAAAAACAAAACAAAACAAAACAAAACAAAAACCCTACAATTCATATGGAACCAGAAGGGACCTAGAATAGCAAAAGTAATTCTGGGCAACAAAGGTAAGGTAGGGGGCATCAAAATCTCCAATTTCCTTTGAGGATGCGAACAGGTATTGCAGCAGCCATTGATGATTTCCTCCAATCTGTCCATAACTATGTAATGCTTGTATTGTTCCTATGCTATTTCGTAAATGGATGTATGTTTGTTACTGTGTGTTTTCAACAACAACCACTGAGAATAGTCAATGATTATTTGATTGATCACTCACATATAGCTCTATTTGTTTTCCCTGGAGACCACTTTGGAGAATCCAGGCTATAGTATAACAACCATTGATAACTTCCTGCCATTTCTGTCTGTAACTCACTATTATTTGTGTATTTGTTTTCCTGAGAAACTATCTTGAAGATACCAATAGGCAAAATAACAACCATTGATAATGTACTACCACTTTGTCTTTAATTTAGTTAATCCCATTGCTGTGTTGTCTTTCTTTTACTCTTTAAAATAAAAAAATAAAAATCTCCAATTTCAAGTCATATCACAAAGCTACTATGATAAAAACAGCATGGTACTGGAAAAAAAAAAAAAACAGGCCCAATGATCAATGAAACAGAATGAAGATGCAGAAACAACTCCAAGCACACTCAGCTACCTTATCTTTGACAAAGAGGTCAAACACCTTCACTGGAAAGATACCCTCTTTAATAAATGGTGCTATGAAAACTAGCTTTCCACATGCCAAAGATTAAACTTAGACCTGTATCTCTCACCATGCACTACACTAAAACCAAAATGGATCAAGGATCTAAATGTTAAAACAGAAGCACCATCTGCTGGAAGATAAAATAGGCAAAACTCTTCAACACATAGATGTTCAAGACAAAAACTTTATGAGCAAAACCCTGACTGCACAAGAAATATAAAGCATCAACAACTGGGATCTCATCACATCAAAAACCTTTTGTACATCAAAAGAAACCAATGGAAAAAAAAATTTACCAGCTAGTCTTCAAATGACTAATATCAAGAATATATAAAGAACTCAAAAAAAATCAGACGCCCCCCAATTTAGAGACCAAATCCAAAAATAAGCATATGAAATGAATAGATATTTCTCAGATGAAGAAGTACAAATAGCAAATAAATATGTAAAGAAATGTTCAACATCACTGGTTTTCAAGTAATGCAAATTAGAACAACACTGAGATTCCATCTCACTCCAGAAAGAATGGCTACTATGAAGAAATCAACCAATAACAAATGCTGGAGGGGCTGTGGGAAAAAAGGAAACTTTCTCCACTGTTGGTGGGTGTGTAAGTTGGTGCAACCAATATGGAAATCAGTATGGAGATTCCTCTAAAAACTGAAACTAGAGGTTCCATTTGACCCAGCTATTCCCCTCCTTGGTATCTTCCTGAAAGAGTTAAAAGCATCATACCACAGCCATATATGCACACCCATGGTTATAGCAGCACAATTTGTAACAGTTAAATATTGGAAACAACCCATCAACAGATGAATGGATAAAGAAAATATGAGGTACTACTCCGCCATAAAGAGGGATACACGAGATATTTTTAGGTAAGTGAATGCACCTTGAGGCCATACTTCTAAGTGAAATAAATCAGACACATGTTTAAATATAGCATTGTTTCTCATGTGTGAGAAATCAAAATAAAGTCCAAGTAAGGACTAGAATGGATGATCAATATTGGAAAGTAGGAAGAAGATGTTCAAATGGGAAGGAGAGCAAGGGAGAAGGCAGCAGTGAAGGAAGAAAAGGAAAAGAGAAAAATAAAAGGAAAAATAGACACAAAGCTTTTGTAAATAAGGAGGGGAAGAAGGACAGAAAGGCGGGGAGGGGGAAGGGGAAAAAAGAGAAGAAATCAAGACGTGCCATGCACAGGCGCAAACATCCTATGAGGAATGTGATCATTATGTATATCAAAAGGGTACCAATGAAATTAATTAGAAAACAATAAATCTACAATAATTTTTTTTAAAAAAGAGGAAGCCACCTCCTGTACTAAGTACAAGTCAGAGGAATTTAATCTCATCCACTTCTTTCGGGTGACCTGAAGCCCCGAGAGAGAGGGCATTGGCTCCGACTCACACAGCGGGGCAGCAGGGAACCAGTTTGCTTCACCTCTACGACTTCCTGCCAAGTCAAGATCTTTAAATTATGCGTGTACATCCCTGCTCTCTCCCTGCTCAACTCTCCTCAGGCATGAGGCCACGGCCAGTTTCCTGTGGACAGTGGCTGAGTGTGTGTCGGTGTCCATCCGGCTCCCTGAGGTCACTGTAACGGCCTGAGTGCAAGCCCAGGGTCCTCTCAGGCTTCCCTCGCAATCCAAAGGACTCAGAATGGCAGAGAGAATTTGAATTCACTTGCATTTGTCATCACTGAAGAATCTGCTAACTTCTTTATGCCAAGACTTGTGCTAGAAATGTAAAGATGCCCTCAGGAAATACCTGAGTCGGGGATGCAAATACATAGATAGGTGCTTCTAACGTAATGTGGTAAACTAACGAAATACGGGAAAGCACATGAGGGTCACAGCACAAGACGAGCACAGGGAACTGAAACAGGCTCCTCACATCTCTTCTGTCATAAAGGTTTTGCCTGAAATGGTGTAGAACCCCAATAAAAGTTGTTTCTTTCCTCTAGATATAATAAGGGGAAACACTTCAGATAATATCATCCTAAATAGATGTTATTTAGCAATAACCATGACCACTGTTGAAGCTTATTTCATGTCATGCATTTTACCAAAAGCCAAATGGATATTGCCTCACTTATGCTGTTCCTTCCTCAAGGCAGACAGAAAACGAGCTCAGAGAACTTCCACGTCCCTGGTAGGTGACAGGGCTGGTACTCAAGCCTCCGTCTGCCAGGTATCAGGCCTTCAGACTAAAACACTTTGCTATGTTAGTTGACTTATAATCTTAAAATTATGCTTATTTAAACTCGTAGGAGTTGTAATAAATCTGCAGCCTCAATTTTCCATTTCATATTACATCATAAACGTTTTCTATTGCTAGTGAGTTTGCTTCATTGTTACACTATGTCATCTACACTTTCGGGAAATGTTTATGATTACATAACAGTCCATGTACTGTACTTGCTTTAAATAGTAAAAAGCACAGATGCGAATATAGCTATCGTATACAATCTTATGCAGTCAGTTGTTTTCAAGGACTAACATAAGAAAATAAGTGTGGCATTG
>NW_004955411.1:5372074-5382782 GCF_000276665.1 Chinchilla lanigera
AAAAAAAAAAAAAAAAAAAAAAAAATGGCGTTGGTTTAGTTTTCTTCCCCATATCAGCATAAGAAAAATGAGAACTTTCCTTAACTGCCCACTATGACGCTTTGGAATGTCTGCTTTGTTAACAGTATGGCAACAGCATCTTTACAGGTACGTTTTTTCCATATTTAACACATCATTAAGATACAATTTTTTAAAGGGGATCACTTGATTATAGCCTGTATTTTTGTAGTTCTTGATGTGCCATCACGCCTGGCATCTTGCTTGTAACTTCTTAAAGTCCTCCACAGGATGAGAAACTACGTCTCAGAGACTGGGAACCACCTTCCAAACCACACACGAGCCAGTGGAAGAACTGGACTGGGTCTCAGGACTCTTTGTGTTCATTTTGGGCCTAAAAATACCTTGCACACTAAAAGTTATCACTATGCCTAAAAATGAACTGATTTGAGCTAAAATCTTTTCCCCTCAGCGTTATTAGTATTCCAGAGACATACACGCACACACAGGTTATCTGCCCCTGAAGAAGTACAGTACTGCCTTAGTAACCCTTTGTCCCAATTCCTTTCATTAATAATTGAACATTTATTTACATGTCAGAAATGATTTGCATATAAAGACACCAAAATTAAAGAAACAGGTTTAAAACAAAATGTCTTTTATTTGAATACTGGCTACATCCTGCCGAGATGCAGAATGTGCTGAGAATGAAATTCTTCTAAGGAGAGAGCCAAAACAGGCAGCACGTACAATTAAGATGGGAAAAATAAAATTTCTAATATAACACAAGCACCAAGTAGCCACATTAGCATTCTGTGAAGTTCATGTAAGGAATTCCTTCATCAGATAATTTGCAGCTTCACGTATTTGAGTCACGAGCATTTGGAATTGCCAAAAATGTAATATATATAGCTAGACATAGAGACATGTATTAAGCCACACCAAATGCAAGTGTATCATGTTTATTAAACACCTGTAATGAAAACAGTGCTTGACAATTAAAATTCTTTGTTTAAAAAAAAAAAAACTCATGTTCAGATTAGAGGTGATAGTGTTACCTTTGTTTCTAACATAAAACACTGATCAATCTGTATTGGAATTTATCCTTTAAGGTACGAAGGACATGCTCCGCCCGCTGTCACAGGATGACAGGTACTTGCAGCGCAGCTCCTCTGGGTGCTCAGAGCAGCAGCAGGACGAGTCTTAGGATCATCAAGAGGCTGCATGAAAATAAACGAAGGGCGAAGGGTCACACAGGACAAAGAGCCGTAACCAGCCATGGCTTCTGTGCCTCTCCTCCCTCCACTCTCCCAGCAGGAGGGACCTCACCCTCCCTGAACTCCAACTGCCCAGACCCAACTGAAAAAGGTTAACGGAACGAATGAGAGAAATCAGAACTCTCTGTTCCGGAAACCTGGGATGAGGACTTTTGACAGGAGTGTTTGGGAAGAAACACCAACTTTCAAAAGCTTGTCAGGCAAAGCAACTGGAAAAGAAGAACCAGGGTGCCGGGCGTGGTGGGGTTTACCAGTAATCCCAGCACACGGGAAGAGTGAGGCAGAACGACCTCAAGTCTGAGCTCAGGCTGGACAACTTAGTGACTTAGTACGACCTCATCTCAAAAATAAAACTTTTAAGTGGCGAGGGGGCTGGACATGCAGCTCAATGCAAAGTCCCTGGGTTTAAGTCTGAGTACCACTGTAAATAAATAAATATCCAGGAACAACTGGGGGCTCAAAGGAAGGTTATTATTGCAGTTCCAACTACTTTCCTCTGCCTGCGGCCTTCTTAGTCAATCAACCACACTTCCAAGTTTTCCCAGCACCAAGCATCATTTTCAGAACTGCAAAGCTGCGCTTCATAATCACACTGTCCCCTCGCTACAGACACAACACACAGCCACAGAGAAACTCTGAGAAATTCTACAGAGCAGCAGAAAAAACATTAAAATTATTCATCACGCCACAACCCAGAGAAAAAAACACTAAGTTCAAAGTATTTCCTTTTTATCTTGTTTTACACACATTTTACTTATTTATTTATTTATTCATTCATTCATTCATTCATTCATTCATTCTTTTGAGACAGTGTCTCCCCGTGTGGTTCACACAGCCTTGAACTCGCTAAGCAGCACAGGCTGGCCTTCAACTTGCAGCGATCCTCCTGCCTCCGGCCCCCCGGTGCTGGAAGGACAGGTGGGTGCCCCCATGCCTGGGCTATGCACACATTTTTAGAAAACTATTTACACTGCCTTTGGTAGGTCTTAATTCTGTCTTATTTATCATTATGAGATTAAGATTTTCTAATACCTCTGAGCAGTTTCTGAACACATGGAATGCAAATACCTGCTCAGTGTCTCATTAAATGGACAAAACATTCACTGAAATTTATTGAAAATATTTACTCAGCTGGGCGTGGTGGCGCACGCCTGTAATCTCAGTACTTGGGAGGCTGAGGCAGGAGAATCACTGCGAGTTCGAGACCAGCCTGGGCTGTAAAGTGAGCTCATGGCCAGCCTGAACTGCACAATGAGACCCTGTCTCAAAAAGAAAAAAGAAAAAAAAAAAAATTTACGAACCACTTCCTTACAGTGAATCTGTAGGATGTTCCTAATTTTTCAGTTTATGTTTCCATTCAAAATAAAGCTGCAACGAATATCAGCCTTTATGTACATATCATTTCTTTGAAAAAATTCCCAAAAGTAAAAATGTGTATCAAAGAAAACAAACAAGTTTATGGTTTTCAACATATAAAGACAGTTTCCAGGAACAATTAAAAATATTATCTCCAACTTTAAATTTGATAATATTCTTATGGATGGAATTACTGGGTCAAATTAAGAGAAACTTGATGTTATTTATCTTTTTAAACAGCATTAAATTTTTCTCCCTTAAAAACTCAAAAGTAATTGCATCAGAATGCCACTGTCCAACACTCTAAATGAGACTTATGAACATATTTATTCCTGTAGGTGAGTTAATTTTAAGGAAAAATGAGGCTAAACGTAGCTCTTTATTCTGAAGAAGGTATGCATGGACAGGAAGTCTGATACAGCAGCGATGCCCTCTGTCCCATAAGGGCTCCACGCGCACACACAGACTCACTGATCCCTGATATAAATCTTTACAGCCATGAGTATTATAATAAAAAATTACTTTGACCTTTCAAATCAAAATTAATTTTTTACTTAAAAAAGTCAGTATTTCAAAACGATAGACATATAGATCAAAGAGTTCTTCTTACCTTAAACCTGCAACCAGCCCGGCGGGCATTATCTTCTTGGATCTCTTAAATCTCACGCCCATGATGGTGGCCAGGAAGAAAGCTGTAACTGAAAGCCAAGCCAGCCATGAACCCGGGCTTCCCGTTACCAGTCCTTGCTTGTGAAATGAACGCACATCATTTCAAAGCTTTCAATATAATGCTTTTAGATAGTACCGAGTTGCTGTTTTCTTGAAGAAATAAAGCACTGCATTAAAACAGTTTGCAAACTAGCCTGTTAAAAAGTTTCTGAGTAAACACACATGCTAAAATCCACTCAACCTGAAATATCTTCAAAAGTCTGTTTCCTACCCTTGACCTCTGCTCATAGAAGCCTCCCGGAAGGCTAGACCCATGTCTCACGTAACTTTCCTTGGAAACACGAGGTGGTATGCTTGGACAGCAAGAAGCACCCAGGAAATGGTGAAGTGGACGCAACGGCCCATGTGTGTAACCCCAGCACTCTGGGAGGCTGAGGCAACAGGATCTTGAGCTTGAGCCCAGCCCAGCAACCTAATGATTTAGCAAGACCGTCTCTAGGCCAGTGTTCTCTCTTGCACGGTGGGCCACCCTTGTGCTGCAGGGTGCACCACTTCTCCTACTTTAACCTGGCCTAAACTTGCTCTGCAGAGCCTGTTTCTTTCCTTACCTTTAATAAAACTTTGCTACCATTAAGAAAAAAAAAAAAAAAAAAAGACTGTAATAAAAATAAAAAGGCCCTGTGTCCATTCTAGTACCACAAAAAAAAAAAAGAAACTCAATGTAAGTAAAATGACATTTTTAAGAAGTGAGATCAGATTATAAAATAATGTCAAGAAGGCTGTACTTGCTGTGTAACTTTCCATTCTGAGGGATCTGAGGTCTGGAGACTAACAGTGCTATTCAGAGGTACCGCATGAGCCTTCTACGAACCACACCCATGGGACTGCGGGGGTGTTTTATGCAAGAGATTAGGGCAGTGATGGCAACACTTTGAGATGAGGGCCTGAACTGCAACCCAGAACCCACCTACTTATTGAAAAGCACCAACACTGCAATCAAACCTGAATACTGAGGTTTCAGTTTAGGAAAAACAACTCATATGTTATCATCTTTTGTCTTAAAAGAAAAACAATTAACACGCATGCTATAGGTTCACCACCACGGGATCAGGACGCTAATGCCAATGAAAGAACAAGGTGACGGTTCGTATCTGGATATGCTCATAGGTGGGCTCTGGGGAAGTGACGGGGTCGTGGGCATGTTTTACAGTGACATGTGATTTGGGAGCGAAGCTGCGCGGGGTGGTCGGTCACTGCAGTGTGGGCTGGAAGGGCCGATCTCCTTCCCTCACCCCTAGATCTCTGCTTCCTGCCGCCACGTCCTGAGGAATTCTCCCCTGCCTCGCCGCCCTGCCTTGGAGCCAGCCAGCTATGGACTGAAACCTCCACAAACTGGGACCCAAAATCAACCTTTCCTTTTTTAAATTGTGGGCGTTCAGTACTGTGTCTCAGCGATAGGAGAACTCAGACAAAACAGCTTTCAAAGAAAAACCACTTCTTGATACAAAAAATAACACTATAGACGATAAACATACGTAAACTACTTAAACACACGTCAACGAAATGCCCAACGTATTTATATCTCGCTGATATGGTTTATCTTCTGACATAATCTCATTCAAAATAGCCCTAACCTATATTTAAAATAAAGGAGGAAAATAAGGAAGGAAAAACCCCACCAGATCGCTTTGTCCCCCTCAAATATAAAACAGGTAAAATTTTGTGTTCATTTGAATTTTCCCCATATCCCACCACAGGATTTTGAATAAGAATTAAATAACTGCATTTCACTTTCCAGCTAGACAAAAAAGAAAGGCGTGTATGCTGTGGGTTTAAACACACAGGTTTCCGTTCTTTCCTTCTGTGGACATTCTCTTACTGACCACAGCAGAGGAAAAGCTAAATGCGTGAGCCCTGCTATTGTCAAGTATCTTTGGGCAAAGCAGATGCTAGAAGGTGTTCGTGATTCAATCACATAATATAATACTGTCTCTCTTTAGACACTGTATTTTCTTGTCAATGTAAAAACTATGCTAAATGTACATTTATAACAACAAGCGGAAATCCAAAAACACTTCCTTGTTTTTTCTAATTTAATTCCATTTGTCTAGTAACAAGTTTTATAGAAACTTCAGCTGGAAGGCATGGTAGCAGTACTATTATTTTTTATCAGTTCTGTCTAGCAAGAAACAAGAGTGGTACAACGCACATGGCCACTTAACATCCAACAGCATGTTTTCTCAGGGTTCAATTCTCTGTAAGTGGGGAAAATGTGTTACTTACACAGTGACACTTTAATATCTCGTTTGTCATTGGATACCCGGTAAGCTCCATAGCCAGCAGAAAGTCCAGCCAAAAGACCAGCAATCAGAGATGGAACGCTACCTGGGGGGAGAAAGTACGAGCTCATAAAGACAGGCCCAACACAAAGGCAATTAATTCACGCCATGCTTCAAGTATAACACGCGCACCTTCAAATGTATTTCTAGTTAGCTGGGCATCAGAACCGAACAACGCCAAATTAAGGCTGGGCCTCTTCACAGATAGTGTCTAAGAAATGGCTGTTTCCTGTTGAACCCCAAACGCAAAGCAGGGGAACTGTCAGCCAGCGCACCGCAGCGCCGGGGCAGAAATCACAGTGGGGCGGGAGAGACCCTGCCTTGTGACGGCGGCTTTGGCACTGCGTCATCAGTTGACTTCTTTGGTGCTACTCTGCTCCTCTTCACTTTGGCCTAGTCTTTTCACTAGGGGGGTGGGACGAGGTCACAAGGGACCCAGTGGTCCTGGGAGCTCACAGTGGTGACAGGGATGCACCACACGAAGCGCGGACTGCTTCGGTGCTGTACGATTAACACATCTTCAGGCCTCAAGAGGCCAGGACTCACGGCCCGCAAGGGACTATCGAGAGAAGGGCTGGTCCCACACACGCCGCAGCCAGCCAGCCCCAAGCCACCTACCCTCGACACACACACACACGAAGCAGTGCCTGGACTGCGAGTGACACAGCCAGTGACATGACACAGAATCATCTTATTTAAACCCTGTTAGATCAGAATCCCCGAGGGCAGGAGCAAGGTATCTTTATCTTTTTACTAGCATAGGCAATTCAGACGGCCAGCCAGGTTTAAGAACTGTTACAGTCCATGCACACACACGTTTGTACACACATGCACACAGCCTTCCTCATATCCTTCAGAAAGGTAGACAAAAGTATCTAGTTATTCTTTCCCGTTCTGTAATAGAAGCTATTCAGATACGTCTTCAACAAAAAATACTTTTCAATAATAATCTTAGCAGGACTTTAAACTGAGTCCTTAAAGCAGGTTACGGAACACCCTCTTGTGAGTATCTACAGGTCTTCCTGGGGCACCGTCCTCGTCCGTCCTTCAGACGCATAGAACTCCACTCGGAAGGCCAAGGTGAATGACAAGCAGCAGCAGGGACCCTAGGAACAACCCGTTCGAAAACGGCAGCCCCTCGGCTGCGAGAGCACTGTGCTTCTGGCCCCTGGCTTCCAACCCTCTCTAAGGAAGGAGGTTAACTTGTGGCTGGGTAAAACTCGCTTTTTCACTCAAATTCAAATTCACCAGTGTCACAAAAGTAAAACACTCACTGAAATAATCTTTTCAAAAAATTTCACTAAAATATAAGAAACAGAAACATGAGATATCATGACTTATAAAGGCATCTACCTTAAAACAAAGCAAAGCAGAAAATCTTGACCTTGCTTTATTTTCCACAAAAACTTTCAGTAGTCAAACAGGGTTTTCCCTTCTTTTGAATAGAGACAACCTGGATATAGTATGTAAGTGCTGCACTGACCCACAGGGTCATCCACAGGGATCATCTTATTTAAACCCTGTTAGATCAGAATCTCTGAGGGCAGGAGCAAGGTATCTTTTATCTTTTTACTAGCATAGGGAATTCAGAAAGGCCGGCAAAAGTATCTAGTTATTCTTTCCTGTTCTGTAATAGAAGCTATTTAGATACTAACTGAGTACCAGTATAACTCAGTACTTTTACACGTTATGTAAACAAAAGCGCTTACTTAATAATGACTGGTCCAGAAGTTTTAATCAGTTAATTATGCAACTCATAACTGCAGGTTAGTGTACAGCAGACAGAGGCCCGGAAGCCCCAGGTGGGCGGCTCTGTCCTGCTCACCCGTGTGGCCCCTCCCCCACAAGTCCTGCCCATGACAAGCGTGTCTCCGGCCCTCTCCCAGGCATCTCTGGCTTCTTGTCCTACTTACAGCCCTCCGCGGATCTAGCGCGCCTGCCAGCTCCCCATGGGTCCCCTGGTCAGAATTCCGCTTCAGGCTTACCTCTCCGCTTATACCCTAAAATGCCTCCAAACATCACAAGGGCCGCATAACCGAAGCCGATCAGGTCCATTGGTGAGGCCGCAGCTCTAGAGCAGGAGGACAGGGACAAACACACAGAATAAAAGCAGTGCAGGTAAGAGTGACAGGCATCCCACAGAATCGCAGGATTACCTCCCCAGCCCACTACCGAGAGGCCCAACACGGGCCCCCTGCCCCCCCCCGCCCTCCCCCACACAGGCTCACCAGCCAGGCTGCCAGGCTTTCGGTCCTTGCAGCGACGAGCAAGGGACAACTCAGAACAGAGAGAAGGTGGCGAGCTCACCTCAGGCTCTACACTTGATCTGGGCCAAAATGCCGAGAAGCGATAAGCATTTGCTCACGCCCACATGATACAGATGTAGTTTGTTTTTTTTTTGTAGTAAGGTTTTTTTTTTGTACCGGGAATTGAACTCTGGACCTTGCGCTTGCCAGGCAGGTTATGTGCCGCTGAGCCCTTCACCTCAGGCTCCCCCCGGGCTGGCTGCGCCTCCTCCCCCGACCCTGGGCCCCAACACTACCATCTTCGCGATGCACCTCCAGCCTGCAGCGTCCCCCGCTCCCCCCACAGCCCCACTGCCCTCTGCACCCCTGCCCTCCAACGCCTGCCCCGACCTCTGCCCTTCGCAGCACTCCAGCCCGCTCCAGCACACTAGTCTGGAGCAAAAGGCTTCTTCCTCCTCTGAATTCCCCGCCTTCTGCCACTCCCTCTTCTCATTCTGGCATCTTTGTGCAGGCACTCATCCCTCCACCTCTCCTCCCTGGAGAGCAGAAAAGGGGCAGTGTGGCCCTTCCGCGGTCAAAGCAACGATTCACCCCACATCCGCTTTGTCATCCGCTCCCCCGCAGTGCCTCCTCCGTGGTGACCCAGACGCCACTCGATGGCAAATCACCAGAAGACACACCAAGTCCTGCCAACGAGTTCACTGAATAACAGTGAGTCCTGCTGCGTGTCTGCCTCAGCAGTGGGCTAAAGAGCACAGTATGCTCCAGCCCGGACCCTAAGACGCAGCAGGAGTGTGCTGGCCGAGGGCCGCAGAGGCACACGCTGGCTCCTGCTCCTCAGCCGCGCCCTTCCTGACACGCGTCCCTCCAAGGTGAGGAAAACAGATGAGTGTAAAGTTCCTCGAGGGCAGCCAGGCCTGGTGGCGCACGCCTGCAATCCCAGCACTCAAGAAGCGGAGGCAGGAGGATCACTGCAAGTTCGAGGCCAGCCTGAACTGCACAGTGAAACCCTATCTCCAAAAGACAAAAAAAATAAAAAATAAAGTTCCCTGAGGCTTTTTTGTCTTTTTGAGACAGGGTCTTACCTTGCAGCTCAGGTTGGCCTTGAACTCACTACATAGGTCAAGCTGGCCTGGAACTTGTGGCAGACCTCCTGCTTCAGCCTCCCAAGTGCTGGAATTACAAGTGTGCACCACCACCTTAGTTCTTACATCTCCGCTTCCTCCATGGGAAAATCACCTTTGTAAACATGAGGAACGGTGTGTGAGATTTCTTGTGTATTCTTTCAGTTTTCTCAGTGCCTATCAGTTAGGTGATCCAGGATTCTACTCCCTGCGGTAACTAGTAATGACCTAACACAGAAGAACAGCAAGGAGGTGCTGGGCTCACCTCAGAGTAGGGAAACTTCCTGTGAGGAAGGGTCTGAGGAGGACAATCTGAGGACAGGAGGAACACAGGAGAGCTCACCTGGACCCAAGACGTGGCAACGACAGACCTAAAGTGTAGGAAGGACCCGGATCCCACAGCACGTACTGGATGACGCATAAACAGGTAGTTGTGACAATGTGAGCAACCACCAGGAGACAGGCCACATTCTGAGGCCTTACCTGTAACATCTTGCAACCACTACCTCACGACACTGTACAATAAGTGCTGCCTTTTTAATCTCTTTTCAGGTGATGAAACTGAGGCTCAGAGAAGGCAGGCAATGCTCCAAAGTCACACAGCACGGCCAAGATTTAAGATGAAGGCAAGCCTCACATGCTCTTGCTGCTCCAATAATAACAGTGACCTTCTCTTTCACCAATATTTAGGCCTGATGTAGGTCAGGCCACTTCTGTTTCCGCACACCGAGAAGAGAGAGGCAGTGTGAATTTGTGAGTCGGGCGTGCAGTGAATCACACCATATCACGACCGATGTTTACACTGACTGTCATTCAGTGGCATTTGTCAGTGCAGTAAAAAGCCAAGAAAAGCCCTCAGACCCGGCCTTGGTCTTGCAGAACCTGGGCACGGCACAGTAGCAGGAGGAGGCGGATGCTGAGTGAGCCTCCTGAGATGCCCGCGGAAGGGCGCCCAGGGAAGCAGGGTCCCGGCTGTGCCCTCAGGGGAAGCAGGGCTAAGAGTGAAGCCAGCTGCCAGGAAGAAGCAACGTGCACTCGGCCTCCTGGCACGAGAAAGCAGGGCGCGTTCTCAAGACGAAAACAGATCCAGCGAGGCCACGCAGAGAGGGCCAGGCGAGAAGCACACGGGCGGCGCACTCGGGTGAGCCCGCAGCAGCCTGGCTTCCGTCCTGAGGGCAGTGGGACCCGGGAGGTGAGCGCCACACTCAGACTTAGATTCCAGCAAGCGCAGCCCGGCACGGCGGGAGCCGGCGGCCGTGGACTGGGCAGGGGCGCGGCTGAAACCCGCGCGCTGGCCGGGAGGGTGGAACGGGGCGGGTGAACTCGGGGCTTCAGGAGCGAGAATCAAAAGGCCTAGAAGTGGTGATTGAGGGGTGGGGACAAATCCGAAAGGACACAGCCCTCGGCCTCTGGCTTGGCAGGGCCCTTAGGGGGGGGACAGCCCTGACCCTGAGAACGCCGGGCAGAGGCAGGTGTGTGGCGGACGGAGAGGCGGCCAGGACCGACAGGACGCACCTGGCAGTCAGGAAAACACCCTTCCTCACGGGTCGGGCGCTCGCCAGCCCTCTCCGGACAGCGAGAGAACGAAGGGCAGACTTCCCGCCACGCACCGAGTGACAGTGACGCCCCACACGGACACAGTCCCTCCGCCTGGGGCAGGGCGACCACGCCGGGCTCTCCCCGCCCCGCCTCGGCCCGCC
>NW_004955411.1:5383904-5388344 GCF_000276665.1 Chinchilla lanigera
GGAGGAGAGGGAGTTTGCAGAGCTGTGTCCAGTCCCGGGAGCTCACCTGGCCCCCCGCGTGCCGTGCCAGCGCTCTACCCGCGAGCTGCAGCCCCAGCCCCGGGGGTTTTAGCAGCGAAGTTAACTCATCCCTGCGGAACCCAGGCATTTCACACACTGTCTGACAGGGTGTCCCCATTTTCCGTGGAGGGAACCAAAGCCCAAACAGGTGAAATGACCAAAGTCCAAGCCGGCGCCAAAGTCCAAGCTGGTTTCGAAGCCCCCGCGCTCGTCATGCCACTACAGGGCCACGGAGCTGCGGTTGGGCGGCCAAGACCGTGGCTTCACGCTACAGGCCGGGCTGGCTGGGCTCCGGCATCTGGGAGTGGCGCGCAGTCTGACAGCCGGGAAGCTCTTTAAATCCTGTCTAGTCCAGCATGACCCTTCCCGAGAAGGAACCTTAGGCTCTCATCGCGTTTTGCCTTTAGGCCGAGCAGAGTATCTTATACGACAGTCCTTCAGGAATTTGAAGGCTGTCCTCTAGGAGCGGGGCAGCTCTGAGATTTCATAGAGCTGAGAATATCAGAATTCCCCAGAATACAAAAAGGAAGGAAAGAGCCCTAAATCTTGTGACATTTTTTAAAAATGTTTTTTATACTATGGAGTACTACTTTGCCATAAAGAAGGATAAACTTGAGTCCTTTTTAGGTAAACAGATGCACCTTGAGACCACGATGTTAAGTGACTTAGGAAACTATCACAATGTTTCTTTTATATGAGAAACCGAAAGGGTAAATCAGAAGCAAAGTGGAGGATGGATGTCAGAAAGTAGGAAGATGTTCAAATGGGCAGGGGAACAAAGGAGGGGGTGCAGGAAGGGAAGGAAGGAAAAGGGATTTTAAAAAGAATGGAAGGGAAAATGGAAACAAGCATTTGTAAATGCAGAGGGGAAAAAGGGTTGAACAGAGCAGAGGGAAAGGGGGATAAAAGAAGAATTAAGACATTTTATGCACAGGTACAAATTCCCTATGATGAATGTGACCACTGTATATGGCAAATATGTACTAATAATTCTTTTTAAAGTGAGGTGGGGGAAAGGGCTACTGAAGCACTAAACACTGCTAAAAATACAACAAGCTGACTTTCCCGGGGAATTGTGATATGCCAACCTCTAAGAGAATTTGCAGACTGCATTGTAGTCAAGAATGTACTTTGAAATTACTAAATGTGACAGTGTAGAAAAATTTTCCTTTTAAAAAGAATGATAGCTGGGGGTTGTGGCACACATCTGATTTATTTAATAAATCACTAGGCAGGAGGCTGAGACAGGAGGATTACTATAAGTTCGAGGCCAGCCTGGGCTACAGAGTGACCAGCCTGCACTACGTAGCAAGACCCTGTCTCAAAACAAAACAAAACGAAAACACGAATTATAAAAACATAGCTGTATCAATCAGTGGAAAGTGCCTTTCAGAGAGAACTTGGTATTGCTGTGTCTATGTATTCTTTATTTGCAGGTTTAATTTTCTAAGCGGTATGTTTATCAGATGTGCACATGTGCTGTGCCTGCTTGAAGTTCAGTGAAAGCCAGCAGGAGTGATGTGTAGTAGTCATGACTTGTTGATATTTCTATTATAAACTTTAATTTTGAATTGCTTATGCACAATAATTGGATTTACATCGTATTAGGCAGAAAGTTTACCAGGATTTCAGCTACCCTTTGTGAATCTTGATTGAGATTCTTTATAGGCACCAGAAACTTGCTTTTAAAATAAGAACATAGATACAGGTAAATGGGTGCAATCTGAGACCATACTCATGAGTGAAGTAAATCAGACTCACATAGGTAAACATTACATTGTCTCCCTGATGTGAGAAACTGAAAGAGCAAATGAGGTCCAAAATGTAAATAGATACTGTGAGATGGGAAGAAGTTGTTCAAAAGGAAAAAGGAACTAGGGAGGGGGAAGGGAAAGGAAGGAAGGGAAAAGGAAAAAACTGCAGGACGGTTACATTACTAGTGTCTCTTACTTCACTGAGAAAGGTTTGTGCTAACATCGATTGGAGAATTTTTTACCCCCATATCTTGTACCCTGAGTAACTACTCTAAAGATAACAATACGCAATGTATTAACTATTGTTGTTCTCCTATTATTTTGTTATGAAATTTTGTTTTACTTATTTCCATAAAATAACAAAAACAAACACACAAAGCCAGCCTGGGCTATGTGGTGAGTTTAAGACCACGCTGAATTACACAGCAAGATCCTGTCTCAAAAATAAATACATACATAAAATTAATATTTCATTACAAAAATAAGAACACAGAAAATATTTCTTGTAATCAGCTCCTTAACCAAGAGTTATGTGTGTTTATAGTTTCAGGTGGTTAACTGGGTGAGCAAGATCACTTCTGTATTGAATAAAAATAAAACTTCTAGAAACTTACATTTTGAAAGTAATGACAGAACTTAGCTTAGTATTATATGTTATTTGTATCATTTAAAGCTAATGAAATTGGATGAAAATTCTAAGTTTTATGTCCTATATACAAACACATAAAATAATTTATAAAGTGAAATACATCCAACATGTAAATTTCTTTTTACTTTTATTACAGAAAAGTACCTTGAATACTTACTTAATAATCTTGAGTGGTTATTTAATAAATCACTAGGCAGGTGGTATGTTTCTTTTTTTTAATTTTTTTATTTTGTTTTTGGTTTTTCTCCGGTACCAGGAACCAAACTCACGACCTTGCACTTGCCAGGCAGGTGCTTTGCCGCTGAGCTAAATCCCCAGCCCCAGGTGGTATGTTTCAATAGATACATATTTTCTGAAGAAGGATTGCAGTCATTAAACAAAAACCAGTGAAATGTGTATCAGAAATTATGACATTCTAAAACTCTTTTGTGTTAAAGTTTTTTTGTTTTGTTTTGTTTTTTTTGTTTTTGTCTTTTTGAGACAGGGTATTGCTATGCAGTTCACACTGGCCTTGAGCTCACTTTATAGGCCAGGCTGGTCTCCAACTTGAAAGATCCTCCTGCCTCAGCCTCCCAAGTGCTGAGATTATAGGTATGTGCCACCATGCCCAGTTGTGTTAAAGTTTTAACTCAAAGCAATGATTCAAAAATAAATTTCAGAAAGTCTAGGATAGAATTTGTTCTGTTTCTTCAAAAGAATCTCTGTAATTTTTTGCAAGGCTAATATGAATTTAATCAGAGTTTACTATTTCTTAAGTTTAAAATTTTGTTAGCTGTCATAAATGATGGTCAAGAATTCACTCTTCGGAAACATTCCTTCGTTCACATACCTAAATGGTTTCAGTGAGACTTAGCAATATTTAAATATGCATCTTACCTGCCGTTTTAAAAAGGTTTTGGCTTTTGACCATTTTGATTTTGTCTTTTCAAAAGTATGGCATCTCTACCAATTAAACCGAGAGACCTCTTACTAGCAAAACAATGTGGGAGACAGTGAGAGTTTGTGAGAAGCACTCGACTGATAATAAACACAGCAAATAATGCATAGTATTTATACAATCAAAGAAAACATCTCCTCAAACCCGCAATTTTGTGTGCAAGTCTAGGTCTCAAGAGCTGATAGCTTATCTAGGTGTGGTGGTGCATGCTGCAATCCCAGCACTCAGGAGGCTGAGGCAGGAGGGTCATCGTGAGTTTAAGGCCAGCCTAGGCTACATAGCAAGTTCAAGGCCAGCCTGAACTGCATAGTGAGATCCTGTTTTAAAAGAATAAAAAAAGAATTGATTATTTTATGATTTTGTAAATTAGGTTATGTATGAAACAAAGAAGGAAAATATATTGAGAAAGAATTATGTTTGCACAAGACTTCTTTAATGTGTTACATTTCTTAAACGTAAACACATACTTTAATGTACGTTTAAGAAATCAAACAAGACACTGGCATGGTGGTGCATCCCTGTAATCCCAGCTCTCGGGAGGATGTGGCAAGAGGAGCGCCGTGAGTTCAAGGACAGCCTGGGCTCCAAAAGCAAGACTCTGTCTCAAAAAAATAAAAAAAGAGAAAGAAACCAAATAAAGTGACAAAATTTCAGTGTCATGTATGTGTCCATGACAAAAATAAAACCATTTTGATGGTTAAAAAAAAAAAAAAAAAGACGATTGTCTGAAAAACTTCCACTTTTCAAGTCAAAGTAGCCAAGAGTTAAGGGCAATGTTCTGTTGCCCCGATTCAGTGTGGTACGTAAGGGCATATGCTGTACAGAGCGCCTCGTCGGTGAGATGTGACAAGATCAGCTCCGCATTGTAAGGGGCCAATGCACTTGCTCCCAGAAATGCCCCTGTGCTCACCCGCGGGATATTTCAGTTGCAATCTCTGAATCAAAATGGGCCAGTTCGGTGACCAGTAGGATGACGCTTGTTGCTGTGGACCGCCCATGCCAGTTCAGTGACCAATAGGATAACGCTTGTTGCTGTGGAC
>NW_004955411.1:5388444-5397253 GCF_000276665.1 Chinchilla lanigera
GCTTGTTGCTGTGGACCGCCCATGCCAGTTCAGTGACCAATAGGATAATGCTTGTTGCTGTGGACCACCCTTGCCAATTCAGTGACTATTTTTGACTGAATGCGGATTTTTTTTGGAAAGCAAAAATCTTTTGATTGACTTAGACGTATTTAACTGTCGCAGCCTTCCTTGTGAGAGTCAGTCTCCGTGTGTGTTTCTACATCCGCTCTCCCCCAATGTCCAAACGCAAATTTCTTTCTGTATATTGTGGGGCATGTTCTGTTTTGCCTATTTACCTCTCTAATCAAGTTGGATGTATCTTTCCATTGTGATTATGATAACACAGTCTTTTAGCCTTGTTTCTCAATGATGGGGTCATGTTTGCATTGGTATAATAATAAGCTGACCTCGTCTTCATTATCTGACGTTCTAAAAAATACGGTCACACAGAAAAATAAGTAAAACATGATCACCATATTCACAATGTCAAGAAGTCACAGTACATGGGAGGTGGAGGCAGGAGGATCACAAGTTTGAACCCAGTGTGGACAATTTAATAACTTAATGAGATCTTGTCTCAAAAACAAAATCTGGGGATCTAGCTCTGTGCAAAGGCCCTGCATTTAATCTCCAGTGATGCCAAAAAAAAATCACAAAAATTAATCCACAAGCCAAGTCCAAGATGGACCATCAAGACCATCAATATTAATAATTACAATACATTTCAGTCACATCACTGAGTTATGCAACAAGGGACAGATAAACACGATCCTGAACTGCAAATCATGGCTGCCGACATCCGGGGAAAACAGGCAGCAGCCACGACAGAAAGTGGACAATTTCTGATCCGCACTTGACAACAGACAGTGCTGCTCCACCCTCCAAGACTGTGTGGGTCTTGTGCTTTTCCTCCATTCTTCTGTACTCACTGCCAAAAAAAAAGACCTTTCAGTTCTCAAGAAGGGCTTCCCAGTGTTTGCAGTGCTAAACTTGGGACGGTTGATTGCCCCACCGGGCCCCCTTAACCCCAAGGCTCGCTCTCCTTACCTTGCTCCCACCGATGGCACTGAATTTCTCCAGAACGTTTCTCCTGGGTTCCTCTTCCCTAAAGGTGATGAAACAGCACTTTGTCTTTTGTGAGACTTTGGATCCACTGAAAAGTCAGCGGCCTTGAACTGGACACAGGGAAAGCTCCGGGCTGATGTCGCCTCTAGGTCAGGTGCTAAAGGGAACTCACTGGAAATAAGGTCCCTCAAAGGCCAGAAAAGGCAGGAAGGAAGCCCACTGAGAATTCTAGAAGGAAAAAAGCAGGTTGGTGGTGGTGAGCATAAACTACACCCTGAAGAGGAACTCACCTCGCCAAATCACCGAAGTATGAGACATGACCAAAATATATAATGACTATTTAAATTTAAAACTTTTACTACAGTAAAAGACACATTGCCTTCAATCCTCCTCCAAATACTCCCCTCGCTCCAAACATAGTTAGCGCACTTGCTACTTTCTAGAATGGTTCTGGAATCCTCTTTTGTGACTGTCTTTATAAGGCAAGATCAAAAATATGATGGAAGATGCCACCAAGTACCATCCAACAGAGACACCGGCTTGTTAAAAACATACAGTGTGTCCTCATCCCCCTCACACAGCAGATCTGCACCATGCAACTTCCGGCTCTTCCCCAAAGTGAAGACGACCATGAAAGGCAAACATTTTAATTTGATTCGAGACATCGAGGCAGCAACAATAGCACAACTAAAGACACTCATGAAAGGGACGTCCAGAACTGCTGCAGAAAGTGGCAAGAATGAGAGAAGTGTGTTCACAGGAAGAGGGAGTATTGTGATGGGGATGAATGGCGATGTGTCCTCCTGTAATCAATTTTTTAAAATTTAGATAGTCAGTTTTTAAAAGCCGTATCTGCCAGGCATGGTGGCACACACCTGTAATCCCAGCACTTGGGAGGCTGAGGCGGGAGGATCCTTGCAAGTTCTAGTCCAGCCTGGGCTACAAAGTGAGGTCAAAGCCAGCCTAAACTGCACAGCGAGACCTTGTCTCAAAAAGACAAAATATAAAATAAAATAAACACCATATCCCATACTCCTCTATTTTTTCCTCAGTAGCTTTAAGGTCTAGGCATCCCCTACAGTAAGATTTCCTTCACAGCTCTGGCCTTTTGAGGGTCCATGCTGAGGCCACACAGCCTTGTACGCCTTCTGACTTGGGGCCTATTCCAACAGAAAGGCAGGTTGATTCACTGTGCAGATTCACCCAGGACTGAGGCGTTAGGGGACTTTCAGTGCTAAATCCAAAACTGGGATGTTTCCCGGAAAGCAAAACTTTCAGCGCTTAAACCATAACTGAGGAACTTTCAGCACTAAAACGGGAACCACGGGGTTTCCTGGGATTGAGGACTTCCAGTGCTAAAGCTAGGAAAATTTCCTCTGAAAGGAGAATCGCTAGATTTTGGCTCTGATTCTCAGGGGCACTTCTTAGTAGCATTACCCTTCTCTGGGCTGCAAGATGCCACCGTAAGTGTGTAAAACATTTCATCCCCTCCAAACACGTAATACTCTACCCCACCTGACCTCGGAAACCTCTCCAAACCTGCAGTCCAGCTGGGTCCCCCAGGCTCGCGCACACTATTAGTCCTGGCTCCCTCGGGCCTTTGACCCGCGGGCTTTCCTCTCTCTCTGCTTCACCTGTTCAGAAACCAGTCCCCAGATTCTGCTTCCCTCGCACACTTGCCTACACGTAGCTCCAGCAACCTGATCACGATGCAGGAACGCCATTCTCGTAGACATCAGGTCCACACACAGGGAAGCTCCATGGAGCACACAGCTTGCGCTCTCCACACTGGCTCCATCTTTAAAGAGAACAGACTCCAGTTCTTTTCCCAGTGCTGGCACACATTTTTACAACAGTCGATGGTCTCTTTAAGTTGGACAAGAAGTAGTCTCCCTGGCCAGAGTCTGACCAGCGCACAATTATCTGCAGTGACAGGGTAAGACCCGTGGTGACAAGAACTCGTGCGTGGGAGCCACACGTTTACAAGTCAGAAAGTCTTACACGACTTAGGAAATTGGATCTCCCAAAATTTCCACCGGAAAAATTCCGGACAGAGCCACTATGAGACGAAGGTCTCCACCTCTGCTACGTTGCTGTGGTAAAGAGTTAGTAGGGACGCTGCCTCCGGAGGCAGGGCGTCAGCCGCACTACCTTCTTCCCGAGATTTCACCCCTGCCCGGAGGCACGGGGGACCAAGGAAAGGGAAGCCGGCAGCGCCCGGGCCAGGGCCCTTGGCAGCCTCGAACTCAGAGCGCCCGAAAGCCCACTGTAGAGGGCTGTGTGGTCCACGCGTCCTTCCCCGCGCCCAGAAGTGGCCTTCAAAGGGCTCGAGCCTGCCTGGGGGTGACAGAGACTCACTGGCACCCGGATGGAGGGAGAGACGGGGCGGAGGGAGGGATGGAGGAGGGAGGGATGGAGGAGGGAGGGATGGAGGAGGGAGGGATGGAGGAGGGAGGGATGGAGGAGGGAGGGATGGAGGAGGGAGGGATGGAGGAGGGAGGGATGGAGGAGGGAGGGATGGAGGAGGGAGGGCTGGGGAGGGAGAGAGGGATGGAGGAGGGGCGGAGGGAAGGACAGGTAAGGGGGGAGGGAGGGATGGGGGAGGGAAGGAGGGAGGGACGGGGAGGGAGGGAAGGATGGGGGAGGGAGGGACTGGGCGGGGCGGAGGGAGGGATGAGAGGGATGGAGGGATGGTAGGGAGGGAGTGAGGGACGGGGCAGGGCTACGGACCTCGGCTCCCAAAGTGGAATCTCATTGGCAGTTCTGCGTGCCACTCAGCCGTGCGCCAGCGTCCCATTCGCCACAGAGGGTGCGCTCTGGGTCCGGGCGGAGCGCCGCGTCCCGACCCTCCTGCCCCTCGCGCCGGCCGGCCCGCCTGCGCGGTCCCCAGCTCCGCCCGCACTAGAGCGGCGAAAGGGAAGAGCTCCGGAGCAAAACAACCAGAGAAAGCAAATATAAAGGAGAAGAGAAATGTATAATTAAGCAAAACCCGGCTTACGGAAAGGCGAAGCAAACAAAACCTAGAGAAGGGAGTCGAGGAAAGAAGAGCACGAATCTGATTCCATTTACTCGCGTTCCTCTTAGGACCGCGGTTGGCACACGCGGGTGTGGTGTCTGCTGCCGTTCCAAGCGGAGGCGGCAGGGGGCGCCGGAGGCCGGGGCGCCCTCGTCCGCGCCTGCGCCTCGGCCTCGCGGGAGCGGTGCTCAGCCTCCGCAGTCCGCTGCTCGTGAGCGCGAGTCCCGACCCGCACTCTACAGCGGCGGGAGGAGGCCGGACCCGGACGTCCTGAGAGGACGTGGCGGGCCGTGCGAACCGGGCTCGGAGCGCGGGGAGCTTGCCGGAGCGCGGCCTTCCTCCGCATCCCGGCCCCAAGTGCTTCCCGGCCCGACTGTCTTGCAGAATAAGCAGCGGATGTCACACCGGATGGGGTGAGAAACCCGAAGGGCAGAACTTAAATTTTGTCATAAGAAGGTGCAGAAACATAGGTGTATATAATTCCCGTCTTTCTTATTTCTAAAATTTCTATTGATGAATTATTTAATTGTAATTTTATGAGTTTCGTTACATTGGAAATGGATACTTCACAGGAAAAAATATCAAAAACAAATTGTTGAATTTTAATATTCACTGAGTTCATAAAAGAGCATCAAAATTTTCAGCATTGACTGCTTTTTGGTGTACAAAGTCTAAAAAATGACAGCAGAAATGAATTCCTATATGAAGTACAATGAAAATATGAATAGAACTCTACAAAAACAATAATCTTTCCTTCAGTTATTGCACCTAAGGCAGTCTTCACGCCACGACCACATGTCCCGTGTGCATGTATTGCTACACTTACAGCACATGTGTTTTGCTTTCCTGGCCTTTTTATAGAACATACTTGGCATCTGGCTGCTCTTGCTGTTTCGTCACAAGGTTCTTATTATATTATACAATGTGTAGTACACAGGGACATAAAATATCAGTACAAAAGTATTAAATTCTGACTATGTATTGCATGCTTAGAATAAACCAACATTTTCACATCAACTGTGTACTTGCTTACAAAACCTAAAAGAAAACATCAGAAATAAAATTCCTATGTGAATACAGTGTAAACACAAATAAAAGTCTACAACAAAATAATCTTTGTTTCAATTGTCACACCCAAGGCCATCTTCACATATGACAACTGCATATTCCATGCACACATCTTGCTTACACTGACAGCACATGTGCTTAGCTTTCCTTTCCGATGTAGCAGGCCATTCTTGTCACCTCTCTTCTCTTCCTGTTTTGTCCAGAGCTTCCTATTGTATTGTATAATGTGCACTTAGCAAGAAAATAAGATATCAATTACATAAAATATCAAATATGTAATGTGTGCTTAGAACAGACACCAACATTTTCACATCAGCTCTTTACTTGCTTACCAAGCCTAAAAGATAACATCAAAAATAAATTCCTATGTTAACTACAATGTAAATACAGACAAAAGTCTATTGCCCCATCCCAAGAGACTCTTGAAATTCCCAGGAGGAAGGACAGCGAGAGGATGGAAAAAATAAAGATAAGAGACAAAGCTGAGGTCAGGTGGAGCCCTCTCTCTCCAGATGGGAGGAAAGGAACTGCTCAGCCACCACAGGAAGTTTATTTATACATTTGACAAGTTGGTGTCATGTGGCTTCACTTTGCCTAGCAATGGATTGCTTGGACAGTCTCAGGGCTTGGTATTCTCTGGACTGAAGCAGCTTGTCCATGTGGATTTGCCTCAGGCGTTCTTTGTTCTGGGACCTGCCTTGCCCCTCCACCACATGTGTGATCAATCTCTAGCTTCATCCACTCCCTACAGTCTACCACAGAAATAAGCTTTGCTTCAACTGTCACATCCAAGGCAGTCTTCACACATGACAACTGCTCATTCCATACACAGGTATCACACTGAAAGCACGTATGTTTTATTTTCCTGCCCTTTCTTGCAGGGCTCTGTTGACATCTTTTTGGTTTTCCTGTTGTTGTAGTAGGTCTTTGTGATGCTGTGCCTGCCTGGTTCACCTGTCAGCTCACCAGTGTGTTCCACTATATTTTACATAGTTCCCTGGGGAAGAGCATATTGTTTTTCCTCTACTGTAAATGATCTCTTATGAGTTCCAGTCCCAGTTCTCTAAGAAAATTTATCTGTGGTGTTGTTATTTTTTCACTTGTCATTTTCTTGGTACACTATCAAACTCCTTATTCCATGCATGTTTAGGATTGAGTAAAACACAACCTTTGGACAACAATTTATATTTCAAGTGGCATCATAGTTGCTGCGTAGCTCATCAACAACATCTACTTCACCTTTGATTTTGTTATAGAAAGTTTCCATCTCAGGCTTCCATTTTGTCAAAGTTTCCCTATCAATATTACCATCGGTGCAATGTTGACATCAGCAGTACCAGTTTGTTTTGCTATGCCATACATGAAGCCAATGTTATACCTTTCAAAGATTGTACTCTGCAGTTCTCTGCTTTGAGATTGCAGCATTTCATTTGGAATTTCTGCTTTGTTCCTGTGTACAGTTCTTATACTGGTCAGCTTGTGCTCAGATGGCAAATGTAACATCAACTGGACACTGGTAAACCGATTTTCAACCATTGCATTTTGATTACTTTGTAAGATGGGAGCAACAAGTCTGTTCACAATATTATTTGGTTTATTGCTATACAAATAAGGACCTGGTGGCTGAATTTCACAATAAATTTCTAAACTGAAAGCATAAGTCTTCACATAGGGGTATAAATTTTTATGCCATATTTTGAAGGTTGTTTGTTAATACACTGCCTGAAGCAACAACCACCATGAAATGCTGCAAGATATTCAATAGTCATGTATTCAGATGGTGTGTGAATTGCTTGTCAGTTACCCACAAATCTCTCAAACAGTGATTGGATAGCAGCCAGATTATCAGTTCTTTTTCTTTCTTGGTGGGTGGTTTTGTCATCAAACCTCTGGCAATTTTGAAGGAAAATTGTGTCATTGTTATTCTGCAAACCTCAAACCCACACCCATAGCTTTTCCTTAAGTCTTTTACATTTCCATCATGACCATGAGAAAGCTCTGTGAAGTACAGTAGACCTAAGAATGCATTCAGTTCAGCTAGGGAGGTGTCATAATAAACACATTTTTTAGTGTGGCTATCAGTGCATGTGGAGTGTTTTATTTGTATTTCAGCATTCGTGTATTTACCATCTTATAGCAGAGCACTTCATCTGATACAAATAATTTCCAACATTGAATGGCAGTGCTGGCATTCTGTCCAATAGGTTTCATCCCTGCCAAAATCCTCAATGTATTTTTGGGCCTACCTCTAACATGGGGTTGTTCCATTTGGTTGCATGACAATTTTGTACCATTTCAACTGGTCAAATGTACACTCACATTCCTGTTTTCTTCATTATCTGAGTCAAGGGGATCTGTGTTCACTGTGTCTCTATTGGCCAATTCTTGCCCCATTTCACATCACAGGAACTTTGGTTCACATGGCCAACGTCAAAACATCTTCACTGCTCATGCATGAGTAATCTGATGATTCACCTTGGACCTCTTCCAAAATTTGCAAATCTGGTTTTTCATGTGCCATTGTACTGAACTGAACTACTATCAGAAAAATACTGATAACAGAAAAATCTTCTATCAGAAAAATCAAAAGAAAACTTTTTAAAAAAAGTAAATCCTAAATGCAGAGAAGTTTAGCAATGGGCATTTGATGGGTAAAACTCACCTGTTGCTGCTTTAGAGCTTCTGTACACACCTTGCTATTGGTTTACTAAGTGGTGAATGCATAGATGGTTTCTTTCTTTCCCTAGGTTCAGCTACTGTGAGTCACATCCACATTCCATGATGGTAAAGTACATGTTCATAAAGCAGAAAGATAGTGTGGGTATATTTTACCCCTGTGATGCTCAGATAAATATACCAAAAAACCTGTTAGCTTCAGCATAGTGTGGGTGCAAATCCTAATATGACATTTTTGCACACACTTTGTGCACACACTTTGCCTTTCATCATTCCAAGTGGGAGTGGGTAAACACAAGGTTTGCTGCCTGTATCCCTCAAGTGCAACACACAGCCAGCTAATGTTATGCTAAAATACAAATTTACAGTAGAAAAGTATGGGATGGGTTGTTGTAACCCATTGTTATGCCCCTTTTAATGAGTAACTGCTGTGTACCAGTCTTGAATCTAACCATTTCACAGGTATCAATTCTTCAGAACCACCACCTGAGGCAGATACTATCCTCCCATTTTACAGAGGAGGAAACTGAGGCAAATGACCAAAGGTCATGCAAAGATGTGTCAGATTCAGGTTTAAGAAAAGAGTATGTGAAGGCTCCATGGTCAGTCTGCCTGGGTTTGAACTATGGCTCCACTTCATCTGTTTTCTCTTTTATTCTCATGCTTCAAACACTTTATTTTGACCTAAATCACACAAAAATGCATTGCTTTGTCCCTTAGTTGAGGTGGAACCTACTTCTCAGAGTTCTTTCTTGCTCAGAAAGAATACTGATATATCTTCCATGATTTCTATTGTCAATTTTGAGGGTTTTTTTTTTAATTTTTATTATATATTGAATACATTCATCATAGGACATTGGTACGTCCA
This sequence comes from Chinchilla lanigera, assembly GCF_000276665.1. Classification (NCBI taxonomy): domain Eukaryota; kingdom Metazoa; phylum Chordata; class Mammalia; order Rodentia; family Chinchillidae; genus Chinchilla; species Chinchilla lanigera. The sequence goes on from NW_004955411.1 coordinate 5,397,117, forward strand.
CATACTACATCTTGACCCTTTTTAATTCCCCTTCTCCCTTCTTCCTTGCGGTCTCCCTCTTCCCCCAGATTCCCTTCCCATCTCTGTATAATCTGTTTCCCTGCTTTCTATCATTTTATATTTTGCTCTTTAAAATA
>NW_004955411.1:5398418-5446551 GCF_000276665.1 Chinchilla lanigera
AAGAGCTCATTGACTACATTCACCTGCTACCACTGTCAAAAGCCAGGCCACCTCAAGAAGGAACTGCCCTGAGAAGCCCCCTGGGACATGCCCTCACTGTAAAGGTGACCACTAGAGGTCGGACTGCCCTCTGAAGCAAAGGCCCCAGAGCTCAGACTCCTCCTACCAGCTGGTCCAACAGGAATGAAGGGGCCCAGGGCATACTCTGCCTTCTCCTTCTGGCCAGACCGTTATCTCTAAGGAGGAGCCCTGCATAATCATGACTATAGAGGAAAAAGTAAACAGCCTATTGCTGGACACTGTCCTTCTACTCTCGGTCCTTCTTTTCAATCCTGGCCTTCCTTCCAGCAGTCACACCTCAGTGAAAGGAGTCACTGCAGAGGAGGTAATCTGCTATTTTTCACAACCCTTAGGCTGTAACTACCTGTTAGATCTTTCTTACATATCTTTGTTTTCCTGAGAAACCACTTTGAAGATACCAACATGTATTACAGCAGCCACAGATAATTTCCTACCAATCTGTCCACAACTCTGTAATGTTTGTATTGTTCCTATACTATTTCATAAATGGGTGTATGTTTATTACTATGTGTTTTCAACAACAGCCATTGAGAATAGTCAATGATTATTTAATTGATCACTCATGTATAGCTCTATTTGTTTTCCCTAGAAACCACTTTGAAGAAACCAAAGTATAGTACCACAACCATTGATAATTTCCTACCATTTTTCTCTGTAACTCACTGTTATTTGTGTATTTGTTTTCCTGAGAAACTATCCTGAAGATACCAACAGGTAAAATAACAACCACTGATAATGTCCTAAAATAAATAAATAAATAAATAAGTAATTTACATGTTGGGTTTCTCATATAAGAGAAGCCATGCATCAGCATCACATCTATTCCTAGTACAGAAGAGCACATAGCATGTCTAGCAGTAGCAAATGCACATTTATGTTTGCCATTACTGTGAACAGAGTGGTACCTCTTCCCCAGCAGCTTGAGTTGTAGCTGAAGAGGTTGGCAAGATGCACTAAGCAGTAGAGGTACCTATGAATGGATGAATGGGGCAGATAATAGCTGCACATGAGCAATCAGAAGGAGGAATAGATGTGAACTGGGACACCCAGGTCTAGCTCGCAGGTTGCTCAGTGGGCTATCTGCTTAAAATTCTGTGTGGCAAACCTCCATGCCACTATAGAATGCGGTCTCTGACCTGAATTCCTGAGCTAATCATTATAGTCTTTGTGTTTGATCATCCTGTGCATGTGTGTGTTTAAAAATATTTGTCACTAAAGTTCAGTGAAGGAGTAGTGTGACATCTAGAGGCTTGGGGGACTGGCTCTGTTTTGTTTTGTTTCTAGCAAAGGAAGCATATGTTAATTTATTCATTTTTGGAGGAAACATTCATTATTTCCACAGATATTTTTCTGTTAGTTATCAAGCCCTGGAGAAAACCTCAGAAATAAACAGGGTGCCAATTCAGAGACTGAATCTGGAGTGATGGGCTGGAGGGGAGGTTGGAAGAAATACTGTTTTAATGGAAACCTGCAATCTGAGAAGGAGCCAATGGGCAAGCAGCTGTGAGAACCACATTTTGGGCAACAGAAATGGCCAAGCAAAGGCCCTAGGTGGGGGAGGTCTCTGGGACTTGTGAGAACAAAATGAGGCTGCTTGGAGCTGGAGGACTATGAATTCTAGGCAGGGGGAATTGGGTCAGCACCAAGCTGTGTTCACAGAGAGCCAGGGCTGAGCATGGTTTTCTTGCCTCGGAGTCATCTATTTCACATCATCTGGACTGTGTGGTCTCCAGATGTTGCTGAGTGGAAACTTTGCATCATGGGGTGAATAGTAATCTTCATGTGCAGGTTGTTTCCCATTGGTTGTCATTAACTGAATTTAATGTTACACACCTGTGTATGTTTCAGCACAGAAGAGTTTCTGTCTCAGATGAAGGGATGCCTGGCTCTTCTGTTTCGTTTAACAGGAAAATAATTACACTTCTTTAGGATAAATGAATTTTCACACATTCACTAGCACACAAGGACAACACAACTTCATCTTACCTAAAGGAGATTTATTGGAAATTTTATATATTATATATATAAAAGATAGTTTTAATCTTTCCTTTTCTGCTAGTCCCCACGGAGCCACTACTGTACTTCTGAGTCTCAGAGTGTAAAACTCACACAGAAAATCAGTTTGGAAAGAAAGCAGATTTGATTTACAGGGTTAATCCTTGTATTTTTCTCCAGCCGCTATAAACAGTAAAAATGGCATCCTTCAGGAAGAGCAGATTATCATGTTTGATAAGGCTGACTCTCCTCATTACAATAATGCTACTCTACTAATGCATTGAGCAATGTTTTCATTTAAAAGAAAATGCCCAAAGAGAAGGCTTAAACCAAAAAAAGTAGAGCATATCAGGTATGATGGTGCCCTCTGTAGTCCCAGCACTCAGGAGGCTGAGGCAAGAGAGCACCGTGAGCTCAGGGCCAGCCTGGGGTACCCAGTGAGTTCAAAGCCAACCTGAAAGGCACAGTAAGACCCTGTCTCAAAAAAATAAAGAAATAAAAATGTCAAACAGGATCATACCTGAAAAAAATGAAACTGGGGAGCCTTTAAAAATCCTTTCAGTGGTCCAGGTAGGACTTGCTATAAAGATCAAATTAGAGACAAGGTTAATGAGAAGAAAGTTTCAATCTCTCTCCTTCCTTTCTTTATACAGCTTCGTCTAAGAGGCTGCTGTTGTAACAAGTGGGATCTCTATGAAATTTCTTGGAAAGAAGGGGAGTAAATCTTACAGGGATCTGAAATACTAGCCAGCTATGGGTGGAGCATTACTTTTAAAATAGAACAATACACCTGTAATACCTCAGGCAGCCTCTTTGAACACCTAGAAGCAATCATGTAACACAGCTTAGACCGGACTCAGTAGAGAATTACACTTAACTAAAAGGGTGGAGAGTTAGAGATTGTGATACTTCTGAAATGACTTTTAAAGACATTTCTGGTGAATTATTCCAGTAATGGAGTAGTTCATAACACTGGTTTGAGGCTTAAAGTTTTTTGATTAGTGAAGCTTTAAGGCTAGAAGCCTGCCAGAAAATAAGAAGTTTCCAATAAGAATAAGAAAAATAAGAAGTTTTTCCTTCATATTGACTAGGACTTTGGCCAAAAAGTAATAGGGTGTTTTTTTGTTGTTCCCTTTCATAAAAATATATTTAAAGATAGAATTTTAGGAAAGTTTTCTGGGCTGGGATATAGCTCAGTGGCACAGTGCCTGCCTGGCAAGTGCAAGGTCCCAAGTTTGATGCCCAATACAAAAAAAAAAGGAAAGTTTTCTCTCTCCTTAAAGACCTCCTTGGCAGTTTCTGAGATGCATAAGTTAGTAATTCAAGAATTTGCTGTATTGGAATAGCCTGGAAAAGATGCCTTGCTCTCACCCTCAGACATTAATTTAATTTTATGCTATGACCTAGGCCTGAAAGAGATTTTCAGTTGATCTTTTTATATTGAAATGGTTGTAGAAGGACACTGGTTTTGGATTCACATGTAAGGACTCTTGTGTTTCTTACCCAGTTCCCCCCAGGTACGATCTTCCAAAACTATAATACTATGTCACAAACAAACAGGGTAGTGACCTTGGGAACTTAAGGCACAAAACATTTGCATCACCACTGGGTCCCTCCGACCTAGCAGGATGAGTGGACCATCGATTAGCCTTCTGAGTGGTATCTAGGTTTTGGCTATTAGAAATAAACCTGCTATATTCACATAGTCATAATTGTTTGTAAACACACATTTTCATTTTTCTGGGATAAATGCCCTGGAGCAAAAATTGTTAGGCAGTATAGTAAGTGCGTGTTTAGTTTTTAAAGAAATTACAAAGCTGTTTTCCAGAACAGTTGTACCATTTTACATTCTTTCTAGCAATGTATGAGTAATCCAGTTTATCTGCGCCCTGGCTGGCATCTGGTGTTGTAACTGTTTTACATTTCAGCCCTTCCAATAGATGTGTAGCACTACCACACTGTGATTTTATTTTGCCTTTCCCTGGTACCTAATAATGCTGAGCATCTTTTCCTGGCTTATTTGCTGCCATCCGTCTTTTGCGAATTTTCTAATTGGATTATTTATTTTCTTAGCATTGAGTTTTGAGAGTTCTTTGTAGATGCTGGATACTAGTCCTTCAGTACACATGTGAAGAGCAAATTTTTTCTCCCAGTCTGTAACTTTTATTTTCATGCTCTCCACAGAATCTTTTGCAGAGCAATAATTTTAAATTTTGATGTAGTATAATTTATTAATTTTAATATATGTACAGAACAACAATTGAATCAAAGACAAAGTCTCTCATGAATAGCTTTCCTGCTGAAACTTCCCAACCTGATAAGGATGTCCACTCCTATCCTGTTTTATTGTATCAGCTTTTGAAAGACGTTTGTGGTTTCAGAGACTCCCCATGGGATCGTAGATAGGCTACAGCTTCCAGATATTTGAATTTCGAGACTGCTATTGCTTATCATCAGATTTTGTTCTCGACATTATGGACAAAATCCTCTCAAAGAAAGAGCTTTCTATTTGTGGGCATTTGGAGTTGGTAGATATAAGGATAATTTCTGGATTGTCACATATAGGCCATAAGCTTCAGTAAATAAGTAGTTCATTGTGTAAAGAAAAAAAAAGGAATTCTTGTCATTATGAGATGAGACCAGCAAAAGACTCATATACCCCAACTGGAGTTACTATTCATTCATTTAAATGGGTTTACTGTGTATTCGTATGAAAAATAGAAGAGAGCGACCACAGTCACACTTCATGGGCATCGTTATTTAGACTGTCAAAGTGGAAGAATTTTGTACAGTCAAAGCAAAGAGTTTTGTTACTGGAGGTTTCCAACCAGACTCTGGACCACCACTTAGCAGAGTTGTTGTAAATATAAGTCAGGCACTAAAGAGAAAGGTAACCTGGATGAGCTTTGAGAGCCTATGCAATCCTGAATATCTAGGCTAGAATGCAGTAAGATTCAGAAGTATCCTGGAAAAGAATACAGGCAGGACTAATAAAGTTTGGGCAAAGCAACATGAAGCATCCAGATAACTGGGAGAGGGCATTTTCTGTATTCTGTTAGACTTATGGAAGTAAGAAAAGACTTTGGAGGAAGGCAACCCATGCTCTTGATAAAAGATGTGGAGAAACCGGTTAGTCAGACAGGCTGGACTATTATGTACTAACAAACTATAAAATCTCATTAGCTTAATACAAGAAAAGTTTACTGCACAACTGTGAAAACTCTACTGTAGACATCCCTAGTCAGGAGCTCTCCTCCAAGAGATGACTCAGTGATCTAGGTCCCTTCCATCTTGCCTCATGACCTTTCAATACACAGCCTCTAAGGTGGGAATAGGTATCTCAGCCTGGACTGTGACATGTATCACTTTCACTCACAACCATAGGCAGAATCAGCTGCACAGACAACATAATCGCAAGGCAGGCTGGGAAAAAAGGAAGATCATACAGAGACAGGTACGTGTGCCTTAAGAAACCAAGGCACAAAGGCTGCCATGATTTCACCCTGACTCTTGCGTTAGTGTTGACAGAATTAAAATCGGATTCCCGATAGGATGTCCTGTAGGGTTAAGCTCAGTAGATGACATGGTCCATGTCCATGACTTGGTCCTGAACATTCATTCCATCATCCTTTTCTGCCACCTGGCAGCAAGTAACCAGCCCCACCAAAAAACCGGAGCTGCTTGTTGTTCTCCATGCCCATATTCCCTGATATCTTTGCTCATGCTGTCCCTTACTTAGGTGTGAATACCTCCTTCCACTTCTACAACTCCTCTTTGTCAACTCGTTCTTTCATAGTTAAGTATCTTTTCTTCCTGGAAGCTGATTCCAAATTCCTGATCCTCATTCCCTAGGTTAAGTGCCCCCTCACATGTGCCCACATTATCCTATTTAACTATCATTCTAGGTACGTGTCTTACTTTTCTCTCGCTGCTGAGACAAAATACCCAACCCACAAAGTTAAAGGAGGAAAGTTTCATTTAGCTTACACTTTGTGGAGGTTTCAGTCCATATTCAGCTGGCTCCAAAGTGACACATGGCAGAGGGGCAACAGTTCATGGTGGTGGAGGACAGCAAAAGCAACAACCAAGAGAGAAGGGACAAGCCTCTTTCTGTCCCTTATATTGTATGCAGGCTACCTGCCTAGGGCAGGTGTAGCACTCACACCCTTAATCCCAGCACTGGACCATGAATCAGTCCCAAACTCTAGATTCAACCACCTCTGAAAATCCCAACCCCCACAATTACATGAGTCTTTGGGGGGACATCTAGACATGAACCATAATAGTACTAAACACTGTATCATCCATTTATGGTTGTATTCCCCACACTGGATTGTGAGCTTCTTGTAAGAATATTTGAATATCTTCAATTAAAATGTAATCAGAATTTTTTGATATACACTTACTGTATTTTAACACACACACACACACACACACATATATATAAAAGTTGAAGTTGTTTTAGGTTTTTTTATATGCTGAATAATTTTGAACTATATCCCAAAAATTTTGAAAAATCATCTCAATAGATTCTGGGTCATATTGAAATACTATGGAATGTTGACATTTTTGTTTTAACAAGTAATCAACCCAATTGGTTTCAAGCTGCAAGTTTTGACCAATCATTTGTGAATTGTGGTTTCGATGTCAGCTGTTTTAAAAGCGTTTGCACTGCTACTCAGAGCCAACAGATGCAGTCGGCACCTAGTGGCAGGTATGTGCTTGGGCAGTGGTCTTGCAATAGCAAGCAGAAGCAAGGAACGAACTGTCTGGATTTGAAGGCAGATTTACTTACATGGAAGGCACTGATTGGGATCATTCCCAGAAGAATATCAGGACCTGATCTCTGGGGATCCAGGGCTTACATGGAATAAACAAGCAGGAAGTACAGAGCAGAATGGCTTGTCAGTTGGGGATTGGTTTATACAATGTGCATCACAGTGCCCAGCCATTTCTAAGAAACAAAAATAACTGAAACTACAACAGGAACTACTACCTGGGCAACTAACAGACTGGCGGGGGAGGGGCATCTTCTGCTAAGGTCTTTCCCCTAGTTCCTACTCCAAAGTCAATCCTAAGGTCCTCAAGGTTAGATCCATGCATGCAAAGCTCGAAAATAAGCCCAAGTTCTTAAGTAACTTGGTTGGTAGCGTTCCAACTCTCCAATGAATGAGATCTTCCTGCTATGTTGTGGTTTCCTGACATTTTCCTTTTTGATTCTCATCTGCTCTGTATTTCCCAATTGTGCCCCTGCCTGGGTGGTTGTCGTTGCTCATAGAAGAAAGACGGTCCCAGGACTCCAAACTTGGCTTGCGTATGGAGACTGATGATGCTGCAAATGCAGCAAAAGGGTACGGAAAGGTTTGTCATTCGCATGATGAAGCACTCTTGAGAAGTACTGATGGCCTCCATGCTGATCTAAACATGGCCGAAAAGAGTCAAGGAAAGAGGTTGGCTTGGTTTCCATGACGGCGGGTGGGAGCACGCCTGCATGGGGGTGGGGTTCGCATGGTCTGAGCTCCCAACCCTTGCCGATGGAACAGCTCAACTTTCACACCAGCTGTGTGCTGAAGGGGAGAGGACTTGAAACCTGTCAGCATCAAAACTGGAATCATATTCTTTATTACAAGGGCTAAAAAGAAGAGGACAAAGAAAAACAGGAGTTTGTGCCACAGGTCTTCCAAACAGGAAGGGAGTTTCCTCTCCCTCAGGGATTCGATGCTCCTGGGTCTCTTTCGAGCTAAGCTGCTCTGACCTGTGACTCCAACAGAACTTAGCCAATGAGTGTGTCATGAAACAGACGCCCGCTCATCTTTTCCATTCTGGAGTGTGGCTCTGTCAGGAGTCAATGGGACCTCTGTGTACGGATGAGATTCCCCGGAGATTCAGGAAGGGGCCGGTGACTCATGATGTAAAACATCCCAAAGGGACTCTTCTTCTCTTGTGATTCTGCAGCAGGGTGAGCAGTTCTGAGAAATGATGCTGATAAGGACAAAATTCCCATCAAGTACTGAACAGGATCTCTGATGGTGAGGAAACATGAGCTTCTGAGAACTGGGACCCAGTTCCCTTTGCCCAGAGGCCGTATCAATGGAGAGGGCGCCCAGCCACGGAGGGTGTTCACTCTTCTAAACGTTTAGGGGCTGACTTCTGTCGGAAGCGCCTTTCACTCTGATTCCACAAGAATGAATCAGTTATCCACTCTGAGTCTCCACGCGCCATGTTTTTTCTGAGTCTGAGTCTCTCCGCTCCTTTTTTCTCTAGGGACGCTTCAGCTTCTGGAATAGCAAGTTCTGTCTCCGTTTATCACAAGTACAAACTGCATTTATGTCAGGAGCCTCTCATACGGCAGGTTTGGCACCATAAAGAGAAGCTACAAGTTTTCGTAAATCAACACCAGTTCCAAGGAGCTCCGGGGAACCATTCAAGTACTTTTGTTTGTTCGTTTGATTTTTGGTGTTTTGAGACAGGGTCGCACTATGTAGTCCAGGCAGGCCTTGAACTTGCCACAGGTCTATCTCATCACCACAGTGCTGGGATTACAGACATGCACCCTCACGCCTTGCTTCATGCAAGCACCTTGACAGAGTGGACTTCGTTTTATCTGAGCTTCTTGAGGTCTCCTGCAACCTGGAACTTACTTGGTTATACAAGAATTTTTATCAGCAAAGGATTACTTTGGTCACAGAATCCACTTCCATCCTGAAAGCACAGTAACCTGCTGAGGTCATCCTCCAGGAGAACTATTATTTCATCTACAGTCACTCCCTGAGGAGTCCACTGAGCAGGCCTTTGGTCCTCTGAAGACCTGGTCCCTTTGGGACCTTCCTGCCTCTGCTTCTTCTGGTTGATCACTGGGAATGTTCGTTCTTTTGTGTCTGCTTGGAATCTGTGAACACGGAAGAGAATGAAACTTCTGTGGTTTGTGCTTTTCTATTATCCCATTTATTTCTTTTCCCAAATGCAGAGAAAGGGAGATTAAAATCATAAATTCATCTTTAAGTATTGTGAGTCCCCTTTCATGGTAGAGGTTTTCCTCCCTTGTAAAAATTGCCCGATTACACCACATTTGTTGTAGAAAAATAAGAAAGAGAGGAAAATAAAAATGAGAGCGCCCCCTGGATTTCTCCAGTAGAAATCAGACTTCACTCTTCAGTCTTTCAGAGACCCAGCTCCTGCTGCCTTTCACCAGCTGTCCTTCTCAGCATCTCGACGTTGTCTGTAGGAGCCAGCACTTTGAGTTGATTTAAGGAAATCTTTCTAAAGTACAAGAGAAATGGAGCACAATATTATAAAGAGCAATTTGTGCCTGCTCCAGCCACCTCTGAGGAAGCTTTGCCTCGCTGCCCCTGGCCTGGTCCCTCAGGAGGCTCCCTCCGGCCAGCCTCAGTCCTTCTGCTTCTTCACCCCTGGGTCACTCGGCTTTCACAGCCGACTTTGAGCCCCCGTGCTCAGCCAGTCTGTCCCACCGCTCACCTCTGTCAAAAGTGTCGTTTCCTTGAACGTTCTAGTCCCTGTGAGCTCCATTTGTGTGTGGCACACACAAACCTCAGCGAAAAAGTTCAGAATGTGAGAAATGTGGTACTCTTTGTTTTATTATAATATAACATATTTCCCACTTCAAACCTCCGCTGAGTGAATGGCAGGACGTTAACCTGTCAGTGTGAGGTTTGCGTACACATGCACCTTGGAGGACTCTCCCAGTCTCCACCACTTTCTGCTCGTGCAGGCAACCTCTGCTCTTTCCCAGACTTCAGCCTGACTGCCCGGGTCACTGCTAAGTCATCTCTGACCCAAGGCTCCCACATTCCCACTCTCTCAGCTCAATCCTTTACTTCTTTGAGGTGCAAAGGTTGGAGCTTCTCTTCCCACAGAAAGTGGGGCAGAGGGAAAACCTGTTAAAACCCTAAGGCAAAGAGGTCTCCGAGCTCTGTTGCAGGCCTGTGTGCGGGGCCAGCAACACCATTTTCAGATCTGATGCAAAGTGCAGATTTGGGGCTGGACATTGGGGAAATGAACCTCCTCTTTCCAGGGGCCTGCAAAAGGCCAGTAACCCCAAAGGAAGGAGCACTTCCTGCTGAGTGCACTTAGCCCCTGAATTGGGGGAGGGCAGGACGCTCTATGGAACCGTTCACCAGATGGCTGTGGCACCCACAGTCTGGGGCCAGAAAGCCACTGCTTTCACCCCAGCCCCAGATGCAGTGGCTTATACAGAGCAGACTCTGACCTTTCGTGCACCTGTGTCCAGGTCCCTGCTGGATGTGGAGAAGGACAGAGGATCAGGATCCGGGCAGAGGAAAGTCAGGAGGGCAGGGCATATGGCACCAGGGAAAAGGAAGCTGGCAACAAAGAACCAAGACTGGACAGAGCTAAGGCTTCGAGTCCCTGGAGCTGACAGCATTTCCTGTTCGACTTTACAACACTTGAATTCAAAGGTAAACTTAACGATTTCAAGTTATTCGCCAGAGATCACTAACCCTGAGTGCAGGACACTTTTCTGAGCGTGGTGCCCTGAACATCTGCACTGGCCGCATGTCTGCACCTCTTGCCTGACACACAAGGGCCAAGAGGGAGACTCATGATTTCTCTACTTGCACTACACCATCTCTTCCTTTTTTTTCTTTTTTTTTTTTTTGTCTTTTTGAGACAGGGTCTCACTATGACGTCCAGGCTGGCCTTGAGCTCACTTTGTAGCCCAGGCTGGCCTCAAACTCGTAACGATCCTCCTGCCTCCCCCTCCCAAGTACTGGGATTACAGGTGTGCTCCACCATACCCTGCACACCATCTCTTCCTTGATGCTGTTGGCTGGAGCCAGACGTAGTGGTGCATACCTGTAATCCCAGCACTCAGGAGGCTGAGGCAGGAGGGTCACCTCGAATTCAAGGCTAGCCTGAACTACATAGAGAAACCCTGTCTCAAAAGACCAAACCAAATGAAACAAAAACACCAACTGTGGTCTGGAGTGAGGGTTGGGCAGGGAAAGTAGGGGCAGCTCCTAAAGTAATAACCATGACGGGAAAGCAAAAATCCCTAAATTTAAAAAATATTTTTGTACCACCCATGCATCAGCTGGTTGTAGCACTTGTGACTCCTGGGTATCGTCTGGCAACCGATTCACCAGTGGACTTGCCTGCGTAACCATAGAGCCCCCGCCTGGACCTCCACCCCCTTCGCAGGCCGCACTTTAAACTCTTGCTCATACCTCTGTTGGGTGGTCCTTCACTTCTGGAACTGAGGCAGAACAGATTTGAGGGTTTATGCCATCTGGCAAACCCCCTTCAGAGTTTTATGCTTAAATACAATGATCTCACAGTGTGGCATCCAGACCCACAGCAGCACCACTTGGGAACTTGTTAAAAACGCAAGGTTTCAGGCCCCACAGAATCTGAAACTCTGCGTGGGGCTCAGCAATCTGAGTTTTGTCTCCAGTAATTCTGATGCTCAAAAAAGCTTGAGAACCACTGTTCTCAACTTCGTTGCATGGGAGACACATTCAGGATTCTTCAGTAAACTTTCATTTAAAATCTGATAAGACAAATAGTGGAGCCAGCACTTAGGGTTGGCAGTTCAGAGCACTCTAAGGAGGGTTAGCAACTCCTATGTCTATCCACAAACCACATATCATAATATGCGGAATTCCTGCATTTGAAATTTAATTCTTTGGGGCTTTTTCACTGTTCTCTTTTAAAGGTGATGGCTCTGTTTATTAAATTCACATAAAAGTACCCATGCTATCTGTTATGTCCTGCTTACCGTGATCTCGGAAGGGAGAGAAAGGACACAGAAAAGGGAAATAGCTAAAGAAGAAAGGTGAGCATTGTCCAACGTACCAATTTCAGAAAGGCTGGTATTTCTACAGCTTACAGTATCCTTAGAGCAAAACGGGTCCTATATATCAATTTAAAAATAAAGTGGAGAAAATGAAAGAGTGGTTTCAGAGATGAAAGAGATACATGGTAGAGGAGACATCATTTCATATGCTACCAATAATTAGCTATAATCTTAGGTTTAATCGCTTCTCGGCCTTTTGGCTAAGATCAAGTGTAGTATAATCTTAGGTTTATTAAATTCTTTTCAAATAAAATGTGGTTGTACATGATATGTAAGACATTATATCAATTAGAATTTAATTGCAAGTCACAAAAAAACCACTCTGACCTAGTCAAACTAGTAAACAAAACGGTAATCTTTTGGCTTTTGTAATAATAAAAAGTTTAGAGATTCAACTTCCAACTTCCAGAGCAGCTTGACCAGCATCCAGAAGAGGCCAAAAGAACCCAGTTATTCATTGCACTGTCTGCTGTTTTGGGCATTGGCTTCATTTGCAGACCTCATGGTGACAAGATGGCACCCTAACCCTAGCCAGCATCGCTTCACAGTTCAAGTCTGGATCTCAGAGAAAACCCAAGACTCCCAACAAACGTCCAAAGTGAGACTGATGAGCTGTGACTTGCCTCCCTTGAATTATGCATGTACCTGTCCCTGATGCAGTCACTGACCACGGGAGAAACTATCTCTGGATTGGGTGGGAGAGAGGGAGGTGCGGTACCATCAATTTGACAAAAGCCACAGGGACTGAAAGTGGGGAGTGTCAGTTTCCCCACAAACACTGCAGGCCGTTACTGGAAACGGCAAATGGATAGAAGCCACACACATCCACCACAAGGATCTCAGTGCGAGTGTTCAGCGATTCTGTGAGGTCCTGCCATGGCCCACAGCGCTGGCACAGACGCCCACATCCCCCACGTGCCGTCCAGTGAGCGCAGGAGTCAGGCCTGTGGGGAAGGATCTTGACTCTGCTTAGGACGACAGCACATATACCTTCAGCAGTCCTAGCTGGGAGGGCTGTCCCTCCAGGCAAATCGGTCTCACTCCTCGTTTCCTGTGAGACAGACCTACAAAACTCTTCCGTACCCCTCCACTCCGTTCACCCCATCTGTCCTCCATGCGCAGCATGCCCTTCTCTCGTTTGACTCTGTCTCCCCTCCCACGCTCTGTCTCGTTCTGGTTCTCCCTCTTTTCATGCTCACTCTCCACCCCATCCCCCAGCCTCTATCCTCTTTCTGGGTCTCTCCGTGTCTGTCTCATTCTTTCTCTGTCTGACTGTTCTGGCCCTTAAGGACCTACCTGTCACTTCCTCTAACTGCCAGCTGCATTCTTCGCGTCTGTCTCCCTTTCTCTGTCTGCTTTTATCTCTTTCTTTCTTTCTTTCTAAAGTCAGCCGTTCCCACTACTCCAGACAGGACTCTACAAATGTGCACAAGTTCTGCTTGTTTGAAATGTTTATCAGCAGACAGACCAACAATTTATGAGGATACAGCAGAGACCCTGAAGGGAGGGGAGCTTAGGAGAAGGAAGCACTGACAGGGCACAGGGGTTATTTAGGCCCCAAACAACATAGCACACGTACACATTAAAGTCATAAACCACATTTCGTCAGGCACTGAGGCTCTCCATCACAATTAAAATTAGGTTTGCTTGAAGTTTTGTTTTTCTTAGCTCAACTTTTCCTCACTGAACAGCTGCTGCTCAGACAAAGCAGTTTGGGTATCTGTAGCTGTATACAGCCTTGGTGCTGCAGCCTACCAGCCTACAAAAGGGCCCCTGAGCTAAGAGTACCATCGTGCATCCTTGGGAGTCCCACCCTGTGCAAGGTGAGCCCTTACTTCCTTTGTGGTCATCGTCCAAGTCCTGATTCTTCGTGGCTAAACACATCCCTGGTGCCCCACTCAGTGAAAGCTAACCTGAGCCTTTCTTAGCACTAATCTACACTTTCCAAGTCAGTAGGAGACATTGATGGGTTATAAAAATAGAATAAGGCAGGAGAAGGACGTGTATATCCAACCAGTTTTGCACCTGGGTTTTATTTTCATATGACTTTTAAAATTTCTTTTACATTCTATCCCAAGGACTGGTCTAGTCTTGATCAGAGTTAGTCTTTATTTAAGTATCCCCTCATTTTCAAAGGTCAGTATATTGGCTTCTATAGTCACTAGCATATCCTTTTATTACTATAGTGCAAATACAGATTATGAGGTCATAGACTTTATTTAATGAATTTTTGCTTTCCAACTTTGACACTTATGTGTTATAATACAGTGAACAAATTAATTCCTCTGAGTCTCAATTTTCATGTTAGTAAAATAACATGATACATAGCATAGTGCCTGGTACCAAGTGCTAGTTAAATATGTTCGTGAGATCAAGAGTGGTAATTCCCACAGAGTTATCATGTCAGTGCTCAAGAACTTTTGGATTTTAGATTTTGGAATTTTGGATTAGGGATGTTTAACCTGCCCTGCAAACTAAGCTAAACTAAAAGTCCATATCTTCAAAAAGTAATTTTTAACTTCAAAAGACACACCACAAATAAAAAGCAATGTTTTATAACACAGGATAAAAATTTATCTCTCTTGGAGGTTGATGACTTTAAATATACACCATGCCACATTAATTTTCTGCTGATTATCAGCTCTCCTGCAGGCCATAATGAGTGTTCTGAGAAGAGGAACAGCAGTTAGGAAGAGGAAGTTTGCAATAATGTGGGAAGTCGGCTGAAAAATTCTCTGCTAAGGAAATCATTGCAGTGGTCAACATTGCTAACAAAAACACATCAAGCTGACAGAAAAAATTTGAACAATCTTTGTGCTCAGTGGGATAAAGTGTTTGTTTTCTCCACATTGATGAATTTAATGTCAAAGGCACTGAGGCACTCTTGTGAGTAGCAAAATATAAATATATGTAAAAGTCTTGCAGAATTCATACTCAGATATCACTCTATACTTTCTCAATCTATTGCATAGGGTTGAATATTTTTTCCCAGCTTTATTGAGGTATAATTGACAAATAAAATGGTATATACTTAGCATGCACAACATGGTGTTTTGATACAGGCACGTTCTAGGTAACCAACACTTCCATCTCCTCACAGAGTTACCATTTTCCTTTTTGTGGGGAGAGCATTTCAAGTGTACTCTCCCCAGGTTTCAAGTATACATACCATATTACTCACTACAGTCATCATGCTGTGCTTTGGATATCCAGAGTGGATTCATCCTGCATTATTGAAGCTGTATGCTTCAAGTAACATCTTCCCTCTCTCCTCTCCCCAGCCCATAGCAACCAGCAGTTTAGTCTACCTGGCTTCTGGAACAGGGTTTTTAATCCAAGAGAGGGCAGGAGGAGGGGAGAAGGGAGAATATTATCTGATTATATACCTACCTCTGTGAATTTCTTCTGTGTTGGATGGTACTGCTGACATCTACAGCAATGATACCTGTGTCTGTGTTTTCCCTCCCCACCCTTCATTGTTTGTTCCCAGTCTGGAGAAGAGAAGTAACAGAGAAAAGACAAACAAAGGAGGAGCCAACTCAGAGGACCCATGAAGATGAGGACCTAAACCGTCTTCTGCAGACAGCTACTGTGGAGGCCATGTGCAGAGTCTCGGGTCCACTTCCTGCATCTCTGCTTCTCAGCATCACTCTCCAGATCTTCACCGTCACAGGCTTTCCTCAACAGACACATGCTCAAGTCTGTTCTGCTGCCTACTCGACTGGACTGCTCTCAGACTGACAGTGGCACCCAGCCTCGGCAGCCAGTCTAGTGGGAAAAGAGCCCGAGCTAGAAGGCCAGGGTTTTAGACTTTGTTTGATTCTTTATCTTCTATGTGATACCAAGCAAGCACACCTCTTTAAGCCTTGGTTTTCTCATTATAAAATAAAGGATACTCTATTTGTCTGTTTTCTGCTGCTGTAACAAATTACCCCATGATGGTACTTTATACAGGAAAGAGATGTGTTTAGTTCTTTGTTTTGGAGGCTTAAAGTCCAAAAGTGGGCAGCCTCCTCTGTTTTGCCTGTGTGTCACAACAGGGCAGAGAAGCAGGAAGAAACACATGCGCTGTGTGCAGAAGTGGTCAAACCGAGGAGTGGCCTTGCTTGATAACAACCCTCTGTCCGCAGAACTGACCAGGTCCACGAGAGCCATATTCTTCCCTACTAGAGGTGACATCTGCCGTGGTCAAATCACCCTCCCCCAGGCCCCAGCTACTGAAGATTCCAGCACTGCTCAACACCGCCACGCTGAAGGCCAAGCCTCTCACTTGAAGCTTTGGGGGACAACCCACATGCAGAGTGCAGCAGATGCCAGTCCATCCACCGCACAGAATTACGAAGGCCTAACGCAGAACGCAGTTATGACCCGGTGTGCAGGTGGCCAGGGCTATATTTTTAGCACTCTCAATCTTTAAGTTTGGAAACATAACACACTTGAGGTGAGGAGTTTGTAAGTGATGACTGAATGAGCCAAACAAACTTTTTCTACAAACCTTAGTCTGTAAACCTTCCAGCACCACCCGGCCCCCCCAGCAGGCAGTGCAGAACACGCCAAGAAGAAAGGCAGCTTTTCCAGCACGTCAGCTTGCTCTTTTCTCTTTTTCCAGCTGTAGCCTCCAAATCGGTCACTGCAAAGACAGGGCGGGGCTTTGCAGAGAATGAGGCCTGGTGGCCAACAATCGGGTCCTTTCTCTACACCAAACCCAAGGAAGGGCAGAGAGCTGCTGCTGGCTGCCTAGCGACCTCTGGGTGCTGCCTGTGCCGGATGGCAGAGCATTGCATAGGCGGGGGTCGCCACGGCCACACCTTCGCCCCCAGCTTGGGAACTTGGCCTCCCAAACAGCAGCCACGGCCGAGCTCAGCACTTCCCAGTGAGCGGTGAAAACGGACACAACAAGAAGTGGCTTCCCAGATGCTTGCACTCAGGGAACAAAGAGAATGCAAGCAATATTTTTATCACTGGTCGTTCTAACATGTTCATGGTGTTCCAAGGAGATTAAAGGTGAGGATCACTCAGCCCTCCCAGCTTTACCCACTTTTACTCATTCATCTCCATATCATGTAGAAAAGAGCTCACATTAGCCAGGTGTGCTGGCTGATACCTATAGTCCCAGCACTCTAGGAGGCTGAGGCAGGAGGATCATAAATTCCAACCCAGCCTGGGCAGTCTAGCAACTTAGTGAGACTCTGTCTCAAAATACTACACCACTGCTACTACTACTAATAATAATAATAATGAAAAGGGCTGGGGTTGTAAGCTAGTGTTAAAGCCCTGGGTTCACTCACTGGTATTGAAAAGAAAGAAAAAGAAAAAAATGTTCAAGTGACACATGTACATTCCTCAAAGAACATCCACATTTTAGAGTGCTTATCTCTGAAATGCAGAAGAAGCAGCACTGCGCATTCTTCCTACTATTAAGAAGCGAAGGGAGGCAGTGTCAAGGCCCTTCGAGATACGTTAGATATTGTTACATGACTAATAACGTGGAAACCACGGGCTGGAAAACTTAATATATTCAAGGTCACATAACAAATAATTGGCAGAAACAGCATTCTAACCAAAACTAGCCTCATTTTTTCCACTCATTCATCTTCCAGAACAAAAATGGAGGAAAGTGTAGCATTAACTGTCAGTGTAGTTCTTCCTTTGGTAAACTGGCAAAACATAGTGTGCTTGCTTTAAAATCAGTCAGTCCAGGTTGTTCCCTCCTAACAGGCAGAGCTGACTGGTGAAAAACCCTGGAAGATGGAGCCCTGCTGACACTTGAAAATGACCAGCTTTTTCAGTAGGTCCCAGTGGGTCCAACTCTGATATCCATTGAGGTCTCTGAGAAGGCGAGGACATGCCACCATTTATCAAACCATGAGACCTGTCGAGGGGGACAAGAACGTTTTTCATTAAAAAGTGAACGCGGGGGCTGGGGATTTAGCTCAGTGACAAAGCGCCTGCCTGGCAAGCGCAAGGTCGTGAGTTCGATTCCTGGTACCAGAAGAAAAGACAAAAAAAAAAAGTGAATGCACAACCGTTCTTGCTCATGAGCTTGTGGGGGCCAGCTAGGATGTGTGTGTTAAGCCATCTAGTGCCCATACCTGAAGTTAGCAAGTAAATACTCTAATAGAATGGGAGTGCTCACTAGATTAACTTTCTACTCTTTTACGTAATAAAGACTTCAAATTTACATAACAAAGACTTGTTTTGTTTCTTTTTAATTTTCCCAGTATGTACCAAAGTATGATTTACATGCAGTGAGCTAACACATCTTAAGCATACCGCTGGATGAGTCTCAGCAGCTGGGTACAATGTCCTCATTAAGATAAGAACATTGCTGTAACTCTGTCCCAGTCATTTCCTGCGCTCTCCCAGCCCGCCGACTACCACTGATCGTTCACCATATTTGGTTTTGCCTGGCCCAGAACATTTTGTTTTGTTTTGTTTTCAAAGACCTTCTTCATGATTATAGACATAAACAAAATACATACACTCAAGGCCTGGAGTAGCTGTCTTGTGCTCTTTCAAATAAAAAAAAGTCATACTGGGTGCAGAGCTTCAGTGCCCCCAAGGTGCCATGCACATATTCGCTGGCCTTTTCTTGAACAAAGAATTGTCTGAAATTTTACCTCTTGGGTTCCAAGTATGCTGTTGTTGCTGGTACAGAGATTTTATTGTAAAGGTCTCCTCACCTAGGGCTCTGGTGATTTTTTCATATTTTATTCATCTCTTCCATTTGGCTTCAAATAAGATAAAGCCTTGACAAAACTCAAATTTTACTGAACTTCGTGCTGATCTCAGGTATGGAACTTTCCTCTTGAGTAGCTTCCTTTGGGGGAACCATTTCTGAAGCTCTTGGTAGGAAAGGACGTGTTAACCATTCATTGGTTCTCATGGCTTTGCAGTGGGGGCAGGGCCTTTGCTGACCTCCCAGATTCTGCTGCCTCCGAGCAGCTTTTCTCCTTTGAATGCTGTCTAGTGAGGGTTGGTGTTCGCATTCACTCTCCTTCCCCGAAGAGGCTCCCGAGTTAGATGCTTCACTGCCACACTCAGTGGTCTCACTGTCTGGTTGAACCAGGTTCACCCTGTGGGCATCCAAGTGGTGCCTGACTCGTCCTTGTCAGGATAAGCATTGACCAAAGCTACTTGTGAGTCAGTGATGGGGAAAAGTTGATTCTGCTTTGGTTTCTTTGTCATTTGTGAAGAGTCCCAGCAGCCACCTTTGCTTTGCCGCTGATAGGAATTGTCTCTGCTTGCTTCAGTAACTGGAGCACTCGTCCCACTGTCTTCGTCCTGTTTATTCTCAGACATTTGCTTACAAACAGAGCGCTGGACCACGTGCTCTCCAGAGGGTCAGGGCTTGGTGGCCCCGAAGAGCTGATACAAACAAGGGAGCAAAGGAATAGCTCAGGCCTCTGGAGTGGTCTTCATGAGAAAATGGTCAGTGAGCAAATTTAATTTCTTTTCTTTCTTTTTTTTTTTTTTTTTTTTGGTACCGGGAATGGAAGTCATGACCTCAGGCTTGCCAGGCAAGCACTTATGCCCCTGAGCTATATCCCCAGCCCCCAGAACATTTTATAAATGGAATCAGACAATACATATCCTACTGCTTCCAGCGTTTGTCACTCAGTATAACAGTACTGAGACTCATCCACAAGGTTGGTGTATCAGGAGTTTTATTTCTGTTACTGCGGAGTAGCATTCCAGAGAAAGAATATACCAGATTTGTTTCTTCATTCTGTTGACAGACATTTGGTTGTTTCCCTATTCTAGTTGTTGAGGCCAAAGCTGGAAAAAGAAAAGAATA
This sequence comes from Chinchilla lanigera, assembly GCF_000276665.1. Classification (NCBI taxonomy): domain Eukaryota; kingdom Metazoa; phylum Chordata; class Mammalia; order Rodentia; family Chinchillidae; genus Chinchilla; species Chinchilla lanigera. Next base: position 5,418,125 of record NW_004955411.1, read on the forward strand.
AGGTAAAAGCTTCTGTTGGCTGTTTCCTTCGGCGGGGAGGTGTTTGGTTTTGGTTTTGGTTTTGGTGCTGAGGATGAAACACAGAGCCTCCTGCATGCTGAGCCTACTCCCAGCCTGATCAAGTTTTTTAAACATAATTTTCTTCCTAAAATACTCGGTATCATGAGTAGAGCTGCTCTGAACATCAATGTACAAGTCTTTTCTGTGTTCAAATGTTTTCGTTTCTCCTGTGTAAATATCTAAAAGTGTGTTTGCTAGGGCATAGGGTAGGTGTGTGTTTAACTTCATGAGAAACTGCCAGATCAATTTCCAATGCGCTTGCACAACTGCACATGCCCACCAGTAACGGATGAGGCTCTTCTGGCCCCACAGCTTGCCAGGATTTGGTACTATCAGTAGTGGTATCTTATCAAAGCTTTAATTTTCATTTCTGCTTCTGTTCCTCCTCCTCCTCCTCCTCCTTCTCCTTCTTCTTTGAGACAGGGTCTCACATGTAGTCCAGGCTGGCCTTGAACTCATGGCACTCCTCCTGCCTCAGCCTCCCAAATGCTGGGATTACAAGGGTTTACCACCGTGCCCAGCTAATTTTCATTTCTTTAGTTACTAAAGGAGCTGGGCACTTTTCATGTGCTCATCGGCACGTTTTCCTTTGAGACGTTCCTATGCAGCTGCTTGCTCACTAGTTTCTCCTTTTTGTTTTTGTTTTGTGATACCAGAGATAGAATTCTGGGCCTTGCACATACAAAGCAAGAACTCTACCTCTGAGCTACACCCCCAGCCTTACCCACTGGGTTTTTCAACTCAAAAGTCATATAATCTCAACATCCAGCTGTTACCCTAATTAATATTTTGTACTTTATTTTACACATTTACTTATTTACACGAATGTGATTCTTAAAAGATGGATTCCTGTTGTTATAAACCTTTTTGTAACTTTTTCCCACTTGGTAATTGATCACAGATATCTTTCCCTATCAGTCTATTTTCTCACATGCCAGCTTTATTTTTTTAAGCATCAGTGTTCATTGCAACTTTATTCACAACAGCACAGACTGCCAGGTGTGGTGGGAGCACACCTGTAATCCCAGCACTCAGGAGGCTGAGGCAGGAGGATTGTTGTGAGTTTGAGACCAGCCTGGGCTACAAAGTCAGCTCAAGGCCAGCCTGAACTGTATAGCGAGACCCTGTCTCAAAAAGATTAAAAAAAAAAAACCAAAACTATAGCACAGAGTGGAAACAGTCCAAATGTCTTTCAAATGGTGAGTGAATAAACAAAACGTGATTTCCATGAGTACAATGGAACACCACTCAGCAATAAAAATCGAATGAACGCTGATAAATGTAACATACGTGCCAAACCCCACTCAAAAGTCTTCTGAGTAAAAGAAGCTTGAGCTAAAAATGTAAATCAAAATTAGAGTGAAAATGCAAATATACTGACAAGAAAAGCTATGCAAATTCCCTACGATGAATGTTATCAGTATGTACATCTAAAATGTACCAATCAAATTCATTTTTTTTTAAAGTCACAAAAAGCACTGGGGCTGAGAGTAAGAGGAGGGGTGGACAGCGAAGAGGCGGGACAAAGTTTCTGAGGGTGATGAAGATGCTCTAGGACTGGGAGTAGCTCAGCGGTTGAGCACAGCACTTGCAACAGTCTGAGTTTGATCTGTGGCATGAATATATACATATATACATATATATATGCATATATACACACACACACACACATATATATATACACACACATATATATACAGTTTGCAAACAGAAGCATTTGGCAAAATTTTGTTCTTGTTTGCAAACTCTGCATTGGGTGATCAACATGGCCATGGCCATCTTTTTCAGAATCGTGGACCAAATTAAGTTTGTATATATATTATCGCAAACTAAGCTTATATATATATTTCCAGGGTCTTGTGTGCACCTGTGCCTTCCTGCTTCTTGAGCACTGTCTATATATATATATATATACACACACACACATACACACACAAAATGTAGGGTGATTAAGTAAAGCTAATTAACATATCCATCAGTTCAGCGATCTTTTGTGGGGAGACATGTAAACAAATATTACATTTTGAGCAGCTGAATATTGCAAGAAACTTAGAACAATAAAAATTAATTTTTGGTGCCAGGAATTGAACTAAGGACCTTGTGCTTGCCAGGCAGGCATTGTGCCACTGAGCTGTATCCCTGGCCCAATAAAAATTAATTTATATAAAAAACACTACTGGATAGTGGCTGGTGTACCTCTTATAATTCCAGCACTCAAGAGGCTGAGACAAGAGGATCAAGAGCTCAGTTCCAGCCTGGGCTACATAGTTTAAATCCAGTATGGACACATGAGGACGCCCTGTATCAAACAACCAAAAAAACCTAAAAAACACAAAAAACCAACAAAAGATAAGAATTTAGTAAGAAGCCTGGAAACATAGGAAGTTGAAGTGAGAGAAGATATGATAGAGTTTAGGTCATAGCAAAGATAATTTTAAATAGGATTAAACCTAAAACATTTAGATTGAAAAAGGTAATTCATCAATAATTCATCATGCAATAATGGGTTAAACAATTGGAATCAAAAGCTCAGGTAAAGCCAGGACTTTCTCTCCAGTGCTCTGAACTCTGAGCACACCCTAAAAGCAGCAGGGAGTACCCTGTAACCTCGGGAGAGGCAGACCTACCTCCCTACCAACTCTGCGTGGCAGGGTAGCGGTGGCAGGGTCACACGACCCTGTCACATTTGGCTGAAGTAGGGTAGCTCCTGGCTGACAGCTTTCTGAGCTCCGGGCTGTCCTGTCTGGTCCTTTGGTGGGTTTTTCCGGGGTCTTGTGTGCATGTGTGCCTGAGGGCTTCCTGCGCACTGTGAGGCAGAAACAAGACCGTGGAGCTCACTCCTTGTTCCTCTGTTCCTGAGAGCTGTGGTGGGTTGGCCTTCTTGGCACCTTTCGCAGTCCTCTCGTCTGTTTTATATAGACTCTCTAGAGGTTTTCGCTGTGCTGCATGAGAAGAATAAGGAAAGTATCTGTCTCCTCCATTTTGTTTTTGGAAGCAGTAGTTCTCTTTTAAAATATCATGTTGCTGACTGTGGTTTCGCACACCTGTAATCCCAGCACTTGGGAGGCTGAGGCAGGAGGTTCACCACAGGTTCGAGTCCAAAGTGAGTTCAAAGTGAATTCGCTGGGCTTCAAAGTGAGTTCAAGGCCAGACTAGACTGCACAGCGAGAGCCTGTCTCAAAAATAGATGAATAAATAAATTTACCATGTTGAGTTGGCATTGTGCAGAAATTAACAGCCATATTGGTCTAGAAACATTACACTTAATTTTTTTTTCCATTTGTACAGGGGTAATGCACACTACTAAATATGTAAGGTCTTATCTACATGGGATTACAGAAACTAATAGAGTATTCTCTAAATAACGAGAAATAAATAAATAAAATATTGAGTTTTCTTTTTATTATTGAGCCTTAAGAATTGTTGTATGACCTGAATAAAACTCCTTTGTCAGATATGTGCTGTGATTTCTCTTTTTCGGGGCTTGGGCGGGAACCCAGGGCCTTGCACATGCTGGCCAGGTGCTCTGCCACTGAACTACTCCCTCAGCCCTGTACTGTGAATATTTTTTCCCCACCTGTAACTTGGTGGTTCAATTTCTTAACAGTCTTTCGATGAACAGAAGTTTTAAATTTTAATGCAGTCCCTTTTATCAGTTTGTTTCTTCTGTGATTAGTGCTTTGTGAAAAAACAATATTTTCTTACCTTTAAACTGTGAAAATAACACCCATTAATTTTTTTTAGAAGCTGTATGGCAGAGATCCTCAGCCTCCAGGTTGTAGGTGGGTACCACTCGTGGCAGGTGAGAGAATCTTAACTATGTTTACAGCTACTGCCCGTGGTTCACAGGAGCTCCTGTCAGATCAGCAGCAGCCTTAGATTCGCACAGGAACATAAACCCCCGTGGACTGTGAGTGTGGGGGTGAGGATGTGTGCTCCCTATGAGGATCTACTGGGATAATGAGAGAAATAGTGCACACTGGGTAATAACAGTGGGAATAAAGTTCACAACAAATTAACGTCCTTGAATCATCCTGAAACTTTCCCCTGCCCTGATGGAAAAGCTGTCTCCCACAAAACCAGTCCTTGTTGCCAAAAAGGGACACTTCTTTACAATTTCAGCTTTCATGTTTAGGGCTAAGATCTATTTTAAAATAATTTTTGTGTTTGGTGTGAGGTATGAGTTTCCACTGATTTTTTTTTTTTTTTTTGCCTAATTGTTCCAACACACTTTGATGGAAATATTGCCTTTCCCCTTTGAGTTTCTCTGGCACTTTGATCAAAAATCAAATCTATAGGGACTACCTTTGTACTACGCGGTGATCCAGCGATCCAGTGATCTGTTATGTCAGTACCACAATCTTGGTTACCATAGCATTATAGCAATCTTGAAATTAGATAATATACATCTTCCAACTTTGTTTTTTGTTTTTGTTTTTAGAATTGCTTTATTTCTTCAATTTTCTAGAAAACAATTATACTCCACTTGGCAATTTCTATTAAAAAGGCTTCGGGGATTCTGATTAGGTTATGTTGAATCTATAGATAAATTTTGGGAAAAGTTCCATCTTAGTAAAAAATGTTGCCAGGCATGATGGTGCACGCCTGTGATCCCAGCACTCAGGAGGTGAGGCAGGAGGATCGCTGAAAATTTGAGGCCACCCGGGGCTACATGGTGAGGATTATTAGGCTCATGTCCCTCTGCATAAGTTCATGGCCACTCTGAACTACGCAGTGAGACCTTGTCTCAAAAAAACAAACAAGAAAAGCTATGTCTGCCCATTTTTGTCTTTGAGTTTTCATAGTATTTTGTAGTTTTCAGAGTATATGGTTTATATTTTATTAAGCACATTCTTCAGTATTGTGGGTTTTATGTTATCCTAAATAGTGTTATTTAGATTTTGGGTGTCAGATATTCATTTGCTAATATATAGAAATAGAATTGAGTTGTGTTTATTAAACTCATCCTGCAACCTTCCTAAACTCACGTATAAGCTCTAGATTTTAAAAGTTACTGGGGATTTTGTGTATATCTGATCATGTCATCTGCAAATGAACAGTTTTACCCCTCTGTGTACAGTGTTTTGCTTTTGTTTCTTTTCCCTGTCTTATTGCATTGTTTTAGACTTCTAATTGAAGTGTCTAAAACCTCTGATATGTGTGGTAATAGGGCTTGATCCTAATCTTAGGGGGAAAATATTTTAATCTTTCACTATTAAATATGTTGTTAGCTACAGATGTTTTCTCATGTTGAACTTGTCAAATGCTTTTTTTGCATCTACTGAGATTGATCATTTTTTTCTTTATTCTGTTAAATTGCACCAGTTCACATTTAAATGTTAGACTAACACTGCATTCCTGGAATAAACTCCATTTAATCACAATGTTTATTCTTTTTCTATGGTGCTGAGTTTAATTTGCTAAAATTTTAAGATCGCATCTATGTTTGTGGCAATGCTGGTCGGTAGTTTTATTTTCTGTGATGTTCTTTTCTGGGTTTGATGTCCTAATCATCTTTGCTTCTTGAGATGAGTTGTTGAGTGTTTCTTCACTATCACCATCACTAACACCATCTCTTTTTTCTAAAAAGTGTTGCATAGGAAGGGTATTACATTTTTTTCCCTAAATGTTTGAAATAACTCAGCAGTGAAGTCACATGTATGTGTGCGTATGTGTGTGTTTGTGCACACACGCATGCATCTTACCTTGTTTATTTACGTTTTTTCAGGAATCACTTGATTCTTCCCTGCTTATATAATGGAATATTACTCAGCTGTAAAGAAAGATAAACTCGAGACTTTTATAGGTAAATGGTCACAACTAGAGACCATACTCATAAGTGAAATAAATCAAACATACATGTGTAAGCACAGCATTGTTTCACTAGTGTAAAACCTGAATGAGTTAATTTAAACTCGGAGGTATGATAGACATTGTGAAATGATAAGAAAGCACTCAAGGGTAAAGGGCAACTGGGATGTGGGAAAAGAGAAAGGAAAGAAGGAGAAATTTTGTATGTATGTATATGCAGGATAGTTAACATGGCTGTTCTATTGTCTTCTATTTCTTTGCTGAAAGAAACTGTCAGTGAGTCCTTGGTTGATCAGCATTGCATGTCTATATCTGTTTTCCTGAGAAACCACTTTGAAGATATCAATATGTAATACAACAAGCATTGATAATTTCCTACCACTTTGTAACTCTGTACTGTCTGTACTTTTCTTTTGCTATTTTGTAAAATGTTGTCTGTCTGTTAATGTTTTCCTCCTTTTATTTTTAAAATAAAAAAAAAAAAGAATCTGCAGACAGCTCTGTTATATATTTTGTATGGTGTGTTAGTTTTTCTTTTTTTTTTTTTGTACCGGGAATTGAACTCACGAGGTCGTGCTTGCCAGGCAGGTGCTTGCACTGCTGAGCTATATCCCCAGCCCAGTGTGTTAGCTTTCCATCACTGAGGCAAATACCTGAGATAAACAATTGAAAGGAGGAGAGATTTGTTTTTCTCATGGTTTCAAAGGTTTCAGGTCACGGTCACAGGGGCCAAGGTCTGGAGATATCCTTTCAGAAGGGCTCAGTGGAGGAAGGCTTCTCACTTCGTGCCGGCCAGATAGCAGAGCCCAGGGGAGGAGCCGGAGAGGGAAGGGGCCAGCGACAAGCGCATCTTTAAAGCCACGCCCACAGCGACCTGTCTCGTAGTTATCTCCCCGCCTCCCAGTAAGCACGATGAGCTACAAACTCATCAGTGGATGAAATTAGGGTCTTCATGATCCAGCCACCTCTCTAGGCATCACCCCGAGTACTGCTGCATTGGAAATCAAGCCCTCAATACATGAATCTTCGGGGTTCACTCATATTTAAACCATAACATATGGTACTGTAGTTATTTATAACTGAGGACCATCCTCTCCATATGGTTACGCCAGAAGCCTCTAATAAAAAATCTTGCTTAGATTGATGTTATTAGTAGAGTAACTTTAAATTTAATTGATTCATTACTACCCAACATTCACCTTATCTCGCTAGATTGTAGTGACTGCATTTCTATTGAAATTAAATATTAACATAATTACTAAAATTAAATATTAGCAAAGGCCAGTACAATGAACAAGAGTTTTATACTCACCCCTTAGATTCCATTATTAATAACATTATTTCTGCCCACTTCACTTCTGATTTGCTTTCTTGTATGGACTAAAAAGTAACAGATTTACAGGTGGAGTTATTCTACATAGCTCTATATGCTCCAGGAATGTCTTACATTTTACTTATTCTGCTTATGAACAGTAGATTAAAAATTTAAAGACCTTTGTTTAGAGTTTTACATTTTCCAAAAAAGTTACCACTGAAATTAAAAGTAACTTTACCACTTCCACCATCACCAAAAACAACACTGTGCTTATGATTCTGGTATCTTAGCGGAAACAAGATGTTTCCTAGCAGGGTGTACAAGGATTGTGCAATTATGCTTGAATCTTCCTCATGTTTTGTCCCTGCTGCTTTTCATCATCAGAATTAGGCCATGTAGAAAACAATCATTTTCCAAAATGTTTCATAACTTTCAGCTTAAGTCGGAGGATTATTAGGCTCATGTCTCTCTGCGTCAGGAACTAGAATGGAATTAAACCTAATGCTCTGCTTATCAGAGCTTCTGTGTGCCAAATCTACTTTCTTAGACAAACAAATATATTGTTTCAACTTCCTTTTTGGATATTAAGTTGAAATATTAAACAAATGGTAAAGTTAAAATAAAAGCCACTAGATACTACGGCGTTTTGTTTTTGGAGACAAGGCCTCGCTAGGTAGCCCAGGCTGGCCTCAAACTCACAGCGATCCTCCTGTCTCAGCCTATCCAGTGCTGGGATTACAGGTGTGCACTATCGCCCCCAACTGGGCACCATGGTTCTTGCCTGCACTTAGGGTAAATGAAATAGTTGGGCCATTGCTCACCCAAAGCCCCGTCCAGTGCACCCTGGACCACCTAAGGTCTCAAGGTTTCAACCCACTTCTGGGGCCAAAGGGAGAAATCCTCAGAGCTGGGGGTTACACTGATATGCCACTGTCAACTTCGAAGCAGGAGTAAATCAAATAATAAGGGCATTACAGATTGTTATACTGACACAGTAATTAAGGGTAATTAAAGGTAAAAATCTTCAATGCTATTACAGTGTAGAAACATGTAAAAACATACTAACTGAATAGTTAACACCAGGGAGGCAATTTTTAAAAAAAAAAAATACGGTATAATGTAATGAAACAATATATTCCTTTGTTAGTGGCACTGGTAGAGTCTATGATTGCCGAAGATCTGTCTTAGTTCCTTTTCTCATTACTGAGACGAAACAGTCAACACCCACAGGTTAAAGGAGGAAAGGTTTCTTCTGGTTCACAGTTCTTAGAGGTCTCAGTCCGCAGTTGGCTGGCTCCGAGGCCGGGTGGTGTGTCCAGCGAGGGATGGGATGACAGGGTTCCCCCATAATGACCCTATGCCTCTCTTCCGGTCCTTGCCTTCACTCCAAGGAATGAAGTGGGATTTTTAACAGGAAATGGGGGCATCAAGACTGATATAGTGCAAAGTGAAAGCTTATTCAAAGTGCGGCAAATGCAGAGGAAAAAGAAGAGCAGCCTTAGCAGCAGAGTGTTGCTACAGGATAGGGAACATCCCACACTCTGTGCTCACTGGTTTCTGAAAATAACTGTCTTATGGTTGCTCTAGTCTAGGCCAATCAGGTCTTAGCCTTTGCTTCTGGGAAGGAGATGAGATCAGCATACAATAAATGTGAGAGTAACACTTTCTGTTTGTTGGGTTTTTTTTGTTTTTCTTCCGGTACCAGGAATGGAACTCACAACCTTGTGCTTGCCAGGCAGGCGCTTTGCCACTGAGCTAAATCCCCAGCCCCTGAGAGTAACACTTTCATAAGGATACAGTAGGGTACGTTTTCTCAAGTACATGGCACACAGATAAGTATATGATGATTTTACAGTGTTAGTCATTGGGTTTTGCCCTGGATTTTTATGATTATGTTTATGTTCCTCTGATATGCCCCGATAGTGGCCTGGCAGGAGGCATGGCAGAGGAGAAAGAGTCCATGGCAGGGCAGGCAGGAAGCAGCAGCAAGCAGAAGCCTGTCTTCTTCCTTTTCCCCTTGTATCCAACCTAGGTTATAAGTCTATTAGTCGGTGCCACCCACACTCAGAGTGGAGTTTCCCATTTTCCACACCCAGAACTATGGTAAACCAATGAGTGGACAAATTCAGTTATCACATACCCTTAATCCAAGTTCACACACCCTAAATCCAGCCACCTCCAAAAAGCCCCACCTATGAGCACATGTGTCTTTGGGGGAACATCTAGATATAACCCATAACAGGATATTTTCCTGCTATTTATTTGCAGTCAAAATTAACAACTGTGAAATGAGGATCAAAAATATTATTAATATCTGCCAACAAATCCACAGTCAAAAAAGACTAGTAGTTATTTAATGCAGTGAATTGCAAGCCCACAAGGGTTTAAAATCATCTGGAGTCTTAAAAATTTCAAATATCCTGGACTTCTACCCAGATATTTGGACTTTTTCTGAGAACTGATTTATGCTGCTATCACTTCTCAGCCTTTTGGCTAAGATCAAGTGTGATTTATGCTGTCCCAGAGGGATGACAGTGTCTTATTTCAGTGTCTGCTAAGAGATCAGTCTTTGAATCACCTCCATCAATAGCCCATCCCCATAGCAGGTAGCTCTCCTCGCCTCGTCTTCCTCAGTCTACCAACTCTGCTCCTCTCATAACTGGATTTCAAACCCCTTGGGCTCTTGGTGCCATCTATGCAAAATTTCTGATCTGTCTAAATTCTGGTTGTTGCACTTAAGGCCATTTCTTCATGAGTCAGGGGAACACACGCTCACTATTTCTAAATCAAAAACTAGAAAGCCTTTGTTTTTGGTGGTGGTGTAGTAGGTTGGTCTGGCTTGGTTTAGTTAATGGATTAGTTTAGTTTAGTTCAGTTCAGTTCAGTTCAGTTCGGTTCGGTTTAGTTTAGTGTAGTTTAGTTTAGCGTAGTGTAGGATTAGGTCTAGGTTTTTTCCTTTTGGCTCTTTATTTTTGCCTTTTTGATACACACCATCCGCTAGAGTAGACAAAACCATCAGGAGACCTAAAAGGAATGGAAGGGTCTCTCATTTTAATATAACTTTTATGGTCCCTTGATAGCTAAGTAGATGGAGGTACATATGCAGGAAGCCATCCTTAAAATGGCCAGTCTCTGTGTATGTGGAGGAGGTTTGGAATAAAGCCAACACACAGTCACCCAGGGTCAGAGTCTACCCGTGATTACACCCCCCACTTGCTCCTATGTCTACACCTCACTGCCTTTGTGGGCTTTGATGATGACACCATCTGCACCACTGAAATTCTAATCCACAGAAACTGCTTCTAGACTGGGGAATAATCCGAATGACTGAGACACTGATGGAGAGATTATTTCCTCAGATGGAATTCAAGTATAGGCCCAAAGTTCTGGTGTTTTTCCTACTGCAACACAAATGGTGGATAATGTTCACAAGCATGCTACTCTTTCATGAACTACCCAAATACTGAAAAAAAGAAATGTTTCATAGAAAAATGAGAAATTATTACTGTAGCTCTTTTGTCTTGATTCAGATCACTTTATCCATCTGATCACTTGGAATTTCAAAAAATTATAACAACATGGAAAAATATCGAGATAGTCTAATTTTTAAACTTTACTTAGAAAGCAGGACAAGTTATTTCTCAGTATATTTATCCATAGGTATATTTACAAGGCAAAGTATTAGGCTGAAGAGCAAGCTTACCCAGGTGTGGTGGCACAGGCCTATAATCCCAGCACTCAGGAGGCTGAGACAGGATAGCTGTGAGTTCAAGGCCAGCCTGTGCTACATAAGCAAGTTCAAGGCCAGTGAGACCTGTTTCAAAAAAAAAAGCTTATATGCCACCTGTTATATTTTTAAATAGTAGCATTAATTAATAGCATTAATGCAATTTGCACTTATGCCATTGGCTTGATAATTACATGGATTAGATAATCACATGCAGTAATTTAAGTGCTAATGGCGCCATTCATGCTTATGCACTACTTAATGAACATTTTGTCATCTTTTATTCCTACCATATTACTATGCATGTTTCTCACTTAGAAGAAAATAAGGAACTACAATGCATTCTGGTGATTTCCAGTTTCCTTAATTTTCAATGACACTTTAATTTTGAGGGCCAATTTAGGGCTTTGGAGAAAATAGGGTTAAGATATATGCTTGGTTTTTCTACTGAAAAAAAAAAAGAAGTGTGAGAGAGATTCTCTCAGAGGGGTGATCCTGGATCAGCTCTGATGTGTAGTTGGGTGTTTCCTGCACACAAAAGCCACTGTGCATGTATTCCACCGCTGAGCTGCACGGCCAGCCCTGCTCTGACCTTTTAAAATCTCAAACTGATACAGTCCTTCACTATTATTGATAAAATGTTAAGTACAACATATTTAAGTTAAAGGCTTAAGCTGAAATCCTCTGTTTAGACTGATGGTCTCCAATTATTTCTTTTCTTGTCTTTTTTTTTGCATACACTTATTTTTAAAAATGCAAGCACGATCACCCCAATATTTGTATGTATATTTATTTTAAAATTATATACATGTACCACTATGCTGATATATTCTGCATATAGAGAAAATAGAAATTCTAAAGCAGAACATAAAAATAAATATAAATGACACTTAACTATAGTCTTCATCTCCACATATAAATTATGCTGCAAAGAAGTAAGCAAGTTTATTTTACCCTCTAATTTCCAGAAAAAATAAAATAGCAAGGTAAGAGTCCACCAAGGAATACAAAGTTTCTGGTCTCAGATTTCATGCATTGGTAAAGAACTTTAAAACTATTAAAGATGTTTGCATGTCAGATGCTCGTTTATGTGTGTAATTGGTTATGTAGGTATTAGGAAGCCTTAGGATTCCCTCCAGAAGATTCCAGAATAGATTGATTTTGATCTCTCCCTTGGACCCTGGAAAGAAAACAAAAAATGGGTCCTTCTCTATTTCTACTGAAGAAATAGCACAGAATTTTATAGTGTTCCTGGTCTTCAGCTTTTGATAAGACATCACAAAGCCGCTATGAATTGTCTATGAGAGTCTTTATAGACGAACCCATCTGACTTTTGATTTATTCTGTACATTGTTGTTTTCATTGCTTTAGACACTAGTGTAAGTTTTATGGAAATTGCAACCAATCATGGAAAGGCTGTTATGTCATTGTCAAAGGAGTTGAACCAATCATGATACATTTACTTTTCCTTACTGGTTTTTTTCAAATACTGCTTTTTTTTCTGGTTGAAAAAGAAATATATGCGATCATTAAAAATTTTTGGAAAATATCAAAAACAAAACTTAACAAAATTAAAATTACCACCAGCTGGATGTGGTGGCACATGCCTATAATCCCAGCACTTGGGAGGCTGAGACAAGAGGATGGTTGTGAGTTTGAGGTCAGCCTGGGCTACAAAGTGAATTCAAGACGAGCCTGAACTGCATAGTGAGACCATGTCTCAAAAAGACAAAAAATAAATAAATAAAAATAAAAATAAAATTACCTATAATCTCATTAATTAGAGGAAATGCCATGATATTTTTCCTATGCAAAATAATATTTTAAAAATTAACATCATACTAAACTTACTATTTTATTTCATCTATAATATCTAACCATAATGAGTATTTTTCATGTCATACATTGGTACATAATTACATTCACCATGAGGAGGCAATACATGTACATAATATGTACATCTTAATACTCTTCATTTCTCCACCGTGTCATACAGTTTCTTTTTCTTAGACAGTCTCACTATGTGGTTCAGACTGGTCTTGAACTCACTGTGGAGCCCAGCCTGGCCTCAAACTCATGATGATCCTTCTGCCTCAGCCTCCCAAGTGCTGGGATTGCAGGTGTGTTTCACCATGCCCAGCCATACATTTTCTAAAAGCCTACATTTTAATGACTGCAGACTATCTCATCAAGTAGATATAGTATAATCTAAGCATTCACTTATGGTGCATACTTGAGCTATTTCTAATTTTTTCAAATTTTTTGCTGTGGTAAGAATCTCTACATTTTATTGCATCTCGGGTTACTTAGGGTAGATTCCAAGAAACTCAATTCAAGGGAAAACTGACATTACTAATATACACTTAATACTGTTTCAAAATTGATTGAAAGCATCCACTAATTACAGTTCTATGATGATGTGCTTGTGACCTAATACAACCGGAAGCCCTGAGTATTATCTTTAAAACATTCTCAAGAGAGGTTGACTGTGAAGACACAGAATTCTGTAGTGTTGCACCACCTTCCGTACTAATCTGCATAGCTTCATGGTGTATGTGCGTGTGTGAATTCATTGAATGGTGTGATGTTATGGTTTAGATCTAAAATGTTCAGAGGTTGGGCTTTGGGAGGTTGAATCGATCATGGGTATACTCTGCTCATCTCTGAATTAATCCATAGATAAGTTTATAGCAGAATGTACTATTAGGAAGCAGATCCTCCATGAATCTCTATTTCCAGCATTCTCGGAAGTTGAGGCAGGAGGACGGTAAATTTGAGCCCAACTTGGGCAATTTAGCTACTTAGTAAGACTGTGTGTCAAATTTTTTAAAGGGTTGGGGATGTAGCTCAGTGCAGAGGTTTTATGCTCAATTCTCATTACTGCACACAAAAAAGGAGACAGGACTAGCTGAAGGTGGTCAGGGAACATGACCTGGAAAGGTATATTTTTCTCTGCCATGATGTTAGTGCCTTGGATCCAGCAGACTGTCAACTGAACCCTCTCAAACTATGAGCCAAATTAAACTTTAAGTGCTGCGTGTCAGGGATTTTGTCCCATTGATGAGAATGTACATTTAAGACTTTTGACCAACCAGAAGTAGTGGTATATGCTTGTAATCCCAGCCCTCTAGGAAGCTGAGGCAGGAAGACAGAGGCCAGCCTGGGCAACTCGATGATTTGAAAAGACATTGTCTCAAAAGAAACATTTGAAAAGGTGTAGGTATATATAGCTTAGTGTGAAGGCCCTGGATTCAATCCCCAGTGTGGAAAAAATGTTTTTTGACCTTTCCAGTATATATATTATTTTGCAACCTTTTAGTATTTCATTTATGTTTTATAATTGCCAATTTGATAGTGTATTTTTTTTCTTTCATCTTACCAAGTGGGTCATGATGCCCAAGGGAGAAATCAACAGATTTCTTTATTTCACTATTGGTAAATTTTTTCTAATAATTGAAATTTTCCACTCTGGCCACTGTGTTTGCAGGTACATCCATTCTGCAGCCTGTAGGTTGCTTGCCCCTACTTTTCTTTTTCTTGCGACAGGGTCTCACTACGCAGTTCAGGCTGGCCTTGAACTCACTATGTAGCCCAGGCTGGCCTCGAACTTGTAACAATCCTCCTGCCTCAGCCTCCGAGTGCTGGGATTACAGGAGTGTGTCACCAGGCCCAGCCTATTGCCCCCCACTTTTAATATTATATAAAAATAAAGGAGATTTTGTTATTTATATACAGTATTTGTCTTTTCTGTGGCTGACTTCTTTCACTTAGCCAGATGTCCTCGGTGTGATCCCTTTGTAGCATGTGGTAGCATATCATTCTTTTAAAAGATCAAATAATAACCTGTTGTTTTGTGTTTATCCCTTTAACAATTGGCGAGCGTTTGTGTTACTTCCACCTCTTAGCTGTGAATAAAGCTGCAGTGAATACGGTGTGTGTCTTAGTTACTTCCCTTGTCACTGAGACACAACACTGGACACCCACGGCTTCAAGGAGGAAAGGTTGGTTTGGGCTCAGATCGTAGAGGCTTCAGTCCATGGTGAGAGGGTTCCAAGGCAGAGCAGCGTGGCTGGAGACAAAGCTGGTGTCAGGGCAGGCCGGGAGCAGAAAGGTCTCCAGGGAAGAGGGAGCTCCACCCTTCGGTACAACATCCACATGACCACCTCCTCAGACCAGAATCCACCTCCCAGCACCGCTGTCACCTCATTGAGGCCTAATCCACTGTGAGTATCACACCCCCAGTCCAGTCACCTCTGCAAAAGCCATTCCTATGAGTGCATGAGGCTTTGGGAAGACGTGTAGATACAAGCCATTACAGCGCGCAAATATCTCCTTGAGATCCTGCTTTCAGTTCTCTTGGGTGAACATTCAGAGGGCATTGCTGGCTTATACAGAAATTTTCCTGGGAATTTTTTTTTAGGGCCATCATACCATTTTTCATAGCAGCTGCTTGTTTTACATTCCCATCAGCCACAGACAAAAATTCCAATGTGCGTACATCCTCACCAACACTTTGTGTTTTGTTTAGTTTGATAGTACCCATACTAATAGGTATGAGATATTTCTGTGTGGTTTATGTATGCATTTTTCTAATGATTAATGATGATGGGAATCTTATATGTTTGTTTGTCACTTGTATATGTTCTTTGGGAAAATATCCATTTGAATCCTTCTCCCAATTTTATTTTATTATTTATTTTATGCTTTGGTACCAGGGACTGATCCAATGCTTTCTCACAGAGATACGTCCTCACCCCTTTCTAAAAACGTTTTTATTTCAAGACAAGGTCTTGCTAAATCACTAAATTACTCAGACTGGGCTCATTCACGTGTACTTGCAATCCTCCTGCCTCAGCCTTCCAGAGTGCTGGGATTATAGGTGTGCTCAGTATGCCTGGCCTTTGCCCACTTTTAAATTGGGTTATTTTCTTCTGTTGTTGTTCAGTTGTAGTTCTTTGCATATTCTATGTATTAATCTCTCATCAAATACATGATTTGCAAACATTTTTCCCATTCTGCTTTTTTGCTGTGTTCACTGTTTCCTTTGACGTACAGTTCTGGCTTTTGTAGTTTGTGACTTTGGTGTCGCAGCCGAATCCAAAGTTATGATTTCCTCTGCTTTCTTCTGGAAATTTTGGATTTTTTAGATGCTACATGTGTATCTGTAACTCATTTTGAATTATTTGTTGTGTACGGCTTAAGCTCAGCATCCAGCACCACTCTTTTACATGTGTGTATCTACTTTCTCAGCACGGTTACTCAGAGAGACTGTCCTTTCCACAGTGAGGTCTTAGCACCCTGGCCGAGGAGCATGTGACCACATACGGAAGGGTTTATTTCTGGCCTCTCTATTTTGTCCCATTGGTCTACATGTCTATCTTAATGCTGGTATCATAGTGTTTTATAGTATGCCATCATTTCATACCATATTTTTGGACTGTAAGGGAGATCAAACACCTGTGTTGAACAAACGTGTATCTCTCTTTTTTCTTTTTACAAGTTATCCGTTTCTATCTTTTCCATTTTCAAATTAGAGTTGGCCTCTTGTGTGTTTGCTAGGGAGTCTTCTTGCCTTGTTTTGCTTTTTACGGTACTGGGGATTGAACCCAGGGCATTCACACTGAGCTACAGCCCCAGGTGTGTGTGTTTGTTTTGAGGCAGGGTCTGGCTAAGTCACTAAATTGCCCACACAGGGCTCAAATTTTCAATCCTCCTGCCTCAGTTTTATAGAGCGCTAGGACTGCAGGCACACAGCACCATTCTTAACTAGGAATTGGTGTGCTTTATAATTGAACTCAAAGATTCCTTCCTATGTGTAGCAGACACCTGTTGACTTCTCTGCCTAACACCATGGTGGGGAGCTGCCCTCTCTGTGCCATTGCAGAGAGGCAGTCATAGTTTCATCGTGAACTTCTGACTCCCGTTTCCCCTCTGCCCTCCAGCCAGTCGCTCCTAGTATGAGCATAAACCTAAACTAAGTGCTTTGCAGTCTTCTCCAGGGACCTGGAATGAGAACCAACTGAGTCAAATCATCTTTTCTCCCTACAGGTGGACCAGCTACAGGAAAACTTGGTGCCATTGGCTCACCTCGTGCTCTGAGAAACAAAGGGGGACGGGTACATGGAAACATAATTATGAACCAGAGAAGTAGAAGAAAATGACCTCAGCTCCTGTAATGCTCTATTCTCTGGTTCTAGTAACTGAGGTCCAGCTAACACCCTACCCTTAGAGGATTGTCTTGGTTTGGGGATTATTTTTGCAAGAGGAACCATATAATACAGGACATGTGTTTTACAAAATTATTTATAATAGTCACCCAAAGAATGGTATGCAAGAGAGTGCAGGAGGTCTGTCCACACACTAAGCCTAAGGAATCTAGCCAAAGGCCTGGATTCCATGGCAATGTCTTATACGAGTCCAGCTGAAGACCTAGAGCTCATAGCAATGCCTCCCACGAGTCCAACTGGAGGCCTAGAGCCCATAACAATATCTCATGCAGGCCTGTTTCATGCATCTGCACTGGGAAGGCCCAAATGTCAGTGGTGGAGTCTAGAAAGTCTGTGCCAGTGGGATGAAGGATCTGTGCTAGCAGGCTGAGGGATCTGCACTGGAGCCAGGAAGCGACACGCAAAGTAAGAACCAGAGCTCCCTGGAAGGTACCACAACCATTCTCAGGAACACTGAGGTCCCGAGCTCCTCTAATGGTGAAGACAGCTGAGTTCCCATCAGGAAAGCCAACGCAGCAGGCTTCTCCAGGAGACTGAGCTGTGCACCATCTTTCCATCCAGAGCCAGGAAGTGATGCTCAAAGTGAGGACCAGAGCTCCCCCAAAGTGAACCAAAGCTATTCTCAGTGTCAACAAGGTCCTGAGCTCCTCAGAGGATGAAAACAGCCAAGTTCATCAGGAAAGCCGGCATGACGAGCTCCTCCAACAGAACCAACAGCTCCTTACAGCTTCTACCAGCTCCCAACAGCCTTTCTCTGCTCTCAACAGCGTAACTTCTTCTCCAGTTCTGCCTCTTATGCTGCTGGCAACAATCCTCAAGTGGGCCTCCCACACCCAGGACCATGCTTACTTAGTTCAGCTGGAGGTTATAAGCTGACCACCAATTGTCAATCCACTACAAGGACATTATCTTAAATTGGTTCAAATAGTTCTCTTTTACTTGCAATAAAAAGCACTAACCAATAAGTACGTTTAGTCATTTAGCAAATAAATATAGAATTATATGAGCAGGTCCTGCTCCAGGTGCTGGAAACTTAGGAGTCCTCAGCGATAACTTTGTTCCTGCTCTTGCTGAGCTGAGTTTAAGAGTCATGGAAGGGAAAACAAAAACAAGTACAAAAACAAGTATGTCAGTGGGGACCAGAGCCATGGAGCAAAATAAAGCACAGGTCAGAAGAGAGGCAGCTCTGACCTGGATATCCAGAGCAAGTGAGGAGGAGAACTCTGAAGCCGAGGGAGCAGCAAAGCAAAGGCCAGGGCGTGGGAGTTCAAGCCACAAGTCCAATGCAGCTGGAGTGGGAAAGGAAAAGTGCAGAGGTCAGAGGTGGCCCGAGGGCGCGGGCGAACTCAAAGCCTTTGGTTTCTGCCCGGAGCATAAGGGAAACCATTGAGAGGGTGTGACGGAGAAGAGGGAGAGTCTGCTTGTGGTGAAAGAACGGCTCTGTCCAATTCTCTCTGTTGTAGATGTTGAAATGCTTTTCACTTCTGTCTGTCCCTAATCTGGGAAGATGGTGGTTTTGATTTCCACAAACAAGACCCTGCTGAGCCTGTGCAGGCTCGAAGAATCACCAAGTCTTGCCCTGCAATTATGCAACTCAAACCTGTGAAAGAGTTTTACTTTTTATACGTTCAAAACAAGATCTTTGCTTTCATGATCTCTTTCTTTATGCTCAGAATGGCCTTCTCTATGACTATCAATTATATTTTTATTAGTACACATTTGCATTCCTTGTTTTTCAAATGAAAATTTATGTAATGTTTGGTCATGGAAATTTTGAAGCCAAAATGCAGGAGATAATGTTGATTTGGTTGTTATTTTTTGTTTGTTTGTTTGTTTGGTTTTTTTTTTGTTTTGTTTTTCTCCGGTACCGGGAACTGAACTCACGACCTTGCACTTGCCAGGCAGGCGCTTTGCCACTGAGCTAAATCCCCAGCCCCGGTTGTTATTTTCATATAGCCAATTTTTAAAAATATATTGGTTGAATAATCTTTCCTTTCATCATTGGCTTATGATATTTCTATCAAATACTGTACATGAAGAGAGATAGGCTATGTTGTATTCAGTTCCACAAAATTTAAAACTAAAGGCTCCGGCTTTAGCTGAATTCTGTGCTGTATTTTATTGAAAAGTAAAGCAACAAAAGTCTGCACCATGTGCACATGGGGGCACTCTAGGACGCTGAGGCAGGAAGATCACAAGTTTGAACCCAGCCTGGGCAACTTAATGATTTAGCAACACCCTGTCTCAGAACGAAAAAACAAACAGCAATGAAAAGAAAAGAAAAAGGGTTGAGAATGTAGCTCAGTGCAAAGGCCCACAGCACTGAAAAAAAGTCTTGATTTTTCTCATCAGTCTATTCTTTGACATGAATTTCAGAAACATGTGCTTAACTTTGAACAATAAGACACAATTCCACTGGGATTTTCATTGGGAGTGCCTTAATCTTACAAATTAATTTGACAATGATTTATTTATCCTTTATAACAGTTTGTTTTTTAACAAACAACATAATCGGTTTCTCCATTTATTTCAGTCTTATGTTTCCTAATTAAGTTTTGGCGATATTGACCCTGTATATTCCAGGATGTTTTATTTTTCTGCTGCTATTATGGACATAATTTTGTCATCTTTTAAATTACTAGTGAGTAATTGTTCATCTATTAGAAAACCAAGCATAACTCTGGATATTTTGTTCACTCTCAATCTGGAGGGTTATTAACTTTTTAAATATATTCATTAAGCACGTCTTAGTAATAAAAGTTTTCATAAGGAAATCTTCAGCATTTCATTTAGTTGTTTGTTTCATGGTCTTAAAACACTAACAATTGAAATTTTTCCCTAGAAGTCTAAACTTCTTACTTAAAATTTACTGTCAGCAACTAAGGGCATAGCTCAGTGGTAGGGCATAGCTCAGTGGTACAGCGTGTGCTCAGCATGCCTGAAGCCATGGGTTCAATTCCCAGCACCAAAAATAACAACCTCTTCCCCAAAACACAACTTTTTTCTTTCCTACATGGATTTACCAGGTATATAGGTGGGATTCTCATCCTAAGATCTCTTTTTTTCAATTTAAATTGTTAAGCCTTATTTTTTTTTTTACTAATTTATAACTGCAACAAATGCATGAATACAATTCTTTATAAAAATTAAATATTATAAATAAAACTAAATTTCCTCTTTGTCTTTATTCCTTATCCTATCCACCCTCCTAAGGAATCAGTTGGCTGTGTATTTCAGTGCATTTACTCTCAGAAAAGATCAAGGGCTGGTCAAATTTGGTTTTCTTTCCTACTTTTTGATACATAAATATTGCCAAACTACACAGTTTTCTGCAGTTTGTTTTTGTTATTCAACTAGATAACAAGGATAGCTATCCAAGTCCTTCCTAGTGTCCATTAGAATTTCCTTTTTCTTGTTCATGCAGTTCCACAGTATGAGTACTTAAGTTATTACCTTCTTCCATGAATGGGTATTTAGGTTGTTTTCCAGTTTTAGTGACCACATACATTATTACAGCATTCATTTGTGTAGTGTACTTGCTCCCTAAGATTGACGGTAATAGGCAAAACACACATTTTGATTTTTCATTGAGTTCCTAACCTAGTTTCAAAGCCTTGGGTTCTGGATGCTTATTCTTCTTTGCACTTTCAAATAGTAAAGCAATGTTGTGCCCCAGAGTAGGACTCTCAGACTTGAACTGGTTAACCCACAGACCTGGCAGTTTGTTTTCTTTACTGGGCACGCTGATTCCTGGAAACATCATGCAAGCGAGCTGCTGCTGTTTGTTTTCTACCCTGCGCCGTTTGACTTGGAACATTTGTGAAGCCTCTCAGTTCCTGTACATCTAAATGAATGACTGTTTCTGGCTTCAGGTTGGTTGGTGGTTTTGAAACCTGGACGTAAGCCTCTGTTTTTGGAGGAATCAGTTGTATGTACTTGGTTAGACCATACAAGGGAGCCTTATGTAAGAAACCGTTCATTACACATCTCAAATGGGCCATGGGAGAGAAGCAACTTTGGCCCACTAGTTATGACCAGAAAACTCTGGTCTGAGGTGAAGTTTGTGAGAGAAACTTTAGACTCACTCATTTTTCATAGTTTAAATTCTTCCGTCAAATAGCTCTGTAACACGAATCACCCTAAAATGTCCCTCACCTCCCCAGAGGAGTTTCCTTCGCTCATTTCTGTGTCCTGTACTCTGTGTCTTATTCCATACCTACCACCCGAAACAAAACATAGAGCAGCCTACATGCCTGGGCTTAGGAGACACATTGATGGAAAAGAAAGATTAGAAAGTATCTTTGTTTAATATACAGTAAATTTCAACTAAACAAAACCTTGTACTTTGAAATGAGATAGTTCTAGGTTCAAATCCCAGGTTTACTTGTTATGAATGAGCAAACACAACCCTAAAATGTCAAGCCAGTTACTTATTCAAGACTGTTTTCAAATCTGTAGAATGGTACTATGGCTTGAATATAATCCCCAAAATTCACGTGCCTGAGACTTCATCCCCAGTGCAACACTTCTGACAGGTTGTGAGGGCTCGGCCCTGATGAATGGGTTAATGCCATCATCAAGAGCGTGGGCCAGTTGTCATGGGGCAGATTACTGGTGAAAAATGAGTTCTTCCCCTTCTTTTCTTCCCTCACTCCAATGTGCGATGCTCTTGCTATCGACTGACACAGCAAGAAGACCCTTGCTCTATATCCCCTTTCTAACCATGGATTTCCCAGCCTCCCAAACTGTAAATATTAATAAATCTCAGCCAGCTGGTGCATGCCAGTAATCCCAGCACTTTGAGAGGCTGAGGCAGGAGCATGACAGGAGGATCCCAAGTTTGAGCCAGCCCCGGCAGCTTAGTGACTTAGTGAAGCTCTGTTTCAAACAATTAAAAAGGCTACAGATATAGCTGAGTGCAAAAGCCTTGAGTTCAGTCTCTAGTACTGAAAAAAAAATTCTATGTTTTTTATAAATTATCCAGTGGCGGGAATTCTATTATAGTAACACAAAGTGAACTAAGAGAAATTTAGTACTAGGAAGTAGGACTATTGCTGAACAACTACATGAACATGTGGACTTATGTTGAACCCGGATAACGGGCAGAAGCTGGGAAGAATTTGAAAGATCAGGCTGGAAAAAGCCTACATTTCCATAAGAAGAGTATTAAGGGTAATTCTAGGGAAGGCTCAGAGAAAGAGAAGAATTGTAGGAAATGTCTGAAACTCTGTACAGCTTACTTAGATGGTCATGATCAAAAAGTTGGTAGGAGCCTATAATCTCACAGCACCCAGGAGGCCAAGGCAGGAAGATCACTGTGAGTTCAAGGACAACTTGGGCTACATAGTGAGTTCAAGTCCAGCCTGTATTACATAGCAAGACCCTATCTCAAAAAGCCAAAATAAAGTCAGTTGAAAGATAGATGATAAAGGTTTCAGGTACAAATAAGGAACAAAGGATTAAGGCCATGCTTAGTATGCAGTTGCAAAGAATCTGGCTGGGCCTTGACTATGTCCTAGGGCTTCAGGGAAGCTGGAATTTAAAAGCAGTGGGATAGGATACTTGGCAGAAGAAACATCTAAGTGGCAAAACATTAGACAAATGGTACACCAACACATACCTCACACAGGCTGGCATGAGTGTGTTATAATACCAGTGCAGGTACTGCCTTTACCACAAGAATTTAGTATAAAGTCCTACTACTTAAAATACTTGTCTATGCATTGCTTTAGGAAAACCTCCCATATGATTCTTCTAATATTCTACAAGAGCTTGAGTTCTCAAGAAATGATTCAGTTAGATTTTTTCATACTTTGAGAACTAATACAGGAAAATGGCTCAGAGATTTTAGTTTTTAATTACAACACTTGAAGGAAAAGCCATACCCATTAACTTTCTAAAACATTCTGTTGAGGCCGGAGATATAGTTCAGTGACACAAGCGCCTTCCTGACAAGCGCAAGGTCCTGAGTTCAATTCCCAGTACCAAAACAAAAACAAAACAAAACAAAAACTAAAACCTTCTGTCCCTCTCTCTTCATACATCTGAAAAGTGTATTAAGCACCTAGTATGGAGACTTCTAGAAAGATGGTGAAGTGGTGGGCAGCAGAAAAAGAGCCTCTCTGATACTTGGTGTCCAGATGCTGGAATATAGCAAAGTGAGGATAAAAGAAGGAAAAAAGGGAATCCCTGGGACCCAGCAAGGATCTGAAGTGAGAATTAAAGCCCATGGAGAGAGTGAAGAGCGAGACTTTAACGAGGAGAAGGAGGTGGCAGGCAGTGATTTCACCCTATGCCCAGACTCACTGCATAGGAGGGGAGGCTCGAACTTGCACATGCACAGTGACTACTGGGGACTCAGGCGCATCTGTGTAAAATGCACCAGTGGAATGGAGCAGTGGATGCAGCAGGCTGCAGTGGCTGGTGAGATGCTCCAAAGCAGACTGCAGTGGCTAATAAGTTATTCAGATTCACACATCTGCCAGGAGAGGAAGATTGGCCAGTAGCCACCTTGGAGGATGGCCAGATGAGCTTGGAACTTAGAACAGGTGGGGCTGACTCCATATAGCCACTCCAAGTGTCAGGGGGTGGCTTCCAAGTTCAAGTCAGCAGAAGGTCAGGGAAACAAGTTCAAGCCGTCAGGAGGCACACAGAGTGTTACAGGCTAAACAAACTGGTTCCAGCCTCACAGCCAGAAACCAGGCCAAACTTTAGTGGAACTAAAGGTACAGGTTTCTTAGTATGATCCACGACCCCACCATAAAGCTGTGGCTGGCTTCCTAGCACTAATCAACTCAGTCTAGAATCTGTCTGTACACACTGTCTACAAGTGATGCCTTTAAGTGAATTTTTCTTTTTTTTTCATTCTTTTCCTGTTTCTGTTTTTATTTTATTTGGGTTTTTCTTGATGGCTTGTTCTTGTTTTTATATGAGTGTGAACATGGGTTCTAGATTTTTGCTGTTGCTCTATACTATTTTGTTTTTCTTTCTGCCTTCTCTCTTTGTTTCCTGTCTTCAACATTTTTTCAAAGTTTATGAAACCTTCCTTTGTCCTCCAGTCTTGTTTCTAATCTCTTCTTCTTCTTCTATTTCTCCATCCTCCAAACCCCTTTTAAATTGTCTCCCCTCAGGGTAAAATCATCATTCTCAGAGCTTATTTACTGTATAAATTTACTGGTTCATTTTAGATTTTGTTATATAACCTCAAGTCTAGTTCATATGGTCAAAGGTGTCAAATTCATAGTTATCTCAGTTTGTCATTTTTCAGGCTATGTTTGATGTTATTATTAAGGGTGATTGTACTATATTAGCCAAGGTGACATAATTGTTCTAATCAGTTGTTCTTGCTGGTATACCAAGGCTGAGATTACCTAAGGGTGATAAACAATACTATATGCCAGTGCCAAAGAGCCAGGGGCTAGGTCAAATAGGCACCAACTTCTAAACCTGCAAAATAGAAGAGGTAGGATCTTGCAACAAACTCAAAAGCTGGCAACACCTGGAAGATGACTCTAAGAAGTAGTCACTTCCTAAGGACTCTAAGTACTAGAAATAAAGTTACTCACCATAAACAATTTGCAAGCATCAACCTAGGAATTAAACTAAAGTAAAAAATATAAAGTGAAAAGACACTTGAACATGCTGAAACCCCAGACTTTCACCTCAAGACAGGCAGACCCAGGGGGCAATGAAAAGGAACAGTTCAAAAGCCACTTACCTATACTCTCTGAAGTGGTAACAGCAGAGGTAACAAAGCAGATGACTGAGCCTCTAGAAAAAATCAAATCAGAAATAATTTCTCACTAACTACAGAGATGGTGACCATAATGAAACACTTGCTTAGTGACTCAAGAGCCGACACAGAAAAACAGAGGAGCTTGGAATATGATGGACACCATGAATACCCAACATAGGAAACAAATGGAATCCATGAAACAGATTCAAAGAGACACCCAGGAGATTAAAAATTCCATTGAAAGTATATGCAGCAGAATGATCCAATGTGAGGATGAAATCTCAGATGTAGAAAACAGGTTAGCAACCATAAAAAAAGATTTCTTAAAAATAGCAAAGAACAATGAGAAATCAATCCAAAGGCTGCTAGGTGATGCAAAGAAGAATAATATAAGTTTAATTGGCATCAACGAAAAAGCAGGAGATAGTACAAATAAAAATAAAAAACCTGTTCACAGAAGTCATAGCAGAAAACTCCCCAAACAGGGAAAAAGAATTTGACATACACATAAGCAAGGCATATAGAACTACAATTAGCCATAATCAAAAAAAAGTAAAATCTACTTCGAGGCATAGAACAGTCAAGATTCCAGACATGCAACATGAGAACAGAATATTAAAAGCTGTTAGAAAAGAAAAGAAATGAATCACCTATGAAGGAAACCCCATCAGAATCACAACAGACTTAGAATACAAACCCCCAAATCACAGAGAGCTTCAAGTGAAGTATTTCAAGCCCTAAAACAAAACAACCTCCAACCCACATTGATGTACCCCCAAAAGATATCTTTCCAAATTGATGGAGAAATAAGATATTTTCATGACAAAGAACACCTGAGGAAATTCATGAACACTAAGTTGCACTCCAAAATGTTCTGAAGGACATTCAAAAAGAGATAACAATGACTACAACTCAATGAATGCCAGGAGGATGAATCAACCAGGCAAGGTAAACAATTACACAGAAGGGCAAGAAAGGAATCAACAGCAGGAAAATAATACAATTAGGATAAATCAATACATACCAGCTATAACCATCAATATTTTTGTGTATTTGTTCATTTGTTTATTTTGAGACAAGGTCTTGCTATGTAGTTCAGGCTGGCCTTGAACTAATGGTGTTCCTCCTGCCTCAAACTCCTGAGTGTTATGATTACAGGCATCTGCCACCATGCCCAGGTATAACCATCTAAATTAATTGTCTCAGTTCATCAATCAAAAGAAACAGGCTGGCAGAATGGATCAAGAAGCAAGATCCAACAATATACTGAATACAAGAAATATATTTAGGACCCAGCAGGCCCTGGTAGGGGCTCATGTACTAGCCCCAACAGGACCAGAGTAGTGGAAAAGTTTGAAGCACCAGTGAGAATATGAGCTGGTAGTTGGTAAGTTAGGTGAAGCAGCATTGTGCTTCAGTGCACAGACATGGGGGTGAGGGTGGGGCTGTGACTTTATGTCAAAGGGCTCAGGGAGAACTCCAGCAACAGAAGACCAATCCCAGTCCCCACATCCAGAGGTCAAGATAAGTCCCACACCCAGCACAAACCCCACTTGCAAACTTGGCTGGAGTGCACAACACATTTCTGGGATCTGACTTGGACCTACCACAGAACTGTAGATGCCAGAGGAATTTTACTATTATTTTTCTCTGTTTGATTGGTTTTCCTTTTTCTGTCTGGCTGGGAAATTTTTTTCTGTTTGTTTTGTTTTGCCTTGTTTTGGTTTTTTTTTATGGTTATTTTTGGTTTTTTCTCTTTTTTCTTTTTCTTTCATGATTTAGATTTCTTAACTTACTTTTTGTTTTCTTCTACTCATCTACTTTCTCTCTTTCCTCAACTATCTCCCTTGATGTTATGGTGCTTTCATGTAAGTAAACATTGTCTCCTCTCTTTCTCATTTACTTCATATTCCTTTGCTCTCTCTTCAGTTCTTTCCCAGCTATGTTCTCCAGTTTCCCAAAACAAATGTGATCAACCTTTGCCCTCCAGGTTTACTACTACTGTATTCATTCATCTATCTTGTCCCCTATACTTCTTAAAGTTCCATTGACTGATATCAGGTTATCATTTGTCAGACTGCTTTCACTGCATCTGATAAGTTCCAGTATGTTGAACTGGCATTATTGTTTAATTGTAGATACTCTTTAATTTCTCCCTTAATTTCATCTGTGACCCACTGGTTGTTCAAGAGGGCATTGTTTAATTTCCATATGTTTCTTTTTGAATAATAAGCATCTTTTTATTTGCTTGCTGCCATTACAAAAACCGATTACATTAGCAATGAAAGTGTCTTCGCCAGTTGATGTCAGAGGCAGTTAATTTCCACATGTTTATGTAGTTTTTGTGGTTTCTTTTGCTGTTAATTTCCAGTTTCACTGCAGTGTAGTCAGACAATACGCATGGAATAATTTGAATTCCTCTGTATTTACTTAAGCATGTTCTATGGGCCAATATGTGGTTTATTTTGGAAAACATCCATGTGCATCTGAGAAGAATGTGTATTTGACATTGTGGGGTAGACAGCATGTAGACATTTACTAAGTCTGACAAATGACATTTGTATCAATAAATTCTCATGTCAGAAAAATAGAACAATCTCAAATACACAGCCAAATGTCAAACCTCAAACTTCTAAAAAAAAAAAAAAAAAAAGAACAAATCAAACCCAAAGTTCATACAAGACAGGAAATTATAAAGATAAGAGCAGAAATTAATGCAATTGCAACTAAAAAAACACTACAAAGGATTGGTGAATTGAAGAGTTGGTTCTTTCAAAGATTAAATAAAATTGATAAACCCCCAGCCATCTTCATCAAAAAGATGAAAGAAAAGACCCAAATTCAAGCAGTTAGGGATGAAAAGTGTAAAGTCACAATAAGTCCAACAAAAATCCAGAACATCAACAATCCCTATTTCAAGAACATGTCCTCTAATAAGAGGGAAAACACAGAAGGAAAGGACAGATTCCTAGACTCATATGAATTGCCAAAACTGAATCAAGAAGATATAAATATTGTAAACAACCTAATATCAGTCAATGAAATTGAAAATGTAATTTAAAAATTACCAACAAAGAAAAGTCCAGCTTTTGATGGATTCACTGGGTTTTTTTCCATGCATTCCTTTATTTATTTATTTTTATTTTAAAGAGAAAAAACTGAAAACAAAATAACAACAAAGCCAAAAATAAAACAACACAAAAACAATAGAAATGATACAGAATTTCAAAATACAATGTAGGAAATTAATAATGGTTGTTATATTACATATTGTTATCTTCAGCAGAGTCGTTCAGATTACCAGATATAAGAATGTAAGATTGATCAAACAATTAAACATTAACTCTTCCTTTCAATAAACCACTAGAAATTAGTAGCACAATTATCTTCGCTATCTTGTGTGTATGTGTGTATTTCCCTTCCTTTTCTCCTTTTTCCCATTCTAGTTGTTCTTTCCTTTAAAAAAAAAAAAAGTGGGGCTGGGGATTTAGCTCAGCGGCAAAAGCGCCTGCCTGGCAAGCACAAGGTCGTGAGTTCGGTTCCCGGTACCGG
>NW_004955411.1:5447631-5449291 GCF_000276665.1 Chinchilla lanigera
AATTTTAAAAAAATCTACAGGAAATTGGAATAAATGATATTTATCCCAATCCAACAGTTAACATCATACTAAATGATCAGATCTTGAAAGCTTTCACTCTAAAATAGGAACAAGACAAGGATCTTCACTCTCATGACTCCAGGTGAATATAGTTCTGGAAATATTAGCCAGACCAACTAGACAAGAGAAATAAATAAAAGCAATAAGGATAAAAAGGAAAAAGTCAAATTATCCTTATTTATGGATGGCATAATACTCTCCACAGAAGAACCCAATAACTCCACCAAATAACATGTAGATTTAAAAACCAAATTCAGCACTGTAGCTGGATACAAAGTCAACATTCAAAACCAACCGCATTTCTGTACACAAACAACAAACTCACAGAAAGAAAAATTAGGGAAACCACATAAATCACAATGCCATCCAAAGAAATTAAATACTTAGGAATCAAATATAGGAAATAAAAGATCTAGACATTGAAAGTTACAGTACTCTGAAAAAGTATATCAGAGAGAATATCGGAAAATGAAAAGGTATAACTTTCACATAGATAGGAAAAACCAACATACTGAAAGTGGCCATATTCCCAAAATTGTAATACAGATTTAATGCAATCCACATCAAATTTCCAACAGCATATCTGACAGAGAAACTGATCCTAATATTCATTTGAAACCAGAAGAGACTTAGAATAGCAGGTACAGTTCTGGGCAACCAAGGTAGGGCCCAGGGCTTTACAATCCCAAACCTGAAATTATACTACAAAGCTACTGTGATAAAATCAGCACAGTTCTGGAATAGAAACAGACGTGAGGTTCAGTGGAACACATTTTTAGGAGACGCAGAAATAACTCCAAATACACTAAGACACCTCATCATGACAAAAGTGCCAGTCATGCTCACTGGAAAATATAGCCTCTTTTAAAAATGGTGCTGGAAAAATGGCTTTCCACATGCCAAAGACTAAAATTAGACTAAAATCAAAATCAAAATGTCTAAATGTCAAAAAACAAAAACACTAAATCTGCTGGGAGAGAAAACAGGCAGAACCCTTGAAGCCATAGGTGTAAGCACAGATTTCATAAACAAAGCCATGATTGCATGAGAAATAATACAAAAATAAATAATTGGAATCTAATCCTATTAAAAATCCTTTGTACAGCAAAAGAAATCACCAACAAAGTGGAAAGATGACTCACAGAATGGGAAAAAATTTCAGCCAGTTGTTCCTCAGACAAAGGACTTATATGTAGAACATATACAGAGTTAAAAAAAATCAGACCTCCCTAAATTCAAAGAGCCAACATAAAAATGAGCATCTGAGATGAATATGTTCTTCTCAGATGAAGAAACACAAATGGCAAAGAAGTATATGAAAAAATGTTCAACATCATTGGTCGTTAGAGAGATGCAAATTAAAACAATGCTAGGATTCCATCTCACCCCAGAAAGAATGGCTATCACCAAGAAATCAACCAATAACAAATGTGGGAGGGGTTGTGGGGAGAAAGGAACCCTTCTCCACTGTTGATGGGGAGATAGACTAGTGCAAGCAGTGTGGAAATTACTATGGAGATTCCTCACAAAACTAGGACTAGAGGTCTCATTCAACCCAGCCATTCCCCTTCTGAGTATCTTCCCAAAAGAATTTAAAACA
>NW_004955411.1:5449578-5453503 GCF_000276665.1 Chinchilla lanigera
GTGAAATGGGAAGAAATTGTTCAAAAGGAAAGAGGAACTAGGGTGGGGGAAGGGGGGAAGAGGGAAAGGGAAAAGGAAAAAAACAAAATATAAAATAGTTAAACGACCAGTTCCTCTCAGTTCACTGAAAGGAAAGATTTGTGCCAATATCATTTGGAGAATTTTTTATGCCCATGTCTAGTACTCTTAATAAATACTTTGAAGATAACAATACACAGTATATTAACTATTGTTATTCTACTATTGCTATTCTATTATTATTTTGTTATAGGCTTTATTTTTATTTTTTCCATAAAATAAAAAATGTTTAATTCAAAAAGAAATTCATAGAATGAAAGTCAAAGAATGGAAAACACTACTTCATGCAGCAGGAACCCAGAATAAAACAAGGATAGTTATTCTATTCGCAGACAAATGAATTTCAAGCCAAGACTGATTAAGAGAGACAAAGAAGGTTACTACATGCTTATAAAGGGAACAGTCCAAGAGGAAGAGATAACAATCATAAATATATGTGCAACAAATACCAGTGCACCCAATTGTATAAAACAAATATTAATGGACATGAAAAATCAAATAAGCACTAACGCAGTTGTATTGAGTGATCTCACTACCCCACTGCCACAAATAGATCAACTAGACAAAAAATCAACAATGAAATATCAGAACTGAACCAAACATGTGAACACTAGACTTAAAGGATGCCCACAGAGTGCTCCACTCCACAACATCAGAATTCACATTCTCCGTTGCACACTGGACGTTCTCCAGTATAGACCCCTTACTAGCTCATAGACCATGCTTAAGTAAATGCAAAGGAATTAAAATTATCCCATGCATATTATCAGAACATAGTGCAATGAAACTGGAAATCAATGACAAAAGAAACCACAAAAACTTCATAATCACATGGAAATTAAATAGCACCCTCCTGAACAACCAATGGGTCATAGATGAAATTAAAGAAGTCATTAGTCAGTTTCTACAATTAAATGATAATGACAATAGAACATACTAGAATTTATGGGACCCAATGAAAGCAATCCTATGAGGGAAATTTATGGTGGTGAATTCCCATATCAGGAAAAAAAAAAAAAAGAGGAAAGAAAAGACTTAAGTTCAGCAGTTAGGGATGAAAAGGGTAAAATCACAATGGGTCCTGCAAAAATCCAAAAGATCAACAGTCAAAATTCCCATCAACCAATGAATGCATAAAGAAGATGTTGCTTTGTTTGTTTTTTTATAAGGTGGAGTGCTACTGTACCATAAAGGATAAGCTTGTGGGCCGGGGATATAGCCCAGCAGCACAAGTGCCTGCCTGGAAAGGGTGAGGTCCTGAGTTTGATTCCTGGTACCAAAGGGAAAAAAAAAAAAAAGGATAAGCTTGAGACTCTTATAAACTCAATTAATTTAAAAAATATATAAAGTAAAAAATGAAATAATAAACTTATTTGTCTTCATAGATACTCGCTAGAAGTCCAATGCGCTATCTATTGCACCACAGAGCCTGTCCACTGTCTTTATAGAAAAGAAAGAAAACTTCATTCAAAAAACACAAACACAGATAGGTTTACTCTCCTTCATCTGAAATGCTTAGAAACAGAAATATTCAGGTTTTGTAATTCTTAATATTCTGAAATATTCACATGGAATTTGCTGACTTAATATTCCTAATCTGGTGGGGTATTTACTTTTTTCATTGTTTAGCCAAAATACCCAACACCCACAAGTTAATGGAGGAAAAGTTTATGTAGCTCATTTTGTAGAGGTTTCAGTCCATAACTGTCTGGTTCCAAAGCAGAGTAACACATGGCAGAAGGGCAACAGTTCATGGTGGTGGAAAACAACGGAAGGAACGAGATAGATAGATGATAGATAGATAGATAGATAGATAGACAGATAGATAGCTCTTTCAGTCTCTTATATTGTATTCAGACCATGATCAGCGTGATGCCAATCCAATCAGTGGACTGATCCAGAAATCACCCACCATTAATCCCAGCATCCTTAATCCCAGTATTGCACTATGAATCAATCACACACTCTAGATTCAGCCATCTCTGAAAAAACTCTATGACTGCACAAAGCTTTGGGGGACCTCTAGATACAACCTTAACACTCCTCCCTGGCCCTCCAAACACTCAAGCATATCCCCTTATGCAAAAGGCATTTATTCCATCTCCATGACTTGCCAAAGTTCAAACATTTTCAATATCCCTGAAAAATCCAAGTCCCAAGTCTCCTTTGAGATATAAGGCAAACTCTTAGCTGGGAGCCCCTGTACAAATGAAAAGAAAGTTAAACACTTCCAACATTCAATGGCACAAGATAGACATTTCCATTCCAAAAGTTACATACACAGGGATACAAAGGAATGAGGCCAAAACAAGTCCAACATCCAACAGGGTAAATGTTAAGTGCTGTAATTCCATATGCAGTATCCAAGGCAATCTGTGGTAAATTGTGAACTCCAAAAGGTTTGCGTGGCCACATCCCTACAGTACATCTGATGGTTGTAGCTCCCATGGCTTTGCTCTTGGGCCACCCTATTCTCTCATTGCAGTTTTCCTCAGACAATCCATGCTCCTGGCTTCTCCAGACTTCTGGAGTCTCTGCTGCATATTTGGCTTCACGCTCCCAGCTTTACACAGTGCCCTCTTAGGGCAACACTGCCTGACCTCCTAGGCCTTTTGAAGTCTGGGTAGCAGCCTTCCTGACCCCACTACTCTTCTATTCTGTATGTCCCTAAAACCAGCACTACGTGGATGATGCCAAGGTCTGCTGTTAGCTGGAGCAGTGGCCAGGCTTCCCTCTCTCTTGGCTGTAGGCGTTGAGTACCTGGATTGCTGAGCACTCTAAATCCACTTCTGGGGAACAAATTCTCTATGCTGCCAGCACTTTGGAACATGGTGCACTGGGGCTTTCTTCTCAAAGCAAAGTCTTTCCCTTTTGCAATTTTGAGGCTGCAAAGTGTGGAGACTTGTTTCTTCTTGTGATGCCCTCAGGCCAACATTTCTATTCTTCTGTTCCTTCTCAGCAATCAGTATTTCCTCTGCTCTATATTTTGCAGTCCACAGCTTTACTGGGGCATCTCTCAGGCCAAACTCCCAACATTTGAAATCATTTTGCTGGACTCTTTGCCTTGATTCTCAACATAAGTCTGGCTAAAAGCCCCCAACTGTAGCCATGCCAACACCTCAACATTAGACTGCCTTGAAATTTCTTCTGCCACATTGATTAGTGTGCCACTCTTAATCCGAGTCTCTGGCAAAGTCTCTGGAAATGAGCAAAGTGCAGACAAACTTTCTGCCAAACCATAGCACACATTGTCTGGAGTCCAACAGCCAATGTTGTCCTTCACAGCAGAAACCTCCTGAGCCCGGTCTTTACTGGTTTCCTGGTCTTCTGAGCTCTGACCAGAATCTCCCATACAGTATGACCTAAGGTGTTCCAGCTCTATTTTCTCAGCTAGCATCTCTTATCCTTTCCAAACTCTCTCCACAAGCCATTCCCAAAGGCTTCTGGATCACATGGTCAGGTATAGTCACAGCAGCAACCCACTCCTGGCACCAAATTCTGTGTTAATTATTTTTCTCATTGCCACACCAAAATACCCCACACCTACAAAAGGAGGAAAGGTTTATTTAGCTCACAGTTTGTAGAGGTTTCATTCTATAATTGGCTGGCTCCAAGGTACAGTGGCACATGGTAGAGGGGCAACAGTACATAGTGGTGGAAAATAGCAGAAGCAACAATGAGAGAAAGAAAGAAAGAGAGAGAGAGAAAGAAAGGAAGGAAGGAAGGAAGGAAGGAAGGAAGAAAGGAAGGAAGGAAGGAAGGAAGGAAGAAAGAAAGAAAGAAAGAAAGAAAGAAAGAAAGAAAGAAAGAAAGAAAGAAAGAAAGGCCTCTTTCCCTCCCTTATATT
>NW_004955411.1:5453603-5462614 GCF_000276665.1 Chinchilla lanigera
TGCTGCCAGCACTTTGGAACATGGTGCACTGGGGCTTTCTTCTCAAAGCAAAGTCTTTCCCTTTTGCAATTTTGAGGCTGCAAAGTGTGGAGACTTGTTTCTTCTTGTGATGCCCTCAGGCCAACATTTCTATTCTTCTGTTCCTTCTCAGCAATCAGTATTTCCTCTGCTCTATATTTTGCAGTCCACAGCTTTACTGGGGCATCTCTCAGGCCAAACTCCCAACATTTGAAATCATTTTGCTGGACTCTTTGCCTTGATTCTCAACATAAGTCTGGCTAAAAGCCCCCAACTGTAGCCATGCCAACACCTCAACATTAGACTGCCTTGAAATTTCTTCTGCCACATTGATTAGTGTGCCACTCTTAATCCGAGTCTCTGGCAAAGTCTCTGGAAATGAGCAAAGTGCAGACAAACTTTCTGCCAAACCATAGCACACATTGTCTGGAGTCCAACAGCCAATGTTGTCCTTCACAGCAGAAACCTCCTGAGCCCGGTCTTTACTGGTTTCCTGGTCTTCTGAGCTCTGACCAGAATCTCCCATACAGTATGACCTAAGGTGTTCCAGCTCTATTTTCTCAGCTAGCATCTCTTATCCTTTCCAAACTCTCTCCACAAGCCATTCCCAAAGGCTTCTGGATCACATGGTCAGGTATAGTCACAGCAGCAACCCACTCCTGGCACCAAATTCTGTGTTAATTATTTTTCTCATTGCCACACCAAAATACCCCACACCTACAAGTTAAAGGAGGAAAAGTTTATTTAGCTCACAGTTTGTAGAGGTTTCATTCCATAATTGGCTGGCTCCAAGGTAGAGTGGCACATGGTAGAGGGACAACAGTACATGGTGGTGGAAAATAGCAGAAGCAACAATGAGAGAAAGAAAGAAAGAAAGAAAAAAAGAAAGAAAGAAAGAAAGAAAGAAAGAAAGAAAGAAAGAAAAAAAGAAAGAAAGAAAGAAAGAAAGAGAGGCCTCTTTCCCTCCCTTATATTGTATTAAATCCACCGGGATTAGGGTGGTACCAATCCAATCAGTGGACTGATCCAGAAATCACCCATTGTTGATCCCAGCACCCTTAATCCCTCCCAGCACTGCACTGCAAATCAGTCACACTAGATTCAGCCACCTCTGAAAAAACTGTATGGCCACATGAGGCTTTGGGGGACATCTGGACACAAACCATAACATCTGGAAATCTGAAATGTTCTGTCACACTCAAAAAGTTTTGGAGTTCAGAACATTTTGGATTTGGGGATTGGGAATGATCACCCTGTATACTCATGTAACCACCACCACAATCACTGTGGAGAACAGTTCTGTCAGCCCAAAGCATTTCTCTGTGCTCCTTTGTCCCCACACCTGCTCCACCCCCAGCCAAACCATGGGGCTGTTTTTGTTCCCCATAGTTTTGTCTTTTCCAGAGTGTTATATAAATGGAAACATATAGTACCCAGCAGAAAACTCATCATTTGTAAAGGCTGACAGATATTTGGCATTTAATAAATTCATAACAGCATTTGGATACAAATCAAGTTAGAATTTTTTTTATCCTAAACCAGATGATATATTTCCTGTTGGTTTACAGAAGAGGAATACTATTTTTGAAATGCCTCTCAATATAGTTCCTTTATGGGTAAGTCTTTCTCACATACTGTCTTTTGTCTGTCAGTAATCCTCAAACTGGAGACTAGAGCTGGCAAGCGGGGGGATGTAACACAGTGAAACTTCAGGTTTTCCAAAAGGAGAAAGAAAGGTTCCCCTCCCACCTGAATGGACAGTGGAAGAGAAGAACCTCATGTGAGGGCAGAAGTGAATTCTATGATTCCCCAAGTCTGCATTTTAGGGGAAATCTGGGGAATGTCAAGAGGAATGCCCAAGGCAGAGGCATTTAGCTTGTTTCTTTTTTCCTGTTTGTGCTTGAACTCTGGGAGGAAATCATGCCAGTCCTGCAAGAGGGTCATTTCTGAGGAATCTGGGGTCACAGTGACCATCTCAGTTCCCATAAGAATCTGGGATCACAGTGACCATCTCAGTTCAGATGCTCCCTCTTAAGGCAAGAGAGACAAAGTAACTGGGCAGGGAGAGTGCCACTGTGACTGCATGGAGAATGATTTAACACTAGCCAGAAACCTGCAGACCGGGGCACCAGGCCTTGCCTCTGAACCCTGGAAAGAGCCCGGATGTTGCAGCACTGTGTAGCTAACTTAGCTGCAAGGGTTAGTGGGAAGGGAAGTCCCAGATTAACTGGGCAATGGGGGAAGGCAGGAGCTGGGGAGGACTGACCAGAGCACGCAGGGCCCTTCCTGGATCCCAGAACCCTTTACTCTGGGTTCATGATGACTGGGGTAGATAACAAGTCCCTCCCTCTCCGCCAGTCCCACTTTGTGGAAGGAGAGGAGAGAGTCAGGGAAGGAGAATGACTGAGCGCTTTATCCTTATATTTATTATTTACTTAGGTATTTACTTAGACACAGAGTCTCACTATGTAGCCCAGGCTGGCCTTGAACTCCTGAGGGCTGGGATCAAAGGTGTGTGCCTCAGTGGCCGGCTCCAGCGCTGTTTAGCTCAGTGCAGCAGAGGGGATAATTGAGTGTCTGAGGGATCCTGAGGAAGGCAGACCAGTGGGAGACACCAGGCGGGAGCCCTGTTTTCCCAGCTCACCTGTGTACAGTGTGTGAGGCTCCCCTTATGACTTTGTGGGGGCTTTATCGGAATTTCTGATCCTCTTCATAGTGGCTCCTAAAACTACAGCTTTAAAAATCTTTGTCTCACTTTTGTTGGTGCTTCGCATTATAATAAACAGGGCGGTGCTTGTACACCTCTTCGAGTGACGATCTGGAAATCTTTGTAATGCAGATAGGCCCTCCCTTAGCCGTCTTTAACTTCAGGATTGCACTTTCCTGTTTCTTCAAATGGGTACCTCCCTTTCCTTTTGGATACATGTAAAGGCACATTATGTTATCAGATGCATTTATACCTATCCATGAGCCTTTTATGTTAGTGGAAGGATAAAAAATTATTATAAATAGCAGGAAGAATAAAGCCTTTATTTGAGAGCAAATAAACTTTAAATGTTAGGGCAGGTTACAACAACACAGTGATAAAGTACTTCAGAGTTTTTATTTAAACTAGCTTCACCCAGGAGAAACTTCAGAAGCAGTTGCATTTTCCATGTGTAACCGGGCAGGAAAAATATGAGACCAGGGAAGACTGGAAAAGAACTTATTCTGTGGGCATCTACTGAGACTGAATGTTGGAGCGTGAATGCACTCTGAACTGCATCATTATTTTTCTACACCCTTTTATCACTCTGAAGCAAGAAGATCAACCCAGGGAAAAGGTGATAGAGTTGGCATCTGAAAATGCATGGAGAAATTTTAAATTATGAGAGCTATTCATAACGTTGGTGTGTACATTTGGACTAACGCCCACTAATCCATTCCAATTTATTAATGCTGTTGCCATTCTCAAAGTAACTAGAGTAATGTAACCTGAGACTATTCTGCAGCTAAGTACATAGGAGATGAGACTCCCAGTGAGGGCCACTTGGATCAAAATTAAAATGCAGACATTCAAAATAAAGGTCACCCAAGCCAGACCATGCATTTGACAAGTTATAAATCAGATCCAAATTGGCATCATTACAGACGTATCTCTCCTTTTTTTTGTCTTTTTGAGACCCGGTCTCACTATGCAGTTCAGGCTG
This sequence comes from Chinchilla lanigera, assembly GCF_000276665.1. Taxonomy (NCBI): domain Eukaryota; kingdom Metazoa; phylum Chordata; class Mammalia; order Rodentia; family Chinchillidae; genus Chinchilla; species Chinchilla lanigera. Next base: position 5,457,311 of record NW_004955411.1, read on the forward strand.
ACTTTGAGCTCACTTTGCAGCTCAGGCTGGTCTCAAACTTGCCACAATCCTCCTGTCTCAGCCTCCCAAGTGCTGGGATTACAGGCATGCACCACCACGCCTGGCTAAGGCCATATCTTTGATATTCATTTACAAAAACAAATTCTCATGAATGAAATATAATAGTGCCCAGGAATATAAAATGTCCATTGACCTGGTAAAGTTATAATTCCTGAAACTCTGAGAGTTTTTCCCTCAACCATACCGCTAGATTCTGCAGTGGGAGAAGCATCATCACACATGAAGGCTGAACGGTTCTCTTTGTCTCAGCACCTCGGTTTCCTTCCCCCGTCTTAAGTCCCCCTTCCTTTGGGGAGGCCTGCAGTTTCTTTCAGTCATCTGTGGGGGTATTCACTGTGTCATCTATTGGTGTGCACAAAATTCACCCCAAGATTTAGGGACCTAAACCTACATATATTGATTATCCCTCCTTTTGTGAGAGCCAAAAATCTGGGCATGGGCTGTTGAGAGTTCTTTGCCTTGTGGTCTGTCCCATGGCTGGGATCTGTGCCGGGATCTCATCAGAGGCCAACTGGGGAAGAGTCCACTCCCAGCTCATATGATGGATGGCAGAATTCGGCTCCTTGTGGGTTGCTGGTCCTCAGCGCCTCCAGAGGACACCTTCAGCTCCTGGCCATGTGAGCTTTTCCAACAGGGCAGCTTGCTTCATTGAAGCACTCAGGCCAGGAGTGTCCAGCAGCACGGAAGCTACCACCTTTTGCAATGTCGTAGTGGAAGTGGAAAATCCTCAGGGCTGTCCTACTGTATTACTTAGAAGTGGCTTGTTCCAGGTAAGGAGACTGCATAGACTAAGAAGCAAAAAGGAGTTTGTTTGTGAACAAAAAGTCTGGCGCTGCCTGCCCTTGATGACATGCTCTTGCACCTGAGACCACTCCCACCAGTCTGACTACCTCAAACCACAAGGTCTAGATGGATTCGGGAAGCCCTTTCTCTCTACGCTCAGGCAAGTGTCCTAGGCTTTACGCTGAAGGTCTCAGTTGATCTCCTTGCTTGTACAGTAACCATGAGGTCAGAAAGCTTGCACTGGAGTTTTAATTTCAGATTTCTATATTGGAATAGGAGATGAGCAACCTCGCACAATTCTATACCTGAGAGTGTCTTTCCCCTGTGGGAGGGGGACGGAGCACATTCCTTGAGTCCTACCTTAGTGTGTTTCCTCCCTGCCGGGGCCTGCACAAAAGAGGCAATGGCAGCTTTGAACTTCCACCTGCTTTTAGAGTCTCCACGTTGAGGCTGCCCCTCAGGTTCAGTGTGTCCAGTTTTCTACTGGTTTTGTGTTGAAGCATCATGAAAATCTAAAATTCTAAGATGCATTTGGTGGTCAGTTACCCAGGTACTTGATTCATGACAAAAACCAAAAGCTCGCACCAGTCCTAAAGTAGTTCAGTAGCTTTAAAGTCTTAAAACAGTAAAAGAAAGCCTGGCATAGTGGTGCACACCTGTCATCCCAGCAATCAAGAGGCTGAGACAGGAGGATGTTTGCTGTGATTTTAGGGGATATTTTTGCAAGGGAGAACAATATAATACAGGACACATATTTTATAACGTTATTTATGATAGTCACCCAAAGAATGATATAGAAAAGACTGCAGGAAATCTGTCCACACACTATAGATCAGAAATCTAGCTGAGGGCCTGGATCCCATGATAATGTCCTGCATGAGTCCAGGTGAAGCCCTAGGGCCCATAACAACGCCTCCTACAAATCCACCTGGAGGCCCAGAGCCCACAACAATGTCTCACGCAGGCCTGTTTCACGGATCTGCACTGGGAAGGCCCAAAGGTCAGTGGTGAAATCTAGGAAGTCTGTGCCAGTAGGATGAAGGATCTGTGCCAGCAGGTTGAATGATCTACACTGGAGCCAGGAAGCAATGCCAAAGTAAGAACCAGAGCTACCCTGAAATGTACCATAGCCATCCTCAGCAACAGTGAGGTCCCAAGCTCCTTCAATGGTGAAGACAGCTGAGTTCCCATCAGGAAAGCCAATGCAGCAAGCTTCTCCAGGAGACCAGCAGTGCCCCGTCTTCCCCTCCACAGCCAGGAAGTGGTGCTCAGAGTGAGGACCCCCAAAGTGAATCAAAGCCATTCTCAGTGCCAACAAGGCCCTGAGCTCCTCAGAGGATGAAAACAGCCAAGTTCATCAGGAAAGCCAGCATGACGAGCTCCTCCAACAGAACCAACAGCTCCTGGCAGCTTCCACCACCTCCAACAGCCTCTCTCAGCTCCCAACAGCCTCCCTCCATTCCCAACAGCCTCACTTCTTCTTCTCCAGTTCTGCCTCTTATGCTGCTGGCAACAGTCCCCAGGCGGGCCTCCCACACCCAGCACCATGCTGATTCAGTTCAGCTGGGGGTTATAAGTTGACCACCAGTTGTCAATCCACTACAATGGCTGTGAGTTTGAGGCCAGCCTGGACAACATAATGAGACCCTGTCTCAAAAACCAAACAAGGCATTTTGCTGTCAAGTTGTTTATGTGTTTTGTCTTCTCTACAACAGTTCAGTTACCTTGAGCTAGTATTTCAGTCCTGACCAACGTAAACCCACTGAAGTATTGCACCCCACAGACTCCAACTATTTTTAATCTTCAAAAATGTACTTACTCAAGTAAATTCGTTTTTATATATTCAAGCCTGGCAAGGTGTTATTTCAGATAACAAAAGATCTTAATTATTTGGTGTTCTTATACTTAATGAACAGACATATTTCACTGCTTTAGACTTAGGATGTTTGACGAGAATGCTCAGGTGGAAAAGGCTGGTCTCTCACCAATCCAACCTCTACAGCATGGTAAAATTCACAAACTCATGTCTCCATGATTTGAAGCATGTCATGATCTAGAGGGAATGAGGTGAAGTTTATATCTGAACTGTGGTGGGGGGGACTTGCTTAACCCAATTGTAGAGTGATTGTGGACCACAATCACTATAAAATGAGCAGTTATTTTCATGAGCCATGGAACCATCCTTTTACCCATGAGTGACTGTGCTAATTATAAATCATTTCCATCTGCACATGAAAGCGGGTTCCTTCAGATAGGTGACACTGGTTAGCCAAGCTCAAGTTGTTGTTTTTATTGAAAGTAATAAAGTTACATTTCCTTAAAAATAAATTTTAAAAAAAAAAATTTAAAAACTAACCAAACAAGCAAAACAGTAAAGGGGACATTGGTAAGCTGAAGCTTCTAGGCAGTATCAAAACTGCCCATTCCAAGGAAGTCTGCAGACCAAACCCTGGGTGGGACAAGCCTAGCAAACTCTTTCTTAGTTGCTTTTTAACTCTGGTGATGCACTGAGAGTCTTTGGTTTAGCCTCAGTGCAGGTTTGCATGTTTTGTTTTGTTTTGTTTTTGTTTGTTTGTTTTTGTTTTTCTCCGATACCAGGAACCAAACTCACGACCTTGCACTTGCCAGGCAGGCGATTTGCCGCTGAGCTAAATCCCCAGCCCCAGGTTTGCATGTTAACAATGAGAACAGAGCTCAGCTCCCTCCTCCGAGGCAGGTTTGCTTCTGGCTTACAAACTTGAATCAGCTCTCCATTTTCCAACACATTGTAGACTGATGTCTCGGGGGTACCTCACAGTGTTTGGTTAAAATGTTTCACTCTTTTCCTTCTCAGGCAATAATACTCTTTGTGGGTCAGAGTAGAGTGTGAGGTATCTGGGGATATTTTACCCATACTAGCATTTATCATCCTTTCCCACTTCCAAAAAGAGCACATGGTCATGCAAGAAGTAAGCCTGCCAGGCACGGTGGTGCACACATGTAATCCTGGCACTCAGGAGGCTGAGGCAGAAGGATGGCTGCCAGTTCAAGGCCAGCCTGAGCTACATAGTGAGACCCTGGCTCAAAAAACAAAAGCAAAACAAAAATCAAGGAGTGAGCCTCCATACAGACTGAGTAAATAACCATGGGCATAAGTCTCCATGGTAGGAGCATGATGTGGCAAGTTCATTTATGGAAGAAATGCCTTCTTCCTTTCCTGTTCTCCTCTTCCTCTCCCTGTTCATCTTCCTCCTCCTCCTTCTTTTCATGCTGGGGCTTTTTTAAATCCAGGGCTTTCACACTGAGCTACTTCCCTAGTTCTTCTTAGTTTTTATTTTAAGACACGCTGTTAACTCAGTAGCTAACTTGCACAGGCTAGCTCAAACTTGCAATCCTCCTGCCTCAGCCTCTCAGAGTGCTGGCATTACAGGTGTGTACCACCATGACTGGCTTTGGGAAAGGCTTTTCTGCAGTTCTGGCAGGCCACCAGAGCGGGTGGTATGTGGTTCACAGAAGCTATGCAAACTCTACAGACCCTAGGCAAAGTATGTGTGAAAGTCAATTTCTTCTCTTTTTTTTTGGTACTGGGAATTGAACTCATGATCTCATGCTTGCAAGGCAGGCCCTGTGCCACTGAGCTCAATCCCTGCCCTCAAAATCAACATCTTTATGCTTAGGAAAAAGATCTCAGATTAAAGCTGTATGGAGGGTAATTGCCATGTACCAAACCCAACATGGATTACATAGCTCAAGTTTTGCTTAAACCCCTTCCTTTTGGTGGAATTTAACCGTTTTCAATGAATTTTACTTCTTTACCCAAGATGATCTTTTTCTCAAAAACAATGAAATTAAGGACTGTATCATGGTCTTTATTTTCTTTGACTACTGCCATTTATCTAGATGACAGGTGGTTAGAATCTCATCTCCCTCAACCTCGATGAGAAGTTGAAGAACAGGTAACGCACACAGAGTATCACAATACTCTCATTCAACGACAGGTTTGCCTCTAGTGCAAGTTTGGACCCTGAGTTGTGAGCCCTGCGGGGTGCTCAGTTTGGGTTCTCAGCACAGTTCCCCCAGCTGTGTGGCTGGATGACTCATTCCCCCATCTGACCGCTCTCTGCTGGCCGTTACGTGCACCGAGGAGAGGAGGGACAGGACAGATTGCTTCTCAGACCCAGGAATGTTGTGATAGTGAGTTTCTTTTCACCCACCGCTTCAGGGAAAAAGATCAGCTGAAAAGTCTGTACCTAAGCTGAATGCTCTTCCTGTCTCCGCAGTCTCTAGGAGCAGGAACATTTTCTGCTCGACACCTTTCCAGAGGCACCAAACAGTCAAGGCTTATCCAGTCTCCCTTTCCAAAGCCTGTGTGCCTGTCCGGTTCCATCCACCTCATCATCCACTCAGTGGCTGTAACGGAGATGCAGTAAAATGCAAGCTATGTATGGGAAAACAAGAATAAGCCCTCCCCCTCCCCCTTCT
>NW_004955411.1:5466600-5467787 GCF_000276665.1 Chinchilla lanigera
ACCTCCATACCTTGGACTAATAATCATACATAAGCATGCACTGACATCAAACTTTGTGTACATGGCTAATACTCCTAACCCTAAAAAAATTCATACATCTTCTTACAGGGATCAGCAAACTTTTTTTTTTTTTTGTCTTTTGAGACTGGGTCTCTCTATGTAGTTCAGGCTGGCCTTGAGCTCACTTTGTAGCCCAGGCTGGCCTTGAACTCACAACAATCCTCCTACCTCAGCCTCCCAAGTGCTGGGATTACAGGTGTTCACCACCATGTCCAACTGATGAAACTTTATTTATAAAAACAGGTTGGAGGCTAGATTTGGCCTGCATATATAATTTGCTAATTCATGACTCATAACATCCATATAGGATAATAGATATTTTTTAACTGCTTACTTTATTGGTACAGAATGGTTAACATAATGGTACCTAGATGTACATGATGCTAACATCCATCAGAGGAAGTTTGTGCCTATGCATGGAATCTGGCTTCTTCTTCCAGTCCCCTCCCTCCCTTCAAACCTCTTTCTTTGCAAAAGCTTTGTTTCCATTTTTCCTTCTGTTTTCTTTGTTTCTTGTCACTTTTTCATTTCTCCCTACCTTCTTCCTTGCTCCCCATCTCAATCAAACATTTTCTCCCCATTTCCCAATGTCCATGACCCATTTTAGTCCTCATTTACACTTTTGCTTTCTCACACCAGAGAAACCATGCAATATTTCAACATGTGTGTCTGATTTATTTCACTTAAGAGTATGGTCTCAAAATGCATCTATTTACCTAGCAATGTCTCAAGCTTATCCTTCTTTATTGCTGATTAGTACTCCAGTGTATAAAAAAAAAAAACACATTTTCTTTATCGATTCATCACTCGATGGGTATTTGAATTATTTCCAAGATTTAGCTATTATAAACATGGGCATGTATATATTGCTGTGGTGTGATGCTTTTAATTTTTTTGGAAGGCTATCAAAAAGGGGAATAACTGTGTGAAATGGAACTTCTAACTTTAGTTTTGTGAGGAATCTCCACACTGATTTCCACAGCGGTTGCAACAGTCTACACTCTCACCAACAATGGAGAAGGGTTTCTTTTTCCTCCCTGCAACTCTGCCAGTATTAGCTATTGGTGATTTCTTGAAAATAGCCATTCTTTCTGGAGTGAGATGAAATCTCAGTGTTGTTTTAATTA
>NW_004955411.1:5468766-5470064 GCF_000276665.1 Chinchilla lanigera
ATTTTTTTTTAATTCTGTGAGATATGTTACTGGGATTTTGATAGGGATTACATTACATCTCTGTAATAATTTTGGAAGTACTGTATGGTCATTTTCACTGCATTCGTTCTTCCTATGAAAAGCAAGGAATATCTTTCCATTTTCTGATATCTTCTTCAATCTTCTTTTCCAGAGTACTTTTATTTTCCATGTAAAGGTCTTTTACTTCCTTTATTAGATGATTCCTAAGTTTGTCATTTTTTTGTTGCCATTGTAAAAGGTGTTGTTTCCCTAATTTTTCTCTCAGTGACTGTTATTTGTGTACAGGAATGCTCTGGATATATGAGTGCTGACTTTGTATCCAGCTACACTACTGAATTTGGATATTAAATCTAGAAGTCTTTTGGTCAAGCTTTTGGGATCTTCTATGTAAAGTACTATGTGATCTGCAAATAATGATAATTTCACTTCTTCCTTTCCTATCCTAACTCTTTTTATTTCTTTCTCTTGTCTAATCACTGGCTAAAGTTTTCATAACTCTATTGAATAAGAGTGATAGGACAATGGACATCCTTGTCTTGTTCCTGATTTTAGAGCGAAACCTTTAAGTTTTTGTCCATTCAGTATGATATTGGCTCTGGTTTGTCATAAATGGATTTTAACATATTGAAATAATATCATTTATTCCAATTTTCTATAGGGTTTCTATCATGAATGGATGTTGCACTTTGTCAAAAACTTTTTTTGCATCCATTGAGAATATCATATGGTTTTTCTCCTTGACTCTGTTAATATGGTGTTTAACATTTATTGATTTGCATGCTGAACCATCCCTGCATCCCTGAGATAAATCCCACTTGGTCATGGTGTATAATCTTCTTGATGACTTTCCCCATTCTATTTTCCAGTATCTTATTGAGATTCTCACATCAATGTTCATTAGGGGGACTGGACTGTAGTTGCCTTTTGGTTCTCTTTTGCTTTTGGTATCAGGGTAGTGCTTGCTTCCAAGAATGAATTTGGGAGTACTGCTTCTCTTTCAACTTCACTAAAGAGTTTGAGAAGTAGAAGCATTCAGTGTTCTTTTAATTTCTTGTAGAATTCAGCAGTCAACCCATCAAGGCCTGGGCTTCTATTTGTTGGCAGGTTTTTAATTGCATCTTCCATTTCATTGACTGCTATTTGTTTACTTAGAATTTTTATATCTTCTTAGGTCAGCTTTGTTAATTCATATATATCTAGGAACTTATCCTTTTCTCCCTGCACTTTCTGTCATATTAGAATACAGGTTATCAAAGTATGTGTAGATGATCTTCTGG
>NW_004955411.1:5470629-5493345 GCF_000276665.1 Chinchilla lanigera
GGACAATTTTAATTCCTTTGCTTTACTCAAAAACTGTCTGTGAGTTATTATGTGGTCTATTTTGGAGAACATTCCATGTGTAGCTGAGAAGAATATGTATTCTGATGTTCTCAGGTGGAATACTCTAGTAAGTCCATTTGTTCAAATATTTGGTTCTGTGTTAATATTTTTTGTTGATTTTTTGTTTAGGTTATCTGTCTATTTGTGACAGTGGAATATGGGGGTCCTCAACTATTATCATGTTGATACATATTTGATTTTTCATATCCATTAGTGTTTGTTTTATATAGTTGCATGCTCTGGTATTTGTTTTATATATATTTATGATTTCTATTCCTCTTGGATTGTTCCCTTTATAAGGATATAATGACCTTCTTTGTCTCTCTTGATCAGTCTTGGTTTAAAATCTGCTTTGTCTGCAAATAGAATAGCTACCCCTGCTTTTTTCTGAGTTCCTGTTGCATGCAATATTGTTTTGGATTCTTTGACTTTCAGTCTATGAATTTCTTTTTTAATTAGATGTGTTTCTTGTTTGCAGCATATTGTTGGATCTTGCTTCATGATTCATTCTACCAGTCTGTTTCTTTTGAATTGTGAGTTGAGACCATTAATATTGATGTTTATAACTGATATGTATTGACTAATCCTTGTCATGTTATTTTCCTGTTGTTAGTTCCCTTTCTTGGCCTTCTGTTTAATTGCTTGCCTTGCCTTGTGGCTTCATTCTTTTGGGGTTCATGGATTTGTAGTCTTTGTTATCTACTTTAAGAATGTCCTTCAGAACATTTTCAAGTACTGGTTTGGTAATCATGAATTTCCTCATGTGTTCTTTGTCATGGAAGGATCTTATTTCTCCATCAATTTTGAAAGATATTTTTTATGGCCTGGAGGTTGTTTTGTTTTAGGACTTGAAATACTTCTCTCCAAGCTCTCCTTGACTTGAGGGTTTGTGTGGAGAAGTCTGACGTGATTCTCATGGGCTCTCCTTTATAGGTAATTTGTTTCTTTTCTCTAACAGCTTTTGATATTCTGTTCTTACATTGCATTTCTGCAATTTTTTATCTTTTAGAGACATAATTTTACTATGCAGTTCAAGCTGGCTTTGAATTCACTTTGTAGCCCAAGCTGGCCTCAAACTTGTAGCAATCCTCCTACCTCAGCCTCCAAAGTACTGGGATTACAGGTGTGGGCCACACAGTATTTCTGGAATCTTGACTATTTTATGCCTTTATGTAAAATTTTTTTCATCATGACTAATTGGAGTTTTGCATAGGAGTCCAGGTGGGTGGTTTTTTAACTGTTCCAACTCATTGCCCCCTGGGTTTGCCTTTGGTGAGCTAGAAGTCTTGGATTGCATCTTGCTCAAGTGTCTTCTCATTTTCTATTTATTTTAGTTTAATTCCTAGGTTGATGCTTATAAATTCCTTATGGTGAGTAGCATTATTGCTAGTATTTAGGATCCTTAGCAAATGACTACCTCTCAGAGTTATCTTCCATGTGTAGCTAGCTTTTGGGTTTTGAGTCTTTTGCACAATCCTACCTCTTCAATTTATTGGGGGATGAGATTTTGCTGCACACTTAGCCCCTGGTTCTTTGACACTGGCCTATAATATTGTTTATGACCCTTAGGCAATCTCAGCCTTGGTATACCAGAAAGAACAACTGATTAGAACAATGATGTTCTCTTAGCTAAAGTAGTACAATCAGCAATAACAACCACATAGGAGTCTCTCTCTCTGTGTGTCTCACATACACACACACACACACACACACACACACACACTAATAATAGCATCAAATATAGCCTGGAAAATGACAAACTCTGGTAGCTATTATTTACCACCTTTAATCATATGAATTAGATTTGTGGCTATATATAACAAAATCTAAAATAAACCAGGAAATTATATACAATAAGCCCTCAGTATGTTCATTTTACCCTCAGGGGAGAAAATTTAAAAGGGTTTAGCAGAAAATAGAGAAATAGAAGGAGAGGAGGAGATTAGAGACAAGGCTGGAAGACAAAGGAAGAAAAAAATGTCCACTTCAAGCTATCTCCCTGCTATCACTTGTAGACAATATGGCCAGACAGAGTCCAGATGCATGTTGATTAATCCCTTCAAGCCAGCCATGGCTTCGTGGCAGGGTAACAAATAACCCCAGCAAGCCTGCAGTGTTAGTGCCACTGATATTCAGGCTGGTTTCTGGCTATGAGCCTGGAACCTGATTTTTTCAGCTTATAATACTTCAAGTGTCTCCTGACAGCTTGAACTCATCTCCTTGATCCCTGGCAACTTGATCTTTGCAGCCTCACCCTGATACTGGGAACCCTGTTTGTTCCTCTAGTTGGAGCCACTAGCTGCTCTGGGTTCTGAGCTCAGTTGGCCCCCTCCAACATGGCTCCTGGCCAATCGCCCCCTCCTGTGTGACATCTGAACTGGAATAACTCACCAGCCCCTGCAGTCTGCTAAGTTCACTGCTATGTTCCACTGCGGTGTTTCTCTGTGGAGGCCTCTGGGGTTGCCAGTAGTCACCATGCATCTGCAGGTTCAAGCCATCTCTCCCATGGAGTGAGTCAGGGCTCAAGGACAAAGGACTGCTGCCACCTCCTTCTTCTGCATTCTGGTCTCTCTTCACTCTCCCTGTGGGCTTTAATTCTTGCTTCAGATCCTTCCTGGGTCCTGGGAACTCACTTCCCTCCATCTCCTCTTCCTCACTTTGCTATATTCCATCATCTGGACACCAAATCTCAGAGAGGCTGCTTTTCTGCTACTCATTACTCCAGTATCTTTGTAGAACTCCCTTGTATGTGTCTGTTAAAACTCGTAAATTGTGCAATAAAATGGTTGGATTTTGTCCTATATAAATTAGAACTCAACAAACTTGACTTTTAAAAAAAAAAAAAAATGATAAGCTTCACATTCCTAACAATGTAGGGGAAACAACATAACTCCCAACCTGTTAGGTGTCAGATACACCAAGTTTGTGTTCCTCAAAATCCAAGAATGAGCTAAGGAACAGTGGGGGTTAACAGCAGAAAACAGGAGGGACAGGAGGGGACTCGGAAGTGGGTAGCTAACACTTACATCCATGAGACCATCTCCATTCTATTGATTTGTTGAAAGGAACAGTTAATGCTTGTTTTATCCATCTTGCATGCCTATGTCTGGTGATCTGAGCAACTACTTTGAAAATAACAATATATAGTACAACAACTATTGTTAATTTCCTATCACCTTGTTTTGAAATTCTGTATCACTTTTTTTGGTTTTTGACTTTGTGCTTCTTTTGTTTTCTGCTGTGTTTTGTTTTCTGTTTAAAATAAAATTTTAAAAATTTTAAAAAATCACAATGTGAGTATAACATGTTAAACTGAAAGGCACAGTTAATGATTAATTATTTTGCTTATTCTTTCATGTCTATATCTGTTTTCCTGAGTAACCACTTTGAAGTTATCAATATGTAATACAGCAACCATTGTTAATTCCCTGTCACCTTGTCTGTAATTCAGTATTGCTTGTGCTGTTCTTGTGCTACTTTGTAATTGGTTGCCTGTTTGTTAATGTGTTTTTGTTCTTTTACTTCTAAAATTAAAAAGAAGTGTCAAAACTATGATCAACCAATAATATTACAAGTATAGCCAGTTAGCTACCATTGATCCAGTGAGGAAGCAAGGCATGTAGCAAGTATACATGGAAAGAACAGAGATTTCCTTTAGGAAGGGACGGGTTGGGAAGTCCTGGTCACTCCCTGAGTGACTGATGTCTATCTATACTTTATTGGCCCAGGAAACCAATTATCTTATCCCCTGGGGAGGTATGTAGGCCTAGTCATTCAGTCTTTATCTTGGGAGCTGGTCTTCAACAGATTTGCCTCCAGCCATAGTGCAATGTGTTCTCATCTTCTGCCCTGACTCCCTTGAGGGCCCAGCCCTGTCTGACTGCCTATAGTATTTCTACCTAACTTAGCAATCTAAGATTCACACTGACCATTGTTGAGCACTTTCAAAATAATGCACAGTCCTAACCACTTTGTGTTAGTGCATTTACTCCTCATAGTAACTCTACCTAGAAGGTATTCTTATGATCATTTCCATGTTTTAGATAAGAGAATTGAGGTCCAGAGAAGTTAAGTAACTTACCTGGGATCACACAGCAGGTACAGCCTGAATTTGGACCCAGATATGTGTGGTGCCAAAATCTAGGGGTATAACCACTATGTTAATGATCTCTCAAGGTAGGTAAATAAGTAGCATTTATATTTGTCCCTTTTAGAGTCTTTAATTCCATCGCACTTACTCTTCTGTTAGAAAGTAGCAGTACACAGTGCCCCATAACACATATAGCCCAGGTTTTTCTGCAGTTGCTCCAATCTCACATCCTCAGACCGAAGACCTCTTCCTGTCAATAGTTTTATGGGGGCTGAAAATGAGTCAAAGCTGGTGACTATCGGTTAGGAAGATCCCTTCGAGATTCTAGGGGACTGTGCAACACCATACCTCCAGTTCTGACCAGGCCCCCAACTTGCACTCTGCACTGGGGTCTTGCAGTTCTGAACCAGATAGCACAGCAGCCTTCCACAGCAGAAATGGACATGTAGACTCTTTGCCTGTGAGCAGAGGGTTCCCTCTACCCCGGTCTAAGAACCCCCAATCCTACTGTCCCACGTAGAAAGAGAATGAAGCCCTGTTTTCGTTAACAGCGAGTCCTGGCCCACTCAGAGACGGGGTGTCTGTCACAGGCTGCTTCCCCTACCCCTCACAGAGCTCTCTCGCAGGACAGTGCAGATCTCAGCAGGCTGGGTCTGGGGGTCCCGGGGCTGAGATAAGGCACCTACCCTACGCCTATAAAATAAGTTGGTGGGTTTGCCGACTCCCATCTTGGAAAAAGAATTATCAGGCCCCGTCATTTGGGCCCCATGAGAAGGGTCATTGGAGGGAGATTTGGGGTGCACTTGGGGCGGAGTGAGGGAGCGCAGAGGAAGGACAGGCATTGTGAGCTGGGGCTGGTGGAGCTAAGGTGCGCATTCTCACTGTCGGGTTACAGTGCAAGCCTCCTACACGTGTTTGACCCTGAAAAGGACAGGCTTACTGTGAAAGGACCTTCAGAATTTTTTTTTAAAGCAAGTTTCCTGGAAGAGAAAAAAGGCTTGGTAGTTTCTGTGTCTTGAATCTGCGGTTTTTCTTAAAAATTTTAAAATCTCAGTTAAAACAATTTTAAAATCTCAGTTTGTTTGTTTCTTTTCCACCTCGTTTTTATCCGTTCAGTCTTACCTCAGTAAGGCACAGCGAACGTGGAGAAAATGTGGGGCCGGTTCCTTTCGAGGGACAAGGGCTCCTGAATCCCACATCTGGTCTTTGGGGGCTTCCGTAGGCCACAGGGCTCACCCGCCGTTAGCAAGGCGGTCAGGGGAGCGCTTCACCACCACTGTGGTTTTGTGCACTGCTGAATCCACTGCAGGGGAAATAAACTGACCAGCCAGGAAGGAGACAACGCGACCTCCTGGCAGCAGCGGTTCGTGCTACGAAATGCCTCCTTGGGGTCTCATCTGCTTTGTTTAGGGAGCAATATGATCCTCCGCAACTTCTGGCCAGTCACTGACACACGGGACCTGAGGAAGGCAGCACCAGTGCCACTGGACAGCAGCTCTACTGGCTCATCGGCAGCCTGCGGGGCCTGACACAGGGTTAGGGGAAGGTCCAAAGCGAACGTCCGCTAATTCTCACCGCTGAGGGGCACAGTTGCGAAAGCTAAGCAAGTTGGTAGGCTGTGATGGCTGAAACGGGGAGAGACGAGGTGGTTGGAACAGAGCTGAAAAGAGGAGGCCTCCCCTGAGCTGATAAAGAGGTGCAGGAAAGTAGTCAGGGAGCAGAGACTTTTTCACAGTGCAAACAGAGGATTCAAAGTACACCAGGAGATCCTGAGTGGACACATCTTGTCTCCCCAGGTTTGGCCTGGAGTAGAACCTAGGCTGCCTCACACTGTTGTCAGTTGTCTGTTCTCCTCTGCAAAGGAGTTGCTCCTTTCTGTTTCCTAGGGGGAAGCCATGAAAATACTGGACACCTGGGCAAAATCTAGAAGAGTAGACAAAAGGGGCAAACGTTGTTCATACTCACTTTCACAGCCCGGAGCATGAGGATAAAGATAATTCAAAACTGAGGGACATGCCGGGAGTGGTGGCACACCCGCAATCCCAGCACTCAGGAGACTGAGGCAGGAGGATTGCCATGAGTTTGAGGTCAGCCTGCACTACATAGTGAGTGCAAGGCCAGCCTGAGCTAGTAGCAAGACCCTGTCTTAAAACAAACAAACAAACACTGAGGGACTAATACAGTCAGCAGGCAGATCAGCCAAGATTAACAGAGACCATATTCATTCTCCGGCAGTGGGTAGAGGGACTGAAGACTGGACTCTTCTATAATTTTATTTCCTCAAATATTAGAAATCAAATGTTTTAAATCTATACAGCAAGACCAGGTATGGTGGTGCACCCTTGTAATCCTAGCACTCCGGAGGCTGAGGCAGGAGGATCCCTGTGAGTTTGAGGACAGCCTGGGGTACATAGTGAGTTCAAGACCAGTTTGAACTACTGAGACTTTGCCTTAAAAAATCTTCTATGATGCCACCTTATTGCTTAAATATAAAAGAATATTGTTCCTTTTAAAGTTATCCCTTCCTGTTTCTTCTCACCATCCCAAATGTTGTTACTTCAGTGTTTTTAACCATATGAATAAATAGGTATAGGGGATTGTACATCCAAACCTCTTTGCAAATTTTATTGTTACTGGTGAGGAAGAGAGGCCATTTTTAAAAATTGCTTTGGGTTGTGTGCTCAGATCATCATGGAAAAGATTTTATATCCAAAATTGTGTTTAAAACTACTTAAGATACTTTAAGAAGTGAGTACTGTGTTTACGGTTCACAAAGCACAGAGCTGATAAGGAGAGAGTGCATTTACACCAAGAATTCCTCACTGAAAGGAAATGCCACGGGGTAGAAAGCCGAACTGTGAGGTCTCATTTCCTCAATTACCACCATCCTTCCCACGACCCTTCCTCCAGTTTGCCTTTTCTCACCCATAAAATGTACAAGACCCCGGTTCATTAATCCAGATGGTCTGCTCGTTGGTTTGTAAACATGGATCAAGATGCCAGACCACCACTCATGCAGAGTGGCCTTGCTCACCCCATAGAAACTAAAATAAATCAGACTTTGGGCCAGCAAGCCATCAGAGAGAGCTCAGGGGGCAGAGGCTGGGCCCCCAACAGATCTTCTCCACCTTTCCTTCAATGCCAGATGGTGACGACAACCCCTTGCCCTACTGGCTTGGTCTCCTCAAAACCAGAACATCCTGATCCTCCCCTGATTCATGAAGATTCAGTTATCTGTGGGGAGTGCGTGTAGGTATAATTTCAGCTCTTAGATGTTAAAGATTCCACTGGCGTCAGCTAGCATCAGGGGAGAAGACCTGTGAACAGCCATAGCACAGAATATTTCAAGTTTAGGGGCTGGGGATTTAGCTCAGCGGCAAAAGCGCCTGCTTGGCAAGCGCAAGGTCGTGAGTTCGGTTCCCGGTACCAGAAAAAAAAAACCAAAAAAAAAAAAAAGATCATTGGTTAGGAGCCTTATGGGGCTCGGGATTTAGCTCAGCGGCAAAAGCGCCTGCCTGGCAAGTGCAAGGTCATGAGTTCGGTTCCCGGTACCGGAGAAAAACAACAAAAAAAAAACCAAACAAATCAAGTTTAGCCTTTAAGAAAAATGAAAATAATGTAAGCTAATTTCCAGAAAATTGGGGAAATCTAGAAAAACACAAAGAAATAATAAAACTTTGCCTTTAACTCTGTATTCTAAGCTAGGTGTGGTGGCACGTGCCTGTAATCCCAGCACTCGGGAGGCTGAGGCAGGAGGATCGTTGTGAGTTTGAAACTAGCCTGGGCTACAAAGTGAGTTCAAGACCAGCCTGAACTGCATAGTGAGACCCTGTCTCAAAAAGACAAAAACAAAAAACAACAAGAAAACCCCTCTGTATTCTAGTAATGTTCGGGCATATGTATTAATCAAAGCCACCTCTAAGAATGTATGTTTTGTTTTTGGTACCAGGAATCGAACTCAGGACCTCACACTTGCCAGGCAGGTGCTGCACCACTGAGCTAAATCCCCAACCCAAGAGTGTATGTTTTGGATAGCAAAAAGGAATTGTGTGCAAAGCCGGTTTCTCCTTCTAAAATTCTTTGTCGTATTTTCTGAACCAATCAAGTCTAAACCCACTCTGGGGCCAGGGGATGTGGAAGAGTTGGAATTCTTAATGCAAGATCCCAGATCAGAGTCCCTTGCCAGTAGTGTGGGGTCACATAAAATACTTCCAGGAAACGTTGTGTCTCTGTTTTTGCCTTCTGTTATGGTTTGGGTGTGGACAGGTGTGTGAAGGAGGACACTAAGAAAAATAATCTTCCTTCACTCAGAGTGCCAGAACCCTTTCGGAACCACAGATCCTCAGTGCGTACCCAGACCCACTGATTATTAATTGGTGGGGGGGGGTACCAGGAATCTAACTCAAGACCTAAGACCTCGAGCTTGCCAAGCAGGTGCTGTGCCACTGACCCCTAAACCCACTGATCATAACCCACATTTTATGAGTTTCCCGGAAGCTCCCTATTCACGCCCCTCACCTTGGAGAAGCAGACTGTGGGTGCCTTCCAGGCGTTCCCCGGGTGGACTGGGGGTCTGGATTTGCACGGGACATTCACACATCCTTAATGCTGAGACCAGCAATAAAAGTCCCGCCTCGGCGGGAGTGAACACCTTTTGCTCGAATCACAGCCCCAAGTTGTTTTGGGAACCGGTCCACATCCCGAGGGCTTTGGGACATGCCCGAGAGAAGTCAAGGGAAGAAACTGACTCTTTTATTTGCCGCCCCAACAAAGTCCATTCCAGGCTCAGAGCTGCTGCGTTTGCGGGGCCCTTAAGTCATAGTAAATCATTCACCCACAGGGGACAGGAAGAGATTCACAAAGGAGTTCTTTAAAGTCGGCTGGAAAAGAGCCACAGTGTCCACCAGCCCTTCTCCACCATACCTGCCTTCACTTCCTGCCTCAAATGGTTCCTTTATCACCCACTCCTCCGCCAGGGGCCCCCGGGAGGCCCAGGCACGCCACTGGTGACCACCCTGAATGGGATGAGTGGAGATCAAAGACTCTGAGCGCATTGCTAGAGAGAAGGAAGAGACAGGAGCCGAAGCAGTCGCAGTTGTCCAGGCTCCAGGCACAGCTCCCGGTGCTCCTCAGGAAGTGTCTGAGCGGGAAGGTCCCAGAAGGGCTGCTTCCCTTAGGGCTTTCCCTGGGATCCAAACCCAGGTGTTCCCAGGCAGTTACCCGACGCCCTCTGCAGAGACCAGCATCCCCCTTCTGCACCAGCTGCTCCTCTTTTCCTCTGTTTTCCTGCAAAGCTGACAGATAACACCAAGCCCAGGTGCCCAGGTCCTGTGGTTCCCTCTGGCTTCTGGCGTTTGGTCCTCCCCTCTCTCTTCAGCTCTATCAGGCAATCCTGCTGGTGCCCAGCCCTGACCTTGACTATCAAGTCTGCATTTGCCGCTTTCTCTCTCAGGCCTGGCTTCTTAAGCTCTTGGAAACCGACTTGCAAATCTTTCCAGGGGAGCATATGTGTCCCCTACGGGGGTTCAGTGCCTGACGCCAAGGGAAAAGATGAAGAATGAATAAGGTCCTGCCTGACCTTGGGGAACTTACAGAGATCATCCGATTGGTCCTAGCAACTCCCACTTGTTTATAACCTAGCAACTAGGATGGCCTTTTTCTTTGCAGAGGTCACAAACTGAAGCCCTGGGGGAGCAGAGACCTGCGTTCACATCCTTATCGCTAGCTGAATGATCCAGCTTTGTCCTCTGAAATTTTGGGTATTTCTTCACTCTTAAAAATAAAGATAAGCTGGGCTCATTCACACACACCTAGATTCCCAGCACTCGGGAGGCTGAGGCAGGGTTGCTGAGAGTTTGAGGCCAGCCTGGGCTCATAGTGAGTTCAAGACCAGCCTGAACTACACAGTGAAGCCCTGTCTCAAAAAAAAAAAAGAAAGAAAAAAGAAAAGAAAACAAAGACAATAAACATTAATCATTATTAACTAGGTAGCAGGCACTGGTATGTGTTTTTTGTGTTAACTCATGTACCCTTCACTGCATTCTAGTTTTTCAGATGAAGAAACTGGGGCTGGGGATTTAGCTTAGTGTCACAGTGCCTGCCTGGCAAGCGCAAGGTCATGAGTTCGATTCCCGGTACCGGAAGGAAAAAAAAAACAGATGAGGAAACTGAGGCACAGGGGTAAAGGGTCAGGCAGCAGTAAGTAAATGGAGCTGGGATTCAAACCAGGCAGTCTGGCCCTAGAGCCTACATTGTTACTTTTCTTACTGTGAGGGATTGAACAACGTGATGAGTATGGAAATGCTTTGGGAATGGGAAGTACTGTGCAAGAGATTATTATTTATCCAACTGTCTTGGTATTTGGTCTTCAGCTGGGATCCTGCACAATGCCTGGTGAGTCAAGGAGTTAGGAGACTAAATGTTTCTAGAGCCTCTGAATCACTGCTTGCTGTTTGTGTCCCAAAGAATATATGTCTAAGTTCCAGCCCCTCAAAAGGGAAATAAGGTCCTTACAGTGCTAGTCAAGTTAAAATGAAGTCATTAGAGTGGACTTTATCCAAGCTGACTAGCAACCTTATAAAAAGGGGAAATGTGGACACAGCCACACAGAGGGAAGACACTGCGAAGACACCAGGAGGACCCACGGGAAGACGGGGCACTGCAGTAGTCACCTCCAAGCCAGGAACACTCAAGCTACCAGAAGCTAGGAGGGGCATGGAAGAGACCATTTCCCAGCCCTCCAGAAGGGGAGGGCCCTGGTGACACCCTAATATGGATGTCCAGCCTCCGGGACTGTGAGACAACACATTTCTGTTGTCCTAAACCAGCAGCTTACTGTGCTTTGTTATGTCAGCCTTGAAAATGAACACATTACAACAAAGAAAGGTTGTGGAGAGAGAGGAGAGGGTGAGCATGATAGCTACATTCGTGTGTGTGTGTGTGTGTGTGTGTGTCTCGATGGTGTAAAAGCTAATCCATGGCTTTGCCACACCTGAAGTGCTTTCCTCTACAAGGTCACATGGGGCCAGTGAATACTAAATCATATCTGACCTCCACTGAAATAGGTAGGAGAGAGGAATCTCCTCTGAGACCATGTATTCTTATATAATCTAATCTGACCCCTTGGCTCCACAGTGGAGGACGCAAGCCACAGGGGCACAAAATTTCCAAGACGCCTTCACCAACGAGGAACACAAATGGAACTAGAAAGCTGAATGTGGTGACACATGCCTGCAATCCCAGCACTCCAGGAGGCTGAGGCAGGAGGATTGCAAGTTCAAACCCAGCCAGAGGACTTTATCAAGATTTTGTCTGAAATTAAAAATAAATGTTAAAAACGACTAGAAGGCCGGGAGTGGTGGCACATGCCTGTAATCCCAGCACTTGAGAGGCTGAGGCAGGAAGATCGTTATGAGTTCAAGACCAGCCTGAGCCACAAAGTAAGCTCAAGGCCAGCCTGAGCTGCATAGCATGACCTTATCTCAAACAAACAAAAAAGAAACAAACGAACAAAAATGGCTAGGAATGTAGTTCAGTGTGAAGGCCCTGGGTTCAATCCCTAGTACTTCAAAAAAGGAAGGGAGGAAAAGAAAGAGAACTAGACCATCCTCCAAGGCTTGTTTTTGATTGGCAAACAGGACTTTATCCTTCCTGTGACCCCTAATTTCACAAGATTACATTCTGGTTCCTTTACTCTAAGCTTTGGTCGAAATGTGGAGAAGTATACACAGGCCCACAGGGGACAGCCCAGTGTGCCCATGTCCACGTGAGCGTACCCGGACTAAGAAGTAGTGTATCGCCAGCCCTCAGCCCCTCCCGGCCTCGGACCAACAAACACACCACTCTCCTGACTTCTAACACCGCAGATTGGCTTTGCCTGTTTCCGAGCTTGCTGTAAATGAGATTTCACAGTGCTCTTGTGTCTGGCTTCTTTGCTCCACATTATGTGTGTGAGATTTGTCTGTGTTTTGCATATCGAGTAGTTCATTCCCACTGTGCCATAGAGTATTCTACAGTTCTGCCCCTCTGAACCAAAGACGGACACAAAGAGAAGGCCCCTGAAAGGAGAAAAAACTTAAAGCAACCACGTTGCTGAAACACACACACGAAGTTGGTTTAATTCACAAATTGGATCCAGTTTATTAGCCAGCTACTGAAAGCTACTCTCCCAGGTCACTCCCCCATCCCTGCTCCCTGCCTATTTCCTTGCACTCCTACAGCTATGTCAACTAGACGACCCTAGCAAGGGACTGCAGGTTAACTAGCTGTGCTCCACACAGCTGAGGCGGGCTGGACCTCAGACTGCCTGGAGCCTGGGTTGTCTCCCTCTTGGCCAGTAGGGTTAGATCACCTTCAGCAGCACCGCAGACACCTGCATCTACAGCCAGGGAAGCTGCTTCCCGTCTCTGCAGGTTTGGAGCTACCCCCTGTCACAGTGTTAGAGTTTGCCTCCGGGTAAGGCCCAGGCAGACCCAGGCCAGCGAGAGAGTGTTACCAGCCGCCAAGGTTCACACGCCTGGATTTCTGTGCTTGCCACCAACCAAATCAAAAAAAGGCCATCCATTTGGGTAGAAAGGAAAAAAGGATTTACATATTCAAAGCTAGCTCCAAGGAGATGGCAGGGCCCATCTGCCTCCAGTCGGTATCTCAGCGTGTACAGGTGCCTGGTGGTCTTTTGGAACAGCAGACATTTCGAGGCTAATTCCACCCCTTCCGGGATCCGGACCTCTCCCTCCACTGCTTAAAGGAATGCAACTGGGCTTGACCTCCCGGTGCCGGGACCTGCAAGTCCCGTCCCTTCCTCTTGATAGACAAGGGGGTGCGGGGGGGGGGGCATTTATGCCCCCGGCTTGAGAAAGTTTAGAAGCTGCTTGACTCCAAAGAGAAAAGACCCTCATTTTAAAAGTTCCATTTTGCAGCGCCAGTTCCCGGAGGATGGACTCTGCGGAAGGGGCTGGCGCTCTGCGGCGAGCCTTCCTCGGCGGGCAGGCGCTGTGGGGAGCCACTCCCACGGCCTCGCCGGCTCGGCCTTCTCCGGAGGGGCTTGACAAGGGGGCTGTCTCCTTCCCTCATCTCTTCCCTGCCAGGCCACAGTTTGTCCTGATTTCTTCACCACGACCAAACCTTCTGGGGTCTCCTCTTTGTTGGGAACAATGACCTAATCCCAAGCTGCAGTTTCAGAGGATCCCTGATGCAAATCAGCAGGACCGCCTGTCTGAGCTCGTCCCTATGTGGGACACTCCCCGGGCAGTGACAGGAGTAGCGCAGACTGTAATACAACACAGCTGGCTCGCCAGTGGCCCCCTGCTTGCACAGCTGTGCTGGCCCTTTCCGGCGTCCCCGAAGGTCCCTGCCGCACCATCACAAAAGGTGAAGACAGCTGCGGCGCAGGACTTCGTGCCCTCGGTAGGCTGCATTTACCGTTCCCTTCCTCCTGGGCTCTCCAGTCCCCCGCGGCTGGCCCTGCTGGAACGCAGCAGTCCTCTGACCACAGCCTTTTCTCCGGGGCTTCCGTTGTGGGTGTGGCCGAGGAGACAGCCCCCACTCGAGGGCTTGTTTACACCCGAGGGCCCAGTACAGTTTCGGGCTGGAGCGGCCCCAGGGCCCCACCCTGACCATGGGCAGCGGTCAGGATTCGCAGCCCATACTTGCAGCCCTCGTTGTTCTCCACCCTCAACTATTTTTTGCTTGGCTTTTTGTTCGGTCTGAGCGATAAAGCTAAGAAATTGTCAAACAGAGGAAAAAGTACCGACATCCGGATTACCAGCTGCGCACAAAGCTCCTGCGTGGATAATCGCGTTCTTGTCTGAGCATCCTGGCCACTATCTCAGGCCTATTAAAAGAGAAGCGTGATGCTGCTAGACTCTGGCAGTGCTGTGCCGGAGCTGGCTCGAACCAGTTTGTGAGTCCCCTCGGTAGTTTTCAGGAAATTTGCAAGATGCTTGTTAAATGTAGTTATTAAAGATTACATTGCATCAAATTACAATGGAATAAATTCGATTTGAAACAGGTAAGAAGTATCCTACCTCTCCACATCCTACTTACTGCACTCGTGAGGCTATTCCCGTGAGTGACACCTGTGTGGGGAAGTGCTGCTCCCCACAGCCTCCCTCCTCCTCGCTCAGTGACACCACACCGGTACCTGGAAACAGCCACAATGCCAGCACAGTCCCGAACAAAGAGCTGAGTCAGTCTCTCCCTTCCTGCCATTGAAGTCCAAGGGGTGCTCCTGTTTCCGTTATCCTAAGGGAAGTAGAAGAGCAAATAGCAAAAGCCTAGGAGATCTCCGTGCCTAGGAGGCAGGGCGCTGGCCCCAGGCAAGATTCAGTAGGAGACACCTGAAGCTGGAGACGGCTGGCCTTTAAACTCTGAGGGCCTGAATTATTCGCCCCTCTTTCCTCTCTTCTCTTTTTGCTGTTGCTGCTGCTCCCAGTAGACGTAGCTCCTCACTGCTGGGTGCGCTTGGTGATTCTTCCCATACACAAGGACCTGGACTATAACTGGCCCATTCATCTATAGCCATAACCACTGACCAGCACTTCACTGACTGGGGGTCAGTGGCAAGTGAAGCTCAATCCCTGCTTTCAGAGTGCAAGGAGGAAAGCAAGTTCTTCAAGTCCTGGGCTGGGCACAGTCTGCTCTAAAATGCTAAGTGGGGGTGGTGGAGAGGTCATCCAGAAGTCCATCTGAGAGACCTGCGTTAGCATCCTGGTTCTGCCATTGACTAGCCATGTCATGCTAGATAAGTGCCCTCATGTTCTGTTTTTTGTGTTTTATTTTGTTTCCCAGTACTGAGGACAGAACCCAGGGCCTTTGCACTGAACTACATGCCCATCTCCTTTTGATTTCTTATTTTGAGACAGGGTCTCATGAAGTTGCTAAATTAACTAAGCTGACCTCCAATATGCAATGCTCCCGAAAAAGCCTCCCAGAGTGCTGGAATTACAGGTGTGCACCAGTATGCCTGTTTATGACCTTTAAAATAATCTGTGACATAAGAATAATAGTACTAGGCTGGGCGTGGTGGTGCACACCTGTAATCCCAGCACCCGAGAGGCGGAGGCAGGAGGATCATTGCGAGTTTGAGACCACCCTGGGCTACAAAGTGAGCTCAAAGCCAGCCTGAACTGCATAGCAAAACCCTGTCTCAAAAAGACAAAAAAAAAAAAAGCCTCCTAGCCTGTAAGAGACACCTTCTCTCTTTTCCTCGAACGGAGAGGGCCCTCTCTGGTTTACCAATGAGCTTGCTTGTACTGTAGTTTGTGTCCTTCTTTCCCACTCACCTGGTGCTGAAGCCCAGACATGGGAGCCAACAGCAGGGCTCTTTTGCAATCCAGGAAGCAACGGGCAGAAGCAGCTTGTCCTGAGCTTACTCCTGGGTTCTGAAAGCCTCTGTTCTTCACCCCGGTTTCCCTCCTTCCCAAAGAGCTGCGGCGTGGGCTCGGATGCCCTCTGCGGTGGGACTGTGAGGCTCTGACCAAGGCTGCCCTGCAGTGAACCCTCAAAATCCCTGGAGGCAACTTTCAAACCCGGACTGCCCGACTGGGTAACCGGTTCTCCTTTCCCTTCCCCCAAACCCTCCCTTTCCATGAGCTCCGGTCCAGGGACCATCCTGCCAGACCTCAAACCAGACATCCACCACCGGCTGCTAATCCACCGCCACTCCCGGGAGGGTGAGATTCTGGCCCAGCTGATTTTCTCTTGGCACCCAGAAAAAGCGACTCTACTGTCTCCCTTTTTTCTGCTAACTCTTTCTCCTTCCTCCCAATTCTCTATTTGAGACCACCACAAAAGGGGACCTCCTGCACCTGACTGGGGGGTGCTTCCGTTCAGGCTGTGGAACAGTCTGGCTCTGGGAGACTACCAACCCCAGGCCAGAGGCGATCACAGGCAGATGACCCAGCAACCTGTCTCCTGAACAGCCCACCTTTCTTACCCTCCCATGATGGGCAGTTCTCCCTCAAAAACATCCAGACACACTCCCCTCTGCTGTCTCCTGCATAATCTTTCCAAATTGGGGTTAAAAGGAGATATCAAATCAAAAAAATTAATCTCTGATTCCTCTTCTGTATGGCCCCAGTACACTCCCTGAGTCATGCTGGGCAGCTGAGGGTGCTTTCGATGTCCAAAGTCTCTGAGACCTTGATAACTTTCTCCAGGGAAGTGACAAGTGGTTAGGGGTTCCCTCCTCTGTCCCGCCTCCAAAGTCTCCCTGAGCGAATTCTCACTCCTACCCCCATGTCTCCCACTGCACAACCAAACTAACAACCTCACAACTTTACCCCATCTATGTCCGGTACTGATGAATTCCATCCCACAGAGGATCCCCCACCCTATTGCCTCCCCGCTTCTTAACAAGCTGGACCAGGCCCACCGTCCTCCCACCATCAGCTCCGCCCCCCTCCAAGCACACCTCCTCTCCGCCAGCGCCTGTCAGGCTGCTCAGCCCCTTGGCCCAGCCCCCCTCAAACCCACACTTTTCTCCCCCTTAGACAGGCTCTCACGCTATTCCTTCTCACCTGGTACCTCCATCCTATCTCCCCCTTTACGAGGTAGCAGGCATAGAGAGGCCTGTACCTTTTCATGTTTCCTTCTCAATTGCTGATCTAGAACTTTTCAACAAAAAATTGGGTCCTCCTCAGAAAGTCCTAATAAATAAATAAATCACCCCTAGGCAGAAAACAGTTCTTCCTACTCACTTAATGCATGGCCCCACTTTGGGATATGGGCCTCTTGTCCTCCTGTCCACCCTTATTGATGACAAAAGGGAGCCTATCTTGTGGGCAGCTGGAAACCATGCTGATGAGCTCATTAACACTCTTTTTTTTTTGTCTTTTTGAGACAGGGTCTTGCTATGCAGTTCAGGCTAGACTTGAGCTCACTCTGTAGCACAGGCTGGTCTCAAACTCACAACAATCCTGCCTCAGCCTCTCAAGTGCCGGGATTATAAGCGTGTGTGCCACCACACCCGGCCCGAGCTCACTGACACTCTGCCTGGCGTACTGAGGCAGCTCAAGCCGTCCCAGGGCTGAACCCTGAGAACCTGCAAGGACACATCAACTCGGTAACCCTGGTAGGACACAGCACCATCATATGATCACTTGCTTCCTGGCAGTAATGGAAAAAAATAACAATAAACAGGCCAACTATGAGCATCTCAGAGGAATCACTCAGGGGGCGGTGCAAGTCCAGCCCTCTTTATGAACCATCCTGTAGAGGCCATAATTAAATACACAAACACCCACCCTAACCCTCCTGAAGATCTGATTCTTCTATACCTCCACTTCATCTCCCAGTCTTATGAAGACATCCACAAATAAACTCCAAAAATTAGAAAACAGACCCCAAACACTGCAGAAGCCTATAAACCTACCATATAAAGTGTTCAGCAACCAAGATAAGGAGCAGAAAACTCTAAAAGAAAAACAAGCTAAAGCCAAATATCAAAGCCTGACCTCCACAGTTCGACCCCCAGCCAAAAAAACCTGCCAAGGACTTCGCCTTACACCCACCTAGCAACTGTTTTCACTGTGGCAATCCAGGCCGCTGGGCAAAACTGGCCAGAATCCCAGGTCTCCTGCAAATCCAGGCCCTAACGGCAGACAGCGGGGTCACTGGAAAATGGATTTCCCTCTGAGAAAGTCAGCCCCTCCCTTGAGTTCCCTCTCCTTTAGGTGACCTGACACATTTGGAGAAGACGTGGCGTTCTTCATGGCCTTATCTTCAGCTTTCCTGTTGACTCAGGGGCCAGCCTCTCTGCTCTTATTAAATATTCAGAACCTTTGTTCCCCTCTTCTATCTCAGTTGTTGGAACGAAAGTCCTAATACAAACACCAGCCAAGCGTCCCCCATAAGGTGATCCAACTCATCAAATCATAAGTTGACCCTATTGGTGAGGAAAAAAATATTCTTCCATAGCCTTATACCACCAACTCCTCAAAATAGCCCTGAGGGACCCCCCTCAAGCTACCCTCACCCCTTAACCCTGATGGCCATCTTGGCCACCATCCCATTATCAACTGCCTTCTTAACACCCAAATTTGCATCCCTGCACATTCCCCCTACAACATTTCCATCCTCCCTGTAAAAAACCTGATGGCTTCTTTACTCTTCCACTCAACACTGACCCAAACTTTTTGCCTTTATCTGGTCAGACCTCATCTCTCTGTTCACTCAAAACCTCATGTGGACACTTCTTCCCCAGAGATTTTGGATAGCCCCCACCTCTTTGGCCAAGCATTGCAAAAAGAACCCCAGTCCCTTGACCTTGCCCCCAGCCACCTGCTCTGATATATTGACGATCTTTTACTTTACAGCCGCTCAGACAAGACTATATCATACACTGTCTTCCTTGTTAAATTCTTGGTAGAAAGCAGATCTCCAATTCCTGCTTCCTGTTCCCTCTTATACCTTCCTACTCACCCCAATAAATAACTCTACTTAAAGAATAGGAGGCACAACAAGGGAAACAGTGGTAGTTTCTCCACAAAATATTGGTCCTTCTGGAAAGCTTGGAAAACAAATCCCTTTCATCTTTCCATGACCAGTATCGTGCTAGATCATTCCCTCCGCTCCAGTTCCTACACACTCACATACATCTCAGTCCTGGTTTTAGGACCTCCCTGCAAAAGTTTATTACAATGCTCCATATGCTAAACCACCAACCCCCAGAGCGATCTCAGATGTCCTCTCTTCTCCATCCATCAATTTTGGGGATCCCTGCTTAGCACTGACTGGTAAACAGACTTTACTCACATGCCTCCAGTAAGAAAGAAAGAAAGAAGCTATCTCCTTGTCCTAGGTGACACCTTCTCAAGATGGATAGATGCCTTTCCCATATCAAACAAAACATCCTCCACAGCAGCACATAGCCTACTCACTGAACTCATCCCCTAGTTTGGACTCTCAACCTCCATCCAAACCAACAATGGGCCTAAATTTGCCTTATAGATCACCCAGTAGGTAATTTCCTCCCTCAGTATAATCTAGAAGTTCCACACTTCATGTTGACCCCAATATCCTTATGTAAGGTCAAAAGGAATAATCACCTTCTTAAACAGAGCCTAACCAAATTTACCCTCTAGGTCCACTTAGAGTGGACTAACTCCTACCCTTAGCCCTTTTTGAACTCAGCTCTCTTCCCCACAAAACTCTTATGCTCAGCCCCCTTGAGATTCTCTATGCAGTGCCTCTCATTGCCTTCGTATTCCCTACCTCCACTTCACACCTACCATCTCCTCTTTCAAATTCCTATTCTTTTTTTTTTTTTTTTTTTTTTTTTTTGGTTTTTTTCCGGTACCGGGAATTGAACTCGCAACCTCGTGCTTGCCAGGCAGGCGCTGTGCCGCTGAGCTAAATCCCCAGCCCCCTCAAATTCCTTATATGAGACCTTTAAGCATCTCATTTGGTACTATGCTGACTCCACCCTCCCAAAACCCTCCAACAGCCTAGATACTGTCACCCCTCCATCCCTACAACCTGGGAGACTGGGTATATATAGTCCCCCAACCCTTCTCCGGGTTTAACATCAAAATAGACAGGGCCCTTTTACATACTCCTGACCACCCCAACAGCAGAAAAATTAAAAGATGATTCCACCTGGATCCATTTCTCCTCCATAAAAAGCTTCCTCCTTTCCAGTGCACACCATCCATTCCCCTGTTCACCAAACTGCCTCCTGTGACTGAAGAGCTCAAAAACAGAGCTACACAGCTCCACGAGTCTCTCTCCTCATAACTTTGCCCATTTCTTGACCATCCTAATACAAGAATTCCTCCATTATTCTCCCTCTTCATTTCTAGGTACCGTAATCCAAGACCTATGGCTACAGGGAACATTTTCAGACTTCTTCTTGGAACAAAACCACCACCTTTACTTCCTCTATTCTCCTGCTCTGGTCCTTTCTTTTTTGATATTACTCATTCTCTTAACCCTTAATGCCACAACACAGACCTTTCCCAGATACCTCAATCAGATGCTCACATAGTTAAAATCATCCAAACTGGACCTCTGGGAAGATGGTGGAATGGTGCGCATCAGAGAAAGAGCCTCTCTGACATTTGAAATCCAAACACTGGAATATAGCAATGTGAGGAAGAGAAGGAGGGGTGAAGGGTGTCTCTGGAACCCTGCAAGAATCTGAATCAAGAATCACAGTCCATAGTGAGAGCTAAGAGAGGGACCACGAGGTGAAGAAGGGAGGTGGAAAGCAGGCACTTTCTCCCTGAGCCCCAGTTTGAGATGTGGGAGGGGTGGCTCAAACTCTCAGAGGCATGATAACTAGTGGCAGCGACCTCAGAGGCTTCCACAGAGAAACACACGAGTGGAACGGAGCAGTAGATACTTCAGACTGCAGAGACTGATGCTGCCCAGGAGAGAGCAATTGACTGGTATCCAGTTTGGAAAGGGGCCAAAGGAAATCAGAACTCAGAGCAGCTGTGGGTTTCCTCCAACTAGTATTTCCAAGTGTCAGGATGAGGCACAACTGAGCTCAAGCTGGCAGGAAGTCAGGGAGCCAAGTTCAAGCTCACAGGAGTCACTTGGACTGTTGCAGGCTGAAAACCTCAGATCCCAGCCTCACAGCCAGAAACCAAAAGCAACCTGAACCTCAGTGGAACTAAAGGTTGCTAGGCTTATAAACCATCACCATAACTCTACTGTTGTCTTGCTGGGATCAATCAACATGGATCTGGGCTTTGTTGGCCCCCTTTATCCACCAGTGACAGAGGAGACATGGCCTGAAGTGGACATTTTTTTTTCCCCTGATTTTCTTCCTTTCTTTGTTTTTTTTTTTCCTATTTTTTCTCTTTTTCTTAACTATTTGTGTTTTATATGAGTGAGAACATTGTTCCTAGGGTGTTTGTTTGTTTTGTTCTGTTCTTGTTTCTGTTTCTTCCTTCTTTCTTTCCCTTCTGTCACCTTCACCAGTTCCCAAAGCTTGTACAATCTTCCTTTGACCTCCAGCCTTGCTTCTACTCCCTTTCTCTTCTTCTATTTCTCTATTTTTCTCCTAACCCCTTTTAATTTTTTTTCCCTGAGAGTAAATCACCATAATGAGGGGATATTTACTGTACATTATTTTCTGGTTTGTTTTAGATTTGGTTATGTAACTATAAATCCTGTTCATATGGTTAAAAGTGGAAAATTAAGAGGTAGTGTGGTTTGTCATTTTCTAGGGAGTGTTTCATGCTGTTTTCATTACCACTTATACTACTTTAGCCAAGGTGACATAAATGTTCTAATTAGTTGTTCTTCCTTGTATACTAAGAGTGAGATTGCCTGAGGATCAATAAACAATACAATAGGCCAGTGCCAAAGAAGCAGGAGCTAGGATAAATAGGCATTGATTTCTCACCCTCAGTAAGTTGAAGAGGTAGGATCTTGCAACAGACTGAAACCCAAAAGCCAACTGCACCTGGAAGACATCTATGAGAAGTAGTCATTTCCTAAGGATTCTTGATACTAGAAGTAAAGATACCTATCATGCAAAATTTATAAGTGCTATAGTCTGTACTTAAATGTCTCCCTAAAACCTCATGCGGTCATAGATGGGGCTTTTACAGAGGTGGCTGAATCTAGAGTGTGTGATTAATTCATGGTGCAATGGTATGATTAATGGTGCAAGGATTAAGGGTAGGTGATTACTAGACCAGTCCACTAATTGGTTTGGCACTGCTCTAATCCAGGTAGCTGGGATACAGTATAAGGATAGAAATGTCCCTCTCTTGCTAGCTTTTGCTGTCTTCTGATTGCCATGAAAACCCTATAAACTGTGAGCTACATAAACCTTTTCACCTTTATATTTTGGTGTTGGTAATTTTTTCACAGCAACAAGAGAAAAGTAGCTAAGACAACAAGCAACAACTCAGAAGTTAAACTAAAAAAACAGAAAATAAGAAGACACATAAGCAAGATGTAACCCCAGATTTCCAGCTCACTAAAGGGAAAACCAGGGGGCAATAAGGTGGAACAATTAAAAAAAACACCCACGTGCACTCTCTGAAGTGGCAACAGTGTAACTAACAAAGCAGACGAATGAGGCTCTGAAAAAAACAGAAATAATTTCTCAGGTAACTACGGAACAGAAATAATTTCTCAGAACAGAAATGGTGAACATAATGAAATACATGCTTAGGGACTCTAGATAAGATACAGATTTTTTTAAAAATGAGCTTAGGAAAATGATGAATGCCCAATATAGGAAATAAATGGAATCAATGAAACAGAGTCAAACAGAAATCCAGATTAAAAATTCTACTGAAAGTGTGTGTGGCAGAATGAGCCAATGTGAGGAAAGACTATCAGATATACAAGACTGTGGTTAGAAATCATGAAAAAAAGATTTCTTAAAAATAGCAAGGGACCATGAAAAATCAATCCAACAGATGCTAGATGATGCAAAGCAGAATAACATACAATTGATTGGAGTAAATGAAAAAGCATGAGATAGCTCAAACAGCGTAAAAAAACTGTTCACAGAAGTCAAAACTTCCCAAACATGGAAAAAGAATTTGACATACAATAAGTGAGGCATACAGAACTCAAATTACCCATGATCAAAAAAAAAA
>NW_004955411.1:5494020-5495315 GCF_000276665.1 Chinchilla lanigera
AAACCAGATCCAATAATAAGCTACACCCAAGAAACACATTTAATTCAAAAAAGAAATTCATAGACTGAAAGTCAAAGGATGGAAAACAGTACTCCACGCAACAGGAACCCAGGAAAAAAGTAGGCATAGCTATTGTATTTGCAGACAAAGTGGATTTCAAACCAAGATTAATCAACAGAAACAATGAGGGTCACTGCATCTTTGTAAAGCAAACAACCCAAGAGGAAGAGATAACAATCATAAATATATATACAACAAATATCATAGTACCAAAATATTTAAAACAAATGTTAATGGACCAAAAAATCAAATAAGCACTAATACAATTGTAATTATTGAGGATCTCAATACCCCACTGTCACAATTAAACAGATCAACTAGACAAAAACAACAACAGTGAAATATTAGAACTGAACCAAACTTTTGAACAAATGGACTTACTAGTTGTCTACAGAATGTTCCACCCCACAACATCAGAATACACATTCTTCTCAACTGCACATGGACATTCCCCAAAATAGACCACATACCAGCTCATAGACCATGCTTAAATAAAGGCAAAGCAATTGAAATCATCCCATGCATGTTATCACACCATAGTGCAATGAAATTGGAAATCAATGGCAAAAGAAGCCAGAAGAACTTCATAAATACATAGAAATTAAATAAGACTGTTCTGAACAAACAATGGATTACAGACACAATTAAAGAAGAAGTTAGACAGTTTCTAAAATTAAATGGTAACATCAATATAAGCTACGAGAACTAATGGGACAGAATGAAAGCAGTTCTACAGGGAAATTTATAACGGTGAATCCCCCTATCAGGAACACAGAGCAAGGTCAAATAACCTGATGTTAGCCTGGCATGCTAGCACACATCTGTAATCCTAGTACTCAGGAGGTTGATTGTGAGTTCGAGACCATCCTGGGCTACAAAGTGAGCTCAAGACCAGCCTGAACTGCATAGCAAAACCCTGTCTCAGAAAGACCAAAAAAAATAATAATAATAAAAAATAAAAATAACCTGATGCTGAACCTCAAGCTCCTAGAAAAAGCAGATCAAGTCAAGCCCCAAGCTCCCATGAGGGAGGAAACTTTAAAAATCATAGCAAAAGTTAATGCAATGGAGACTAACAAAACAATATGAAGAATCAATGTATTGAAGAGTTGGTTCTTTGAAAAATTAAATAAAATTAACAAACTTGAGCCAACCTTGTCAAAAAAAGGAAAGACTCAAATCCATGCAATTAGGAATGAAAAGAGTGAAATCAACTGGGCATGGTGGCATATACC
>NW_004955411.1:5496405-5497793 GCF_000276665.1 Chinchilla lanigera
AAATTCAGTGGAGTAGCTGAATACAAACCCAACACTCAAAAACAGAAAAAATGCCTTCTTGTACACAAATAACAAACTCACTGTGAGAGGAATTAGGGAAAGCACACTTTTCATAATAGCATTCAAAAAACTGACATACTTAGAAATCAACATACGAAGGAAGTAAAAGAAAAACCTTACATTAAAAATTATATCAGCTTGTCATAGATAAATCTTGGAAACTGCCCAAATGCCCATCAACTGATGAATAGATAGAGATAGGGGTTTTTTGTACAGTGGAGTACTACTCAGCCATAAAAAGGATAATCTTGAGATATTTTTAGGTAAATTGATGCACCTTGAAAACATACCCTTAAATGAAATAAATAGGACACACATATATAAATACCACATACCTCTAGTATGACAAATCAAAAGTGTAAATAAGTAACAAAATTAATAACAGAGGCCAGGTGTGATGGCACATGCCTGTAACTCCAGCACTTAGGAGGCTGAGACAGGAGGATCATGGCAAGTTTGAGACCAGCCTGAGCTACAAAGTGAGTTCAAGACCAGCCTGAACTGCATAGCAAGACCCTGTCTCAAAAAGACAAAAAAAAATTAATAACAGATACTGTGAAATAGGAAAAACATGTTCACATGGGAAGAGGAACTACTAAGGGGGAGGGGAAAAGGAAGGAAGGAAAAATACAAAATCAAAAAAGAATGAAAAAATGGAAACAAGGATTTCTTAAATAGGGAGGGGAAGAGGGGTCAAATGGAAGGTAGGGGAATGAGGAAAAAAAGAATCAAGATATATCATGTACAGCTACAAATTTCGTATGATGAATGTGATCATTATGTATACCTAATTTTTAATTATTTTAAAAAAATAAAAGTACAGTGATCTGAAAAAGGAGATCAAAAGGGATAGCATAAAATGGAAAGATATCCCTTGTTCTTTGGTAGGAAGAACTAATATAGTGAAAATAGACATACTTCCAAAATTGTTATACAGATTTAATGCAATCCTGATCAAAATATCAATAGCATATCTCACAGAATTAGAGAAAAGAACCCTAAAATTCATATGGAACTAGAAGAGACCTAGAAGAGCAAAAGCAGTTCTGGACAACAAAGGCAAGGCAGGGGCCTTCACATCCCTGGCTTAAAATTATAATACAAAGCTACCATGATAAAATCAGTAGAGTACTGGCAAATACACCAAAAAACAAAAAACAAAACAAAACAAAACAAAACAAAGCAAAAAACAGATCTGAGGACCAATGGGACAGATTGGAAGATGCAGAAATGACTCCAGACGCACTCAGCCACCTGATCTTTGACCAAGGGTCGCTGGAAGAAAGATGACCTCTTCAGTAAGAGGTGCTGGGAAAACTGGTTCTGCA
>NW_004955411.1:5501773-5503230 GCF_000276665.1 Chinchilla lanigera
TCTCTATGCAGTTCAGGCTGGCCTTGAGCTCACTTTGCAGCCCAGGCTGGTCTCGAACTTGCAAGATCCTCCTGCATCAGCCTCCTAAGTGCTAGATTATAGGTGTGAGCCACCATGCTCAGCCTCTGCAATTTTTTCCAAAAAATACAATTTTTAAAAAATCTTTATTTCCAGCCAGACATGGTGGTACACGCCTGTAATCCCAGCACTTAGGAGACTGAGGCAGGAGGATTGCTGTGAGTTTGAGGCCAGCCTGGGCTACACAGTAAATTCAAGGCCAGCTCAAACTACATGATGAAAACCAGTGTCAAAACACAAAACAAAAAAATCTAGATGTATATGTCTCCATTATAGCTTTTATCTCTAGTTTTTATTTCTTCTAGTCTACCTCAATATCAGGAAGATCAAGATGGGCAGAGTGTGGCTGTGATATGACCCTGGAAATGTAGGACGAACAAGGCGAGAAAAGCTGGGGCCGGATGGCACGGGGCAGGGCAGAATGAGCCACTGTGAAGGCAGGTAGCAATCCAGGCAGTCATGCCTGAAGGACAGCCAGCTCTGCAAGACACCAGTCAGGGTGAGACAGCGAGGTAGGGTGTGGCTAAAGCTGGCTGGGAAAGGAGCAGTGAAAAGATCATGAAACAGGTGCAGAATAGTTCCCAGTGCCCTGCCTGAGGACTTCGCATAAGAGCTCAAGTAGGTTTGCAATAGGATGGCTTAGCTCTGACATCAGCCTGAGGAGTGAAGGATATAAAAAGACAGTCCACCCTGAGGTTTTCCCACTGTGCTGTCTTGCACGGTGGCCCACCGTCACTCTGTAGGGTGCACTTCTCTTCCTACTTTTCCTTGGCCCACACTCACCTTTCAGAGCCTGTTTCTTTCCTATCTTTACTAAAAGTTTACTACCGTTTGCACTTGTCTTGACCAGTTCTTTGCTCAGGTCAGAAAGAACCTAAGAACCTAGAAACTCACAAGGAGGTTCCAGCACCCCAGAATCTGGTAACAAGAGGAGGTCCCCCAAGGAGGAGATTAAAATCTTAACTCAGCCTGCTGAGTAGATTCTTGACTCTTCTCACAGAAAAAGAATTTTGCGAGTCATAAGTGAAAAGCACAGAATGGTTTTATTTCACAGAGTTAGAGAAATACTCACTTACTAGGTGTGGTGGCGCACGCCTGTAATCCCAGCCCTCGGGAGGCTGAGGCAGTAGGATTGAGAGTTCAAGGCTAGTCTGGGTTACATAAGCATTCAAATCCAGCCTGGAGTGTAGAGCAAGATGCTGTCTATAAATGAATAAATATCTGGGTGTGGTGGTGCATGCCTGTAATCCCAGCACTCGGGAAGCTGAGGCAGGAGGATTATTGAGAGTTCTAGGCCAGCCTGGGCTACAAAGTGAGCTCAAGGCCAGCCTGAACTGCATAGCAAGACCCTGTCTCAAAAAGACAAAAAAAAAAAGAAG
>NW_004955411.1:5509156-5514103 GCF_000276665.1 Chinchilla lanigera
GGTCTCCATCCCTCCCAAACAGCAGACTAGCAGTGCCTGCTCCCCTGGGAACGCAGATAAACACTTCTGCAGGGCTACACTTCACTGAGACTGCCGAGCACAGGGGCACAGCCCTAGCGAAGGATCAGACATCAGACTTCCAGGGGCACTGCAGGGCATCAGACAGCCCTTCAAGGCACTGACTATGGCAGCGGGCCGTAACTGGCCCTCCCAAGTGGGACTCCACCTAATCTAAGCTGCTCCTCTGTGCATTTCTTGAATCAAACAAGCTCACTTTACCCCATTTGGCTTCACTCTTTAGACCCCTCCCTCTGCAAAGCTACTATCCATCTCCTCCCACCTTCTGATGATCACAGCGTTAACCACCTGGGAACTCTTACAGGTGTCTAGGCACATTTCCTCCCAGGGCAGTCTGAACACTGTCACAGTTTGAATATCGCCAGGAGAGGGGGAAGACGCCTGAACAACATCCTCCTAGCCCACGGAGGTGCCCCAAATGCAAATGCCTCAGTACACCTCAGAGTCTTCCTAAATCAAAAATTTGCCACTCTTAGCCAAGAGGATCCTGCAGTATTACAACTAGCTCCCCCCTTCCCCACCTCCAGCAGCTACAGCTTTTAGCTCCTCCTTCCACACAGGGCCCAAATTCGAGGCAGTCCAACATTTACTTCCTTACTCGCCCCCAGACCTCCTCCTCCTGTCCCATTTGATCTCAAAGGTTGCCTTCTCTAGACATGGGCATCTTCTGGTGTGTGGAGACAAGGCGCACATTTCTCTACCAACCGGACCAGAGCCTGTACCTTAGGCCTCTTCACTCCCACCCTTTCCTCGGCACGTCAGGTCTACCCATGCCTACCTCCCCGCACCACCCACGCCAGGGCACTGACACTGTACAGCAGGCTCCCGGCGTGGCCATCCTGGGAACAGTCACCGGAACTGGAACGGGGACTGGAGCCCTAGGAGTCTCGCTTTCAGAGTTTTCCTGGCTGACAAAAGAACTTGCCGAGGGATTCAGAGAAGTCTCTGACCAACGGGGACACTTGCAGGATCCAGGAGACTCCCTGATTGCAGTTGTCCTCCAGAACCACAGAGGCCTTGATCTCCCGACAGCTTCAGAGTCACATGGGTGCTCTGCTCCAAGAGCAATGCTGCCTTTGCACCAGGAAACCCAGTCTCATCTGAGACCGGGTAAAACGCCGTCACGGAGAAACAAAAACAAAACAAACCGTCTCCCAGACTCCTTGAAGGCTCTTCCAAGGATCTGTTTCCCCTTCTCTTCATTGACACCTACCCCATCCTGACCCCCTTCATGGTTATTCCTCTTTTTCCTCTTTTTCTTTCCTGTATAATTAGTCTATTTCAAAGATTTTTTTTCAGGAGTCAATAGTGACCATCTTGCAGGCAACCACTTGAGCCCTCCAAGTTATCATAGACAGCTCAGTCAGGGAGAAATACAGCAGGCAGTGAGACACGGGTGGGGCCCTCCAGGGAGTCAGCGCAGAAGATGGGAACCCATCAGGGCTGTGGCTGGAGGAGCATCTGAAGATTGAAGTCACATGGCTGGTTCTATATATTCCCCTAAGGGATGAACGGAGGCTTGGGATTGTTGGTGTCACCCTTTTGAGATTTCCCACTATCTCCTTAGGGGTGGGCCATCCTCTCCCACCTACTAAGACTAAGACCATGAAGACTAAAGTCAAGACCGAAGACTATGAATTATTGACCAAGGTTAGTGATGTCACTCGTGCACCCTTGCTACCGTTAGATCAATATTACCCAAGTGACTATACTTGCAATCTTATTGGTTGATCACAATTTTGACCCCTATTTTACCCGCCTCGTGATTTTGTTCTATAAACTTCCTTTGAGAAGTGGGCTCATTGGCAACCCATTTGGGACCCCTGCTGTCGCTCAGGAGCTGTCCTTGTCCCCATTCCTTCTCTCCAGTTTTCCTACTCTTAACCTCCACTGGTCCTTAAAATTCATTCTTTGACTTCAGGGCACACAAACTTAGCATATTTGACATCTACCATTTCCCCTATGTCAAAATGGCCTTCTGTCTCCCAAACATAAAAACAAAAACCACCTTCATTGCCCTCTCTCATCAGGAAGTAGCCCAGGAAAAATGATGATCCATTTCCTATCCCCGCTTAAAGCCAAGGATGATAGAGCCCAGACAGGGACACCACCAGTTCCAGTGAGCCCACACACCGTCTTAGAGAAATGTAGGTTTCCTTTTACTTAGGTCCCTGGGACATGTCAGTAGGTCATAAAGGACGTGTCAGCATGATATAGGGGAAATAAATGTAACTCTCAACCTACTAGATGTCAGATATGCCAAGTTCCTGTTCTCTGAAATTGAAGAATGGATTTTAAGGAACAAGAGAGGTTGGGAGTTGGAAAATTTATTGAAAGAAGTAGCTTTTGAGAGACAGGAGGGGACTTGAAAGTGGGCTGCCACAGAGCTCACTTCTCTGAGTTTTACAGAGCAAAATTATGAAGTGGGTACAACAAGGGTCAAATTATAACCAACCAGTAAAATTGTAAGTATAGCGGTCTCGGGATCATCGGAGGAGGGCTCTGGGGCTCAGCATGCAGATGTATTGCTTTCTGTGGCTGGTGTTGGAGCCACCATGGCTCCTTGACCTGGACTTGGAGGATCCGCAGTAGCAGGTCACGGGTCAGACCAGGTTGAAAGCATGGTGCCTGTGAAGGACTGAATCATTAAGGTTACCTTCAATGCAGATGTATACGCCAGTCTCCAGTGGAACTTCAGACTTCAGCAATCAGAAATATACGTGGTACCAGGAGAGACTGCACTGGCCTCTTATAAAGCTAAGAATCCTACTGACAAACCAGTCATTGGAATTTCTACATATAATGTTGTACCACGTGAAGCTGGACAGTACTTTAATACAATACAGTGCTTCTGTTTTGAAGAACAAAGACTTCATTGCCAAGAAGAAGTAGGCATGCCAGTGCTTTTCTATATTAATCCTGAATTTGCAGAAGATCCAAGAATGGCGAATGTTGATCTTATAACTCTTTCTTATACATTTTTTGAAGCAAAGGAAAGTCATAAGCTGCCAGTTCCAGGTTATAACTGAAGTAGCACCCAAGCCCAGCTTCAGATTTGTGATTTTCGAAAAATTATATATCTTGCATTCTTGTTGGAGAAATATTCTACAGTGTGAATTGAAATTTTTTATTTTAAATGCCTCTCCTTTTTTTCCTCCAGTGAATTTACTTTACTCAAAATTGAGAGAACAGATTCAACTTTAGTCATAAGAAACTGATACGCCTCTTAAAGCACGGCATTGTTCTATAACATACTTAGGAATTTGATGGTTTAAAATAAAACAAGGTGGTGTGATCTGAAAAGGGAAGAGGGGTCACTAAGCTCTAATGACGTGCTCAAAGATTACAAGCTTATTTCAAATGGGATGCTATTCTTCTTTATGGGATTCTTCTTTATGGTCTAAGGCTATGGTACATTCAAAATAGTGAATATTTTAAATACTTTGAAATTGTGATATCATGAAATTGAAATAAAATATATCTACTAGGCTGGTAACATTTGCCATCATAGTTCCAATCCACTGAATGTTCAGCTGTAAGGATAGGATTGTGAAAGTTTACTGATATACAAGTAAAAGTTCTTCTGTAAAGAAAATTTTGTAAAAAAAAATTTATTAAATTATTTTAATATTTTAACAAAAAGATTATAAGTATATCCGCTTAGCTAATATTGATCCAATAGTAGTAAGAGCACACGGCGAATGTCATTAACCTTGGTCAATAATCTATAGTTTTAGTCTTGCTTTTAGTCTTAGTCTTAGTAGTTTTAGTGGGTAGAAGACGCCTCTCCATGAGATAATGATTTATTTACATGGGAAATCTCAAAAGGGTGGTACCAATAATCTGAAGCTTTTCTCTGTCCCTTAGGGAAGTATGTAAATCTGGCCACTGTGACTTTAATCTTTTTCAGATGCCCCTTCAACCATAGTTCTGATGTGTTGATCTTTTGCCCTGACTTCCTCCAGGGTCCAGCCCTGTCTGACTGCCTGTAATAGCCCCCACCTAACTTAGCTGTTCATAACACTCAGGTTACAGAGGACATATCAGCAAGCCACAGCCCACCACTCCTCTTTCTCAAACTCCTACCCAAGAAAACACTATGAAAAAAGTCTTTAAGAGACGCCTGCTCTGCTCTGCTCGCAGACAGGTCCCACTCAGGCGTAGCAATAAGCCTGCTTGGACTATTGAGTTCACATCTCTGCTTTCCTGCTCACAAAGACTGGAAAGTGGTTTTTAGTGAACATGAAAATTAAGACATATTGTCACCAGGCTGGGCCTGGGGATCCCTGAGGCAGAAATAAAGAATTTAGCTCATCCTTTTCATAGAATAAGTTTTTGAGTTTGCCAACTCTCACTGCGGAAGAAGGATTTTTAGGACGCATCAGGAAGAGATAAGAGACGTTCTCAAGAGCAGAGTGTGGGTGCTCAGAGGACTGAGACATACTACAATTTTTTGGGGGGGGTATCAGGAGTCGAACTCAGGACTTTGCGCTTGCCAGGCAGGTGTCTATGCTCTGAGCTATATCCTCAGCCCGACACGCCACAATTGAGAACTGGCAATACTGCGCAAGTTTGGGGTGGTAGGAATCTGTGGAATTTGATAATCTCCAGTCTTAGTCTTGTCCAGTGTGTGGAGAAGATGGCCCAGCCATAGTAAGATAATGGCCCATTCAGATGGGAGACCCTAAAGGTTGGTCTACTCACAGATACAATAGGACCGTCAGGAAATGAAAAGGGAATGGGTCAGGAAATGAAAAGGGAATGGGCTCGCCCACTTTCAGGTGAAAGGGAGTTGCCCAGGTTTACTGTGCTCTGGAAGAACAGAAAGAAATAAAAATAAGCTTGTGTTCTGATGCTGCTTTCTTTTTT
>NW_004955411.1:5515598-5532257 GCF_000276665.1 Chinchilla lanigera
ATAGATAGATAGTACTCAGAGAAAATAGAGTAAGTGTGTTACCAGATTTGGGGGTGCCGGAGCTTCATTCCAGAGGTGGTTTCTAGGTTCTTTCTGTCCTGAGCAAAGAATTAGTCAAGACAAGCACACGTACCCTCAACAAGAGAGAGCAGGGTACCATGAAGGGAACAGCACCATTGAGTTCACTGGTAACTGTCCTTTTTCTGTTTCCCTGCTGAGGTGGGCTCTGATCTAGACTATCCTATCGGAAACCTACTCTAGTTCTCCATAGATGTCTGTGTGCAGGGCTTTGCGAACTGTTCTGCACATGTGTCCTAGGATTTTGTGACTAACGGGCTACGCCTACTTGCCCAGATAATCTTAGCCACACCACAACCTCCTACCTCATAGGCCCTCAAGAGAGAGGAGCACTGAGGCCTGGGGTATATTCCCCAATCTCAGGCCATAGTGCTTTTCTCCGTAGTCTCCTCTCTGTAGTCTTAGAGATATCCTGTCGTTCTATCCAGGGTGACAGGTCCTGAGAACGAGGTGCCCGTGAATAATAAGAAAAAGTAAGAGAGACAAGGAAAAACAAGAGAGGCAAAAGTCTGGGATCAGGGGGCTTGCGGCCTCTCAGACTGCAGCCCCAATTACCAATCTGTCACCTTTTATTGAGCGAGAACCAAGGATGTAGCTAGTACAAATGGGTGGATACCAAATGTTTTAGTAATTAAAGCATTATCCTTCTCCAATTCTGCCTCTTATGCTGCTGGCAACAATCCCCTGGTGGGCCTCCCACACCCAGCACCACGCTCAGTCAGTTCACCTGGGGGTTATAAGTGGCCCACCAGTTATCAATCCACTACAATCACAGTCCTTACTTCCCATTAATCTTTACATGGCAAGACTAAAAAATAGGGATCTCCTGCAAATCAAATACACTCTTATCTTTAGGTAAAAGGTTTCAGGGTCTTCAGTGCTTTCTAATCAAAGAATGTCCTTCTCCACAGTGTCTTTTAGGGTGGGTGATCTTGAGATTGGAGATTAGGGTGCAGAAAAGCTGGCTGGGGAAGTACACATGACCTAGTAATTACAATATCCCAGAACATATGCACAGAACAGTTCCCTAAGCTCTGCACATGGACCTCTCAGCAGGATTTGAGCAGATCTTCAATAGGCTGGCCTAAGCCGGGTATGGTGGAGCACACCTGTAATCCCAGCACTCGGGAGGCTGAGGCAGGAGGATCATTGCGAGTTTGAGACCAGCCTGGGCTATAAAGTGAGCTCAAGGCCAGCCTGAACTGCACAGCGAGACCCTGTCTCAAAAAAGACCAAAAAAAAAAATAGGATAGCCTAGACCTGATGTCAGTCTGAGGCGCTGGATCTCAGCAGCACCTCCGGATCCATAGGTACAAGTTCTTTCAGGTTTCCCCAAGATTTAGAGAACATATAAAGATGCAGACGCCAGGAGGAGCTCACTGTTGTGACTTTCCCCTGGTGGCCTGTCCTGCTTCCTTCAGAGGGTCACTTTATCTTGCTTTTTCTCCTTTTACTTGGCCCAACCTCATTCTGCAAAGCCAGTTTCTTCCTCGTTGTTTACTTTTATTTTTTCAAATAAACTTTGTCACAGCTTTTTGCTCATTGTGTCCACTTTTTTTGTTCGAGACAGGAAGAACCTCAAATCCAACTCCTGAGGGAGAAGTGAGAAATCCAGAGCCCAGGTACGTTTAATTGGCAAGCCACTTTTAGACGGAGCTACCGGATAACAATCTGAGGCTGCCTGTGGCTGCACACAGCTGTAATTCCAGCATTTGGGAGGCTGAGGCAGGAGGATTGCTATGAGTTTAAGGCCAGCCTGGGCTACACAGTAAGTTCAAGGCAAGCTTGAACTACATAGTAAGACCCTGTCTCAAAAACAAACAAACAAAACAAAACAAAACAACCAAGATGGGTGACCTAAGATGTTTTCCTAAAAACACTCTTGGCTTTTGTTTCTATTTTTAAGATAACATTGAAAAAACACCATATTGAAAAATTGTAACACTGTACTAAAAACTTGGGTTGAGAAGGATATGTGCCTTAGATATCATAAACATCAAGTAAAAACTGCGAGCCAATGTTATATATGGTGTGTCAACACATGCAAAGGAATCAAAGCATGCATACAAATAATTTATGTCAAATTCCTAGAGCTGCTCTGGCGAGGGAGTACACCCAAACAGAGCAAAGAGCCAGACCCAGACACAGCACTGGGGCCTGATAAGGCAGAGTGATAAGGGCAGCAGACATACTACTCTCAACAGTTTTGTGTGTTCACTTTTTCCTCTCTAATTTGTTAGTACATGTTTGCAATATGCAGTAAATACATTCATCCTGGGGAATTAGTACATACGACCCTCCTTTTGATGCTGTTCACTACCCCCAGCACCCCCATGGCCATCCTCATCTAACCTTCCCATCTTCAAAAACACTCTCTGAATCTGCTTCAGTCTCTGTCTCAGATCGCTCCCCTTTACCTTATCAACTAGGTTAATTTACGGATTTCTGTATCTTTGAGGGATTATGAGAAAAACAAAGCCTAGAAACTAAAAGATGAGGAGCTCAGATACGAATAACCTTGAACAGACACGTCCTGAAGTTGCTGTCTTCTTAAAGGCACAACTTTAAAATCACAATTTTTCTTGTCTCCTTTTACCTGTCTTTCTTTCTTCTGTGCTACCTTAGTTTAGACAAAATTCAGTCCTCTGCACAGCACAATCTGCAGGCAGTGTCAAGGAGAGTGGGAGATCTGCTCTGTCAATGCTATTCTCTGACCATAACTAGAAATACAAGGGATGACTCTGCTGCTAAAAAGGCGGCCAGGAAGAACTAGGCAGGACCTCAGAACCAGACAAGCATGGCGGCACATGCTTGTGGTCATAGCACTTGGCTGGCTGAAGTGGGGCGATCCTCTGAGCCCATGAGTTCATGAGCCGTCTTGGCGACATATGGAGATCCTGTTTCCAAACAAAAACAAGTCTATAAAGCTTAAGGAAAAGCTGGATATCAGTGGTATCGTAGGCCCAAAACACTAGGAAGGACAGGCAAGGAGACAACCAAGTAGCAAGTCAAGACATATTGGAATGGACCGATAATGAAGGAATCAAATTTCAACTGGATGAGTTCAGCCACAAGTAAAAGAACATTTAACAGTAAGGGCAATAAAGATACTCAAGAGTCACAAGAAGCCCGGAAGTAGGTGGTTTTAGGCTGGCTCAGTGACTCAGCAATAACACCAAAATGCCAAGCTCCTTCTAACTTTTCGCTCTGATCCTCTCACCGTTGCTCTTGCAGTGTCAGTTGTCATCCTTGGCCTTGATGTCCTATTCCACAGCTCACATCACTTCAGAGTAGATAGGAGTAGGGCAAGTGGCAATGGTTCTTTTCAAACAGGGAGCAAAATCCTTCCTCCAAATTCCAGCAGATTAATGCTGAAAAAAAAAAACAAATTCCAGCAGATTAGCTGGGCATGGTGGCGCTCGACTGTAATCCCAGCACTTGGAAGGGTGAGGCAGGAGGATCTCCGCAAGTCTGAGGCCAGCATGGGTTATATCATGAGTTCAAAGCTAGCCTGAACTACATAACAAGACTCCCTCTCAAAAAAAAAAAAAAAAAAATTCCAGCAGATTTTCCTTACATGTTATTTTCACCAGAATGAGTCCCATATTGTAGAAGGCAAAATAGTGCCTTCAAAGATGTTCACATTCCAGACCCCTGGAACCTGTGACTATGTTACCTTACATGGCAACAGCGGCTTAGTGATCAAGGGTGTGAACTTTGAGATGGTAGGTTCTCCTGGCTTGTCTAATGTGCTCAGTCTAAGAACATCAGCCCAGCTGAGGGAGAGAGAGAGCAGAATAAGAAGGGTTTGTTACTGATTCTGAGATGTAGACGCCCATGTGTACAGACCAGAGAAAGACTGCTAGGAACTCACAGAGGCCGCTGCCTCACAGCCTGCAAGAAAAGTGAGACCTCAGTTCTACGGCCTCAAGAAACTGAAACCTGCCAACATCTGAAAGAGCAAGGAAACCAAATCTGCCCTAGAGTCCCCAGAAAGGAACACAGCTCTGTGGACATCTCAATTTTAGCCAATTTAGACCCATCCTGGACATGGAACCAACATAACTATAAGAAATAAAACTGTGTTGTTTTAAGCTAAAATTGTGGTGATTTGTTACAGCAGAAATAGAGAATTAGTACACATGCTTACCACTAAAGCCAGTGATGACAAAGGAGTTGGATAATCATGGTTGCCTTAGACTAATTGGGTATTATCTTCTAGGACTGAGGGGCAGACCAAATGACGTGAGTGTACAATCAAATATCCAAAGGAAGAATGAGGGCAAATTGGGAAAGGGTTAGGAATGAACAAGAAATATGGTGGTGAGTGTTGGAGACAGCAGGTAAGCTCCAGGACAGCCACGCCAGTTGTTTTCAGCTGTCTTCTGTTCTACTTGGCTTGGTTGTTAAACACTTTGACTATTACCCATGGCTACAGCTAGGTGGCTATGCTAAGGGGACCTGAGACCCCCCCATTACATCAGGACCCAGTGTGAGAGTGGGTATACAGGTTCTCAGCCTCTGGCTGAGCTTCTAGAGCTTAAATCTGGAGAATT
Source organism: Chinchilla lanigera (assembly GCF_000276665.1). Taxonomy (NCBI): domain Eukaryota; kingdom Metazoa; phylum Chordata; class Mammalia; order Rodentia; family Chinchillidae; genus Chinchilla; species Chinchilla lanigera. The sequence goes on from NW_004955411.1 coordinate 5,520,233, forward strand.
CTATTCACCGTACTTCATCAAATTTGAGATGCCTTTGGTTATATGATACATTTTTATTTTATGAAAAAATATGCTGTGAAATAAAGAACAACATGATATCAGTTATAACCTCAGTGTTAAATATGATGTGAAAATGAGAATAAGTATGCACATTAGAACACACCAAAAATGATACACATTTTCTACCATTGGTGAATGAGTACAGTTTAAAAAGGCTGGGTACGCACTAGTTTCCAGGAAACCACAGACCCAGGTTGGAAGGGGAACACTTGCTCGTGGAGCTCCTAGAAGCCAACCTGAGGGATGCAGTCTCCCTGCAGCAGGCAATGGGCAGTCACCAAAGGCTTCCTAGCATGGCGCCTTAGTCACTTTCCCCATTGCTGAGACTCAGTACCTGCCATCCACAGAGTAAAGGAGGTGAGGTTTACCTTGGCTCACAGTTTGCAGAGGTCTCGGTCCATAGTCAGAGGGCTCCAAGGCAGGACGGGGTAGCCGAGGGGCACAGCATAGGAGAAGGTGCCACCGATGGAAGACCAGAAGCGGAGAGTTGGGGAGGAGCCAGGAAGGGAGATGTACCTGTTAGGGACACATCCACAGTGTGACCTAGCTCTTCCTAGCAGACCCCACCTACTAGCAGCAAGTCAATTATATTGCTCCCATGATCCCACCCCTGCCTCTGAATGGCATGGTCAGCTCACTCACCTCTGCCCCAAAGAACGCACTCAAAGGAAAGCCTCTCTCCTTTTCTTCCTTCCTTCCTTTCTTTCTTTCTTTCTTTCTTTCTTTCTTTTTCTTTCATTTCTTTCTTTCTTTCTTTTCTTTCTTTCTTCCTTCCTTTCTTCCTTTCTTTTTTTCTTTCATTTCTTTCTTTCTTTTCTTTCTTTCTTTCTTCCTTCCTTTCTTTCTTTTCTTCCTCTCTCTTCTTCCTCTGTCTTCAATTGTAACCTCAATGTTAAGTACAATGTGAAAGAAACCATAACTTTATTATTTTATTTTATTGTCTTTTTGAAACAGGGTCTCGCTATGCAGTTCAGGTTGGCCTTGAGCTCACTCTGCAGCCCAGGCTGGCCTTGAACTCACAACGATCCTCCTGCTTCAGTCTCTTGAGTGCTGGGATTACAAACATGCACTACCATGTCCAGCTGCCATAACTTTATTAAGGAGAGAAAGAGTACGAATTTCACACGAAGCTGTGCTTACCTTTTTGAAATACCAAAAAAGCCCTTCACTTCAGAGGGTAGTCAGCCTTCTTGTCACAGACACACAACACCAACCTCCCTCCCCCAACTTAAAAGAGGAGAGGTTTCACCTGGTCACAGATTCAGTCCCTGATCTGCTGGCTCCAAGGCAGAGACATCATGGCAGAAGTCTACTATAGAGCAAAGCTGCTTATGTCCTTGTGGCTGGGAAACAGAGCAGGGGAAGAGTGCCAGAAAAGAAGGGCCCAGGGCCCGACAGAGACCCCAAGGCCAGGCCTTAATGACCCACCCAAACATACCCAGCAGTGTGTGGCCCCAACTCCCCGAGCAGATCTCAAAGCCAATCAATCAGGTTGAAATGATCCCCTAACAGGTAGTAGCACTGTTAATTCCGTGACAGCACTTGTACTATCACGACTGCTATGCTTCCGGGCTCAGACCGCCCTTGATCGACACACATTTGCTTGTGACTTAATCAATTTTATGTCCTTAACTTCCACACCTATTTCATCAACCTCTTTCTCTGCCCTTTCCTGTGGTACAGCTGGAGTCTCTTTTCTTGAATAACTGACACAGCTTCCTCTTGAACTGCGAGTTTCTAAGCAGTTGCTGGCTGAGATAAATCCTCGATTTTGGCTTCCCCCAATCAACGTAGGTATCTGAAGCTTTGCTCTTTGTAGACAGCTGGTTCTGCGGGGACAAAGAAGAGTGTCTTAGATGTCTGGGTAGTGACTAGTACCCCTTATAACCTGTTGAGGGCCCGGTTTAGACGCAGCCTTGCAGAGCTTTCTTTTCACCCCACTCTCTTGCTTTGCTGACTGGTCCTCCATCAGTTTCTTGTGCTCGGCCACTGAACAGGCCGCTGTCTTTAAAAAGAAGCTCAGCTTGCTTGCTCTGAAGTGCAGGGCACACGTGTCCTTTGAGTCATCAGGTGACGGACAAGCCTTCTGCGATCTCCCTGGGATTCTGCCTGGGGCCCAGGGGACAGCAGGGGCTTGATCTGCGCTGAGGGAAAGGTGCACAGAGGGGAGGCTTTAGCGGTCACCAAAGGCCAGTTTGGCTTCTGCATCATCCCCCTGCCAGGAGTCAGCTAAGTCCGGAAACTTTGGAGATTTGAGATCTTTTAAATTAGGAAAAAGCCACACCACCATTGTAAGGTAAGAGCTCTAAGAAATCACCTTAAATCCCATAGTTTTTTTGATTAGGAAGCAGAGGACTGGGGAAACAACGTGGCTGGCCGAAGTGCCTCAGCTGAGGAGCGGCAGAGCGGGGCTGCAGTCCAGATCTCCTGTCATTCCCAGGGCACACCAGGGCAGGAGTGGGCGGTACAGAAACCCCACGCGGCACACTCTGGATCTGCCTCTTACTAACCTGCAGCCCTGGGCATGTTTCTTAACTTCTCTGGGCTTCCATTTTCCTGCTTTTAAGATGGGGCTAGTGATAGCACCTACCACCCGGCATTGCTGCAAGGATGAAATTTTAAAATTCGCCTGAAGATTTTAGATTATCTCCAGCCGGCTGATGATTTCTCCATAGACAGTAGCTATCGTTGTTGTTCTTTCGGGCCATCTTGGGCTGCCTCCGCCTCCTCGACTCTGCTATCTATCGGGTCTGAACTTTGAAACCTAGGGGCACAGGCACCTGTGGAATTTGCTCTGCTTGCTAATCTGGCAAGACCAACCACTCATCTCCGTGCGCCCCCAGCAGAGCCTCTGGAGATGTTAGCTCGGGGCGTGGAGCACTCTGTGAGCCGGCGCGGCGCAGGCTGGGAAGGAAGAGGCTCTCTGAGGATGGGGGAAGGCCGGGAAGCGAGCACAGAGAAGGTGTGAGAGCCGGGAGGCCCCGGGGCGGGGGCACTCTGCGTGGGAACGGGGTGTGGAAGCAGGAAGCGGGTGTGATGTGGGCAGTGCGGCTGGAAGGGAACAGACTCCGAGCCCGTGAAAAGGGCCATTTGCTGTGGAGCTCAGGAAGGGCCTCTCGCAGGGGATTTCCTACCCGGGCTCCGGGCCTTGGCTGCCTTCCCAGGGCAAGGTGGTGTTTGCTCTGGGAGCTGTGCACTGCGTGGCTTTGGTTCACACACAAACGGTGCCTGCTGCCTTACCTGGTGCAGCTTCTCCCCAGCCTCGCTCAGCCGCGCAGGAACGTGCTCTTTCCCTGACCCACAGGCCGCACATGTCTCTGCAGGACAGGGACGTTCAGTCAAGGCAGAGTGGAGCAGAGGGCTTGGAAAGGACAAACAACACCGTAGCATGGGGGCGGGGGGACTGGCTGCCACCGGCCCGGTTTGGGAGGAATGGGCTCTAGCCATGAGGCTTTAGCGTGGCCCCAGACCATGGCTACTCAAAGGAGCTCAGTGTGACCCTCGCTGGGAAAAAGAATGCTAAAATTAAAAGTGCACCCAAAAAAGGACAACCAGCTCCCTCTTCCTCTTCTCCCCAGCCCCAAGCAAAAAAGTACAATACGCACTATTGAAAAATCACATCTCAGGAAGAGCGAGCCCTTTCGGACAGCATCTGCCCGGGCTTCCGACGACACCGATAGAAATGTGTTCCCTTTTCACGCTGCGGAATGAGTAGATGGTGGTCTTGTCACATCCGTGCCGGCAAGATAATGGTAATATTACTACCTGAGACACTGTGCTGCAGAGTCTGTTTTTTATTTCTCCCGCTCTGCTCAGATCCAGCTCCTCTCTCTTTCCTCCCTGCTCTCCTTACTGTTGTGTGTCTCGTCTTTCCTACTCTCTCTCCATTTCTTTCTGCGCCTCAGCGCTCTGCTCAGTTTGTAGAAAGCCATGGGACAAGTGAGGGATTCCCTTCAACGCGGGAGCAGGGGCTGAGGGGGCCAGGGATACAGCTCAGCGGCATAAGCGCCTGCCTGGCAAGCACAAGGTCCTGAGTTCTATTCCCGGTACCAAAAAAAAAAAAATCTATGGAGTCTCTGGGAGTAGGGGCTGAGAGAAGTCATTAAGCCAGCTTGCTGCCTAAGGCAAAGAGAGAAGGAAGCCTGTGGTCCTTCCTGAAATCCTGGTGATTCCTGCATAAAGGGCCCCTCCCACTTGCCCTCAGAGCCTGTTATCCCAGTCAAAGAAACCTCTGGACCTGCCCCATGGCCAACCTCACCAGGGAAGAATCAAGACAGATAGCAATGTGACCCACACATTCTTGCAAAAGGAAAAACAGATGGAAAGGGTTTAATGTTTTTAACATCTAGGAACACTTCGCATCATAGAAGGATATTTCTGGGTACCTAATTGTTTGACAAAGGAATGAAATTTTAGTGTTGGAGTATAAACATAGAGTCAGAATATAAGGTTGGATTTCATGGTCAGAGGAAGCCATTGTTGGGTTTCTCAAGTCATTTATTCACTCACTCACTCATTCATTCATTCATTTCTCTCTGCTACTATTAATTTTGTCCCTACTATGTGGTAGGGAATATTGTGTCTTTTAGTGCCTGAAATGGCATTCTAAGGTAAACTTCTACTGAACCTAAACATAGCTTTGTCCTGAACATATTTCCTGTGAAAGCAGAATCCCTGGGACCCCTGCACTACAGAATTACCTTGGGTATCAATATGAGGATGCAACGATAATACACTCCTGCACTTGATCCATTAACCCATCAACCTATCCACCCTTCTATGTAGCCACCATCCACTTTTCCAACCATCCATTTATTCATTCATCCATCCACCTACCCATTCATCCAGGCCACCCACCCCCATGTGTACATCTATTCACCTATCTACCTATAATGATTCATTCATTGTATAAACCTGGGAAGTTTAGAAACTTAACTAAATCAGCTTAGCAATTCTACACCTGAGGGTGTAGAGGACCCGCCCTAGGGCTGCTCATTACCTGGACAGTACAAAAGGGAAATCAGGAAGGACAGACTTGTTTCTGCTCATCAGAGGAGCTCCAGTCTTCACCTTCAGCTTGGACATCATCTCCTGGTTTCTAGCTCACTCTTGAGCTTCTATCTCAGATCCTTCAGCCCTGCATTGCAGAAACATTGGCCTCCTGATAAGGACTAGCATGGACACTGCAGTGAACTCCAGACCTTGGACTGAACACCTCATCCTCCAGTGTGCAGACACCCTCGGCATGCTTCCTCATCCATCGTAAGCCGGTCTTGTAATTTCTTATACATTTGTATATCTTGTGTTATATGTTTCTCTAGTAAAACTCTGACTGATACACTACCCACCTCTCCATTATTTACTTATCCATCATCCTTCCAAGGATGTGGTTAGAAGTCAATTACTAGTCAGTGGGAATCAGGACACACCTAGCCAATTATTGTTGTAGGGAGCGGTGCAAAGACAGAACCTGGTAGCTGCATGCAGTGTCCATACCTGACAGTCACAAGTGAACTGCTCCTGAACACTGGGCTGTAACCGAGAAGCTGAGATGGGATACATTTCAAGGACTGGTAGCAAAGTTCACAAGGAGGTGTCTGTATTTAATCAAGATAGTGTCTAAGCTTCTCCTTGGTGTATGAGGGAGCTGCTCAGAGAAGGCAGCATGAAAACCAGTGACGGGGTTCCTGAATTGCATTAGCTCCACAAAAATCTTCTCTGCCCAGAGCTGTTTCTGTAGTGTTTTCCCCAGTGTGACGCTCTACTACTTCACACTCTGATCATTAATGCTTTCCCTTGTACATAGAAAAACTAAGGACAAGCATTTTCATGGGCAGTTTAAGCTTTCAATTTTTTTGCAATCCAAAGATGCTCCCCAAATTGGAGAATTCAGCACCTGAAATTGTTCCCTGTCTTCTTAAATATTGTATTTCAATATTTTTTTTCCTCTGCCAGGGATATTGCTCAGTGGTATAAGCACTTGCCTGGCAAACCTGAGGTCATGAGTTTGATTCCCGGTACCAAAAAAAAAAAAAAAAAAATGGGCCAAGGATATAGTTCAGCGGCACAAGTGCCTGCCTGGCAAGTGCAAGGTCCTAAGTTTGATTCCCAGTATGAAAAAAATATATACATTATTTCAATATTTTTTTCCATGGGAATTCTTACTGAAGTTTATTCATCTCTAATGTCAAGTGGTGCCTCCTTTTTCTGTTGTTGTTTTGTTTTTGGTGCTGCCTTTTTAATCTTTTTTTTTTGTCCTTTTTGAAACAGGGTCTTACTATGCAGTTCAGGCTAATCTCAAACTCATTTTGTAGCCCAGGCTGGCCTTGAACTCTCAAGGATCCTCCTGCTTCAGCCTCCCAAGTGCTAGGATTACAGGAATGTGCCACCACGCCTGGCATGACTCCTTTTTAAAATGCCACCCAACCAAGCATGAGGCCCTCGGTTCAATTCTCAAAACTAAAGGGAAAACACACACACACACACACACACACACACACACACACACACACGGTCAGAGCCCCAGCCAGCCGGAGGTCTGATTCCCATGCCTTACTCTGCTACTCAGTCAAGGGCCCATGTGGGCAAGGGCCTGGGTTTTTCTGAGTTACTACCTGCCTGCTAAAGGAAGGGGGATGTCACAGGCATGGCGGTGCACGCCTGTGATCCCAGCACTTGGGAGGCTGAGGCAGGAGGATCCTTGCAAGCTCCAGGCCAGCCTGGGCTACTCCATGGGAATTCTTACTGAAGTTTATTCATCTCTAATGTCAAGTGGTGCTGCCTTTTTTTGTGAGCTCAGGAGCCTTAAAGTGAGCTCAAGGCCAGCCTGAACTGCATAGCAAGACCCTGCCTGAAAAAGACAGAAAAAAGAAGAAAAAATTGACCAAGTACTTTGCTTAGGACAGAAAGAACCCAGAAACCACTTCTAGAAGGTGACTCCAGCACCTCAAAATCTGGTAATAATACCTGGAGCATATAATTTTTTAACATTCTACATCTTCTCTGAAAGAAAAAAAAAGAATTCCAGAAACAACCATGCCATGAAACACATAATAATAACAGAAATGTGTACTCTATTTCACTATTCTAAATTTTAAACACAAATAAAAGACTCAATTATTTAATGACAGAATTAAAATAATTTAAGTTCTGTTTCTTCATCATTACAATCACTGTGCTGTCACTGCTCATTTTAAATTTGTAGTACAAAGTGCAAGAATCTACAGCACCGTGGCTTGGAGACACAAACTGTGTCTGAAACTCACCCAGTCAGCTAGGAGCAAATGTGTGCATCTAAGACTGCATGCTGATATATTCCAGCTGACTGTTGAGATGAGAATTTTTAGGATTCATTTGCACGCAACATACAATGCTTATTACAAGATCGGCCCCTAGAATCCGCTAGGTTAAAGGAAATATATACATGGCTAAAACCCCTTATTGCCTGCCTAGGAGCTGCCCATCCCCCTCCCTCCACCGCCTCGTACATCACTGATTCCATGAAACCATCGCAATCATGTGGTAAGGAGATCTGATGAGTGCACCCTCTACTGAAAAGTGCTACAGAGCCTGATATAGTGTAGTCAACTGCCAGGGTACTTCACCTCCACGGTAACGGTTAGCTGGGTGACCCTGGCAAGGCTCCTGTGCCTTGTATATGGAGATCAGGAAGCAAGAGTTGTTTTTGGACAGAAGTGCACATGTCCTGTGAAACAAAGAGGCAGCAATGCAAAAGGTGAAGCACTGACAAGAAAATCCATAATACAGATATTTTGGATGCTTGCTCCATACCAATTCTCCCTTTCACCTGCTGCTGGAATTCTTACCTTGTTCACCCTGTCAATGATTGGTTTAGGAATGGGTTTAGGATGCAATTCTAGCCAATGAGGTGAGAGGACATCTGGGCTTTCTGGGAAATTTTCTTTTACTCAAAATGCTCATCTCCTTCTTGTCTAAATTTTTATTTTTATCTTTTTTTTTTTTTTTTTTTTTTTTTTTTGAGACAGGATCTCACTATGTAGTGCAGGCTGGCCTTGAACTTGATAATGTAGCCCAGGCTGGTATCCATGGTGATCCTCCTGCCTCAGCCTCCTGAGTGCTGGGATTATAGGTGTGCATCACCATGCTCAGAGCTTCTTATCTGAGTTTTGGTCTTGCTGTTTGGGTTTCTCTTTGCTGAAGGATAGAATGCCTATAGGTGTAACAACGAAAGGCAAGCCTGAGACAAAACCATACTCCGGTCCACAGTGGAAGGAGAATGAGACAGTGGTCTGTGATGAGTTACTTATTCCTGAGAATGAGCTAGCTCTCTGCTTTTTTTTTTTTTTTTTTGTCTTTTTGAGACAGAGTCTCGCTATGCAGCTCAGGCTGGCCTTGAGCTCACTTTGTAGCCCAGGCTGGTCTTGAACTCACCACAATCCTCCTGCCTCAGCCTCCTGAGTGCTGGGATTACAGGTGTGCACCACCACGCCCGGCCTCCCCACTTCTTGTTATGTGGGAAAATACATTTTCCTCTTTTTGAGGAACCTGTGGTTATTAACAACTGATGGAAACTCTTCAACTACCCAAAAGCATGCTGTGCTCCCGTCGACAAGGAGGGTGACAGTGGTCAGTAGCCTGTGAGACCACTGCAACAGCATCTCTCTGCCAATCGTGCCTTCAATGATCGCTGGATGATAAGGCAAAGTGTGAGACTCTAGGAATATGACAGTACTGTGCTGCATTCTAGGGCAGGATTTCTGCCTTGAGAGGTCACACTATCTGATGGGAGCTAAAACTCAGAGGCCAGTACAACGATTGCAGGAGAACCTGGTGTTACATGCGATGTACAGAACTCACAAGATGCTCCGGGTGCCTCCAGACTCGCACTTTCAAGTTTAGGAAAGGAAAAGGCACTGGGCGCAGGGGCGCACATCTGTAATCCCAGCATTCAAGAGGCTGAGGCAGGAGGGTTCTGAGTTCAAGACCAGCCTGGGCTACAAAGTGAGCTCAAGGTTAGTCTGAATTGCAAAGCGAGACCTTGTCCCAAAAAGACAAAAAACAAACAAATAAATAAATAAAATAAAGGAAAGGGAAGGAAAAGGCCCACACTCTACAGTGAAAGATAGCTACCGGTTAGAGAAAGGGACGCAGAACAAGGCAATTATGAGAGGAACAAAGACAGATTAGAAGCCACAGGTCTGGTTCGGAAGAGGGAAGAGTTCAATTTAGCTAAGGGTTGATGTCGCCGACATGCTGGAGCTGTGACCACACTGGCACAGCGGGGCACCTGGAGTGGACCCGACAGCACCACGCTCTGGGAAGCCCGAGAGGCCACTCTCTTGTCTAGGGAACAAGGTGCTGGGAGCCCGGCCACCTGCTCTGAGGCCAGGTTCAACTGTGCACCAATCATGTGGCCCGGGTCAGTCACGTGTCTCAGAACAGCTACAAGAAGAGCTTAATAGTAACCGTCTGGCTTCCCTTACCGGGCAACTGCAAAGTGCAGTGTCAATGTGGCAGGTTATTTCTTCCACCTCCAGCGGTGACCGGATACTCACCACCTCCTAGGTCCCTGTGCCTGCCCCACAGCTTCTGTCTCGCTTCTGCTGTGGAGCCGCTCCGCCTCCCTTTTGATCTCACCGTGCGTCCCACACTCCTCCTATCTTCAGTATCTTCCCGTGTCTCTTCTCTGGATTGTTCTTCTGCGTCTCCAAATACATTCCCACCTCAAGAATTAAATGCAGGTTAAAAATCCTTCCTTAGCTCTTCAAGATTCCTCAAAACACACTTCCCCCTTTTTCTTATGAAACTTTAAAAAAATACTCTCCCACCTCCTTCTCATCCTCTGCCCAAAGTTGTCTACTCCATTTAAAAGCGGTCACTCAGAGGTCATTAGTAGGGCAGGCATGGTGACACATGTCTGTAATTCCAGCCATTTGGGAGGCTGAGGCAGGAAGATAAAGAGTTTGGGGTTAGGATAGCATGCCCCTGACGTAAAAAAAACAAAGCCATTGGCGGCTGAAGGTAGGGGCTTCATCTCCTGATCCCTTCTGATTTAAGCAACCCTTCTGAAATCCCTGTGTCGTGGCTTCCTTCACCCACTCTTTCTTTCCTCCTCGCCCTCTCTCTTCAGAGTGTTAGGGTTCACTAGGATTCTGCTCGCCTCAGGCTTTTTCTCTCACAGTTGCCTTTGGTCAGGAATTTGGGAGTGGCTTAGCCTGGTTTGTTCTGATGTAGAGGGCCAGAAGATGTGGTCAAGAGGTCAGCCTGGGCTGCGCTCATCGGAAGGCTTCCCGGGGCCGGAGATTGTTTCCAAGCTGCCTCCCTCTCAGATCTGGCACACTAGTGCAGGATGTTGACGGAGACCTCACCTCTTGCTGTGCGAACCTTTCCGCAGGACTGCAAGCGTGCTCAGAACGTGGCACATGAGCCAAGAGAAGAGGAAAAGCCCCAAGGGTCTGCACTTACGCTGTAGTGCATTCGTTAGCAGTGAGCCACTAATTCCATCCCCCACGCATGGGAAGGGGAATGAATTGCCACTTTTTCTTTTGCCACTTCTTGAAGGCAACGGAGAAGTACCAAAGAATTTGAAGACGGCACATGGATCGCCTTATATCTCAATACCCTGTAGCTAGCGTAGTGTCTGCACGTAGCGCTCCACAGGTATTTCTTAATGGAATGAATGTAAAGGGAGAGATCCTGAAAGCGGGGGATTCGTGGATAGTGTGTGTGGGGTCCATGTAGAACGGAGGTGGGGGTTGGTGGGAGAGATTCTGAAGACTTCATAGGATTCAAGGACTGAAAGAAAAGGGTTGGGGATGTCTCCAAAAGGTGAGCTGTTGTCAGTCTCTTGACCTCGCGAGTTCAGGCTGAAAGTCCCTGGAGACGGTAACCTGTAAATCAATCGTGCAGACTGATGACGTTTTTGTGAACTGGGACTTAAGAGAAGGCTCTGACGGCTGGAGCAGGCACCCCGCAGTTCCTCCTAGGGTTTTAAAGTGACAAAGGGTCAGGCCGTGCATCTTAGAACCCTTTGTCTCATCATACTCCGGAGGTTAGACCAGCAGTCAACAGCAGGCCAGTGTTTCCGCCAGCGCCCTCGCCTCAGGTTTCTCATCTATTAAGTGTGCTGGTGATAATACCTATTTTCTAGGACTTTGGGCCTTAAAAAATTGACCGCATACCTTGTGCTGGAAATCTCCACCTCCATTATGACCTGCATTGCTATGGGGGAAATGGGGGAGCTGTTACTCTGAACCACCCTTAAAACTGGAATTGCAGTTTTGACCTACAAAAAACCAAATGTCTTAGGGTTCAACCCCATTGATACGGGTGCGATTTGAAAATCTGAACACGGTTCCTTCACAGAAAACCAAAATACTCCAGAATCACTGATCCTTCTGTTTCGCATAAGACAAAACTCCCTTTTGAAGAAAAGTAACTCTTGACATTTAATGAGGTTTAGTTCAACATAGGCGTTGCTGTACTTTTTAATTTCCTTGGGAGTCCGATAGGGGAATTAAAGTCCTAAGACCCATGCTAAATACGGGCAGAACTGCGTTGGGTTTGGAAGAAAAATTTTTGAGAAACTTCATCCAGTGTTAGTCACATTTTAGACACTGTCATTTTCAAGAATTATATTTACTTAGAAGCAGAAGAAGCGTGGAACTAATTTTTAAAAAAGAAATCGAAATTAAACAGTTCTCTGTCCATTTTGCATTTCTCTACATCTAGAAGCGGGTTCGCTGGCTCCCTCATTACAAGTAGGGTGACAGCCAATATTTGCCCACATAGATGATTAGAAAGTGCGTTTGCTTTTCCAAGAATACTTTCAGGACTTCATATTAAAAACAGAAAGGAAAAACGCGGCTTCCCCCTTTCGCCGCGCTTACTCCCGCCCCTCTCCGGACCCCCGAGCGCGGACGGCGGGATCTGGGGCTCGGGGCACGAACTCCCGTCCGATCCTCGCGCGCGGGCGGCGCCCGGG
>NW_004955411.1:5533200-5548815 GCF_000276665.1 Chinchilla lanigera
GGCGGTGCGCGCCCCGCCGCCCCGAGCGGGCTGCAGGTATCCCCGTGCGGGCCTGGCTGCGCCCGGCCGGCCTTCTGAGTGCGCGTCTCTGTCGTGGCCGGAAGGGCCAGTTTTGAGAAGCCCTTTGTCACCGAGTGGACGGCAGGTCAGGGCGGAGGAGAGGCACGGGGACAGCCTTCGTAGCCTTAGGGCCGGTCGGAGGACGGGCTCCCGCCCGCTCGCACGGCCGTGTAGGCCACGGCGCGGGGCGTTCTGGTCGACACGGGCTCGGAGCTCAGGGAGGACTCCGGGCTCCTACGGAGGGAGCGTGTGATTCAGAAGTTGGAAGAACTGGGGGAAGCTGGGCATGGGATCGAGGCGGTCTGTCTTGTCTCAGAGGAGACGTGTAAGTGGCACTTCCCTAGTCTCCTTGGCTCCTCGCCTTCCGTGGGGGACGTGGTTATCTGCACTCTGGGAGATGTGTCAGGAAGTCGTAACCACTCACAAGTTGCTGAAGAGATGGAGGACTCCCAGTGGGGCTCGTTTTCCCTTCCATGACCCTCTGTCACTGGGTGCCTTGTCTCCTTTCTACAGGTGGCAAGGGCCCTGCTTCTCAAGCTGGGAACATTCTTGTGGCCAGGTCAGGGTTGGATGTGTGCATGCGGGCTTACCTAGGCCTCAGGCAGTGCGGGAAGCAATCCTGACTTGCTTTCCCCGGTGCTCCTTCGGTTCTGTGCTCCTCCTCCTCCCCAGCGGGGCTGTCCTGTAGGGTGTGGGGTAGGGCTGTGCCCCACTCTCTGTTGCCCGTGGTCTGCCTGAAAATGGACTGCAGCCTCAATTCCACCATTGTTGAAGACGTTGGTGAAATCTCTTTTCCTCAAAGGAGGGTTTTAACATAGATCCTGCCGGCCGAAGAGTCCTGTTTCCTACCAGTGAGCCAGTGTCTTGCTCTTGCAGCCCTGATATTATTTACCAGCATAATAGCTTAACGAAATAACCGAGGATTTGTTTTGCCCAGCTGATATTCTAGCGTCTGTTGGCTGTCCTCCGTTCTAAGAGGTGCCCCCAGGACCATGTCTCCAGTCTTGGAGGGTATGGCTGGAAAGACCCACGTCAGCCATAAACGTCATACCTACTGGCTCTGGGGCTGACCATGTCTCTGCCATCACCTAGAACTTCCTGCTGTGGTTTTAGTGTTTGTTGAGGTTTCTGGCTCTATCTATTTTATCTGTGTGCAAAAAAAGCTGCCTAGCGTTTGAGCATCATACCTCCTTCCCTCCCTGACTCTAGTCTTGTGGAAAGTCCTATGTGTTAAACCTGCCAATCTGTGCAAGTTGAAAGATGCCAGGAAGTGTCCTATCCAGTACTGATGGATGAGAAAGGCCCCTGGAGAGGAGAAACAAACACAGCTGCTCTCTTTTCTGCTTAGGAATGGGCTAGGGACTGTGGGAAGGGCTACTAGCTCTGCTTCTCTTTTTGTAGCACTTAGATCTGCAGGATGTCAGGGTGGCTATCTCCTTGAAGATGCTGTAGGATCATCACCTGCACTAGTCTAGCAAAAAGAAGGCTTTGCCTCAGATCTCCAGTATGAAGGGTTTGTTCCGTGTGGACACATGGTAGGTTCTCCTTGCCTATTCTCACTACCGGCTGACTGTGCAGAGGTAGGATTTTGTGTGTGCATGCGTGTGTGTGTATGTGTCCCTGCACACGCGTGCGCACACACACTGCACTTGGAACTCTGCTTGCCTACATATGAGCAGAGCTGGGTGTCGTGGGGCACGCCTGTAATCGCAGCACTTGGGAGGCTGAGGCAGGACCATCGCTGTGAATTTGAGGCCAGCCTGGGGTACATAGTGAGTTCAGGACCAGCTTGAACTACATAGTGAGACCCTGAAACAAAACAAAACAAATGAAAACAGAAGCATTTCGGGACCCGATGTGAACATCTTCGCTTCATCTTCATTGAAGTGGGGCCGGTAAGAGGTAAGAGTATGGAGGTGCCTCAAAAGCTAGCACAGTGCTGACTGGATCTTACCCAGGGTCTCCTGTGTTCTCCCCTGGGGGTGTGGGATAGGTGTGTACGTGTAGGGGTGTATGGGGGGGTGCAGTCAGAACCTAGCAGTTTTTCCTAGACCTGAGGCCAGAATGAGGTCGGGGGGCAGGAGGAAGGACGAGGCCAGCAGGCTCCTGACTTCCTGCGTTGGGCCAGGCTGGGTACAGTGCCTTCATCCAGAAGCTGAGTGGGGAAGATTCGATTATAATTCTTCCCGCAAAGAATGACCCTCCTCCTCTCCTGGGGTCCCTGCCCAGCTTCTGCCAATGAGCTGGGCCCTATGTCGCCTCCCAGGACACACTGGGCAGCCACAGCCCTTCATGCCCATCTCAGCCCTGCCTCGCTTGTGCCCTAGCAGTGTCCAGGGTCACTCATTTCCCTGAGACCCCGGGACTTCAGTTCTCTGTCTTCAGGCAGAGACTGCCTGTGGTTCCTTCCTGTGGGATCACTTCCTCTGGGAACACCCAGCTCCCGCCACCCCCACGCACAGATGCACGCGCTTTTTGCTTTAGTTTTGGGTCATTCTGTTTCCAAGGCCAGGTTCTCCTCCGGAACCCAGGTTGTCCCTGTTCTGCAGGCTGTTTGGAATAGAGCTGTTCCGTGCAGCCGCAGCACTTGGCTAAAAAATGTCAGGAATGTGGAACTTTATTTTCCCCTCCTTCCTTTCCAGCTTTCTCTGTCTTAACTCTGCTTTTGGAGAAGGGGCGCACGGGGGAGTTTTTTCTTCCACAGTTCAGTCCTTTAGTCCTCTTTTGTCTGGGCAGTGGGCGCTGCAAGGCGCTGCAGGGCGCTGGTGTCCAGTTGGGGTGTGCGTGGAACAGTTGGAAAGCAGCCTCGCCTCCCCGTTTCCAGCCGGGGTCCTGCCTCGTGCCATGTTTCCTCCTGAACCGGTCAGGAGAGGAGGAAAACTTTGATTAGCGGGTGAAGCATGAGGAAGTGTGCAGGAAGAGAGGAAGCAATTTATATGCTCCCTTTAAAATGTCATTTCAAGACAGGAACTGGTTTTGTTCCTGTGTCTCTGCCTCTGCAGCTGCAGAGAAATGTTACTGAAATTCTGAGGCTGTCATTTGCAGGTTTGGTTTCTGTTTGGTTTGTGCTGCCTTAAAGGTTTAGGAGTCAGAGGAGCTTTGGGGCAGTAGCCAGTTGTTGCTTTTTAATTGTTTTGGAGGCAGGTGTGGCAGATGTCCCCTTTCTCAAGATTACTTGGGAGGGTAAAGTGTTTGCAGCACATCCACCAGGAGCGCACCACCTGCCTGACAGCCTTTAGTGTGTGGGGTCTGAGACAGGCTCGCGAGCTCCCGCACGCACCTGCGTGCACACACCTGCGTGTCCTGAGTGGAGGCTTCCCGGCCTGTAGTAGCACCATGAAACGCTTCTGCTTCTTTTTGCCGAGAAGTGTGTACGTGGCACAGACATGCATCTGTGGACATAGTTGTCTTTCCTTGCCTAGCTTCTGATGCGCGTTTGAAGAAGTTTTTTCGTCAGTTTTTTAAAAATTAATTTTGGGGAACATTTTAGATATACATAATGATAACATTCATCATAGGAAATTTGTACATGATAGATCTTGCTTCTTTTTCCCATTTCCCCTCCCTCCCTTCAACCCCTCTTCCCCTCTTTTTTTGGGGGGGGGAAGTTTGGTGGTACATTTTAGGTTCACATCATGATTATATTCCATTCACCATGAGGAATTTGTACCTGGACATGATAACATGATACACCTTTTTTTTTTTTTTTTTTTTTTTTTTTTTTTTTTTTTTTGGTTTTTCTCCGGTACCGGGAACCCAACTCACGACCTTGCGCTTGCAAGGCAGGCACTTTTGCCGCTGAGCTAAATCCCCAGCCCCCCCTTTTTTTTTTGTCTTTTTGAGGCAGGGTTTCACTATGCAGTTCAGGCTGGCCTTGAGCTCATAGTGATCCTTATGCCTCAGCCTCCCGAGGGCCGGCGTTACCGGTGTGTGCTACCATGCTCTGCCTATACCTTAATTCTCCACCCCGCTTCTCCTCCCCGCCCTTCCGCCCTGCTTATTTACAAAACTTTGCTTCCATTTTTTCCTTCTGTTCTTTTTTCTTGTCCCTTCTTTCCTTTCCCTCTCCTGCCTCCCTATTTGCCTTCTCATTTGACCATTGTCTTCCTTTTTCACAATATATATTATACATTTTGGCCCTAATTTACACTTTCAGTTTCTCACATCAGAGAAACAGTATTTAAACATGTGTATCCGATTTATTTCACTTAAGAGTATGGTTTCCAGGTGCATCCATTTAGCTAGAAATGTCTCAAACTTATCCTTCTTTATGACAGAGTAGTACTCCATTGTATATAAAATATCCCCACATCTTTATCCATTCATTGGTTGATACCTTCACCAGTTTCTATAGTTGCTGATTTTGTGCCTTTTGCTCTTTAGCCTTTGATGTGGTTCATGAGTATTATACAACAGTTTGAGCTCACTTCATTTGCTTGGGTTTGGTGTTGGAGCTCTTGTTTGGTGACTGGTTTCTTACATGCACAGCTCAGTGATTTGAGCAACAGGAGAAATTTGGAGCTAGGTTTTCTTCTGGTCAGGCTTGCATTGCAGCCCTAACCTAAGGGATCCTCTCGGTGTGGCTGCTTTGTGCACAACGTCAGTTTTCCCTGGCATCCTGCACACAGGCCGTGGGTACTGGAGGGTCCTCTGTGGTGCTGCTGTCAGCTTTGTGGAGAAGTAAAAGCCAGGAGGAGACTGCCTGGCAAGCTAAGTAGGTGCTACTTTTTTCTCGCTTGCTCTGTTGTCTGAACCTCAGTCATGCATTTTTCGGAAGCTCTATCCAGACTGGTCACAACAGAGAGCCTCAGTCCTGACTGTTTGTAGAATAACATGTGTTGCTATGGTGAAAGCTTCACTCTGGCAGGCATGAACTCCTTTTTGATCTGCTGCTTCGTGGGCAGGGGCCCCAGAAATCACTCTGTGGCATGGCTGATGTACCTCGCATTCCCACCCTGGTAAATGACGAAGCCAGAGGTTTGATAAGAGTGGATTAGAGTTCCCAAATGACAGAAGTGCTTTCTAATCAACAGGAGTGCTATTAGCAGGCTTTGGTGGGAAACTCTCCTGATACTATCTCTTCGCCTTTTTATCCAGCGCTGTGTATCTGGTATCCATTGGTACCTAATAGTTAAGGGGGGAGGTAAACAGTAAAACTAACGTGGTTCCTGAACAGCCCTTCTTGTTTCATGAGCAGACCTTTACTTTTTCCAGTCTACTTCTTTGCCTTGATTTACCTTCACTGTCTCCAATCTCTTTCAGTGGAAGAGAACCAAACTTAATTTTGTCATAGCCGGTTAAGGTTACTAGTTAACTGTGTGGTTTAAAGAGCTTTGCAAGCAATTCTTCTGGGTGGTGTAAGTTCACACAGCTTTCTCTGCTTTTCAGCAGAGAAAAACTGGGACCAGATCTTGAGGGTGAGGGGCTCTGAGGCATCTAGACCTCCTGTGAGGCTGTAGGACCCCAGGGTTAGGAGAGGGGCTGCTCTGGGCTTCGCCATCCCAGCCACGTTGCCTCTTGATGTCTTCCTTCGTTCAGCTGGAGAGAGGTTGGCAGCATTTTACATCTGTGAAATGCTTCACTGGCCTCACCCTGTAATCGGGATGGTTTATGGGGGTTGTCATAACCATCCAGAGCCTGGCTTCTAGAAGAGAGACTTGGCCAAGGACCATCCACTCTGCGTTAGAGACGGAGCCAAAATAAGAACTCAGCAACGTCTGGCTCGCATTTAGAGCTCAGCCTGATGCTTCCACGAATGGGGAATGGGGCGTCTATGGAATGTAGCCACAGGCTGCTTTATTTTTCTTTGTCTGAGTGGAATCTGTTTATTACCTGGAAGTAATGTCTGTGGGTTGTTGTTCCACTCGGAGGCTTTCTGCCTGGAATAATCACTGAAATTTGCATCTTCCTGAAAGAGAGCCAGAGCATACCCCAAACATGTATGTCTGTCACATGTGAGTACAGGCGAGTGGGCAGAAGCTTTACCTACCGTTGAGGTTACTGCCTGCTGTTCCCCAACATCTGTGTAAGAAAAGGTGCTTCTAGGGCCGGGGATGTAGCTCAGTGGCACAGCGCTTGCCTGGCGAGTGCGAGGTCCTGAGTTCAATTCCTGGTACCAAAAAAAAAAAAAGAAAAGAAAAGAAAAGGTGCTTGTGGCTGTCAGATGTTCACAACCCTTATCATCAGGTTGATATTACGGCTGTAACTCAAGGGCACATCTTTCGTTCTTACTTTACAAATTCTTAAACTTGCATTAGTTTCTCCTGGAGGGAAACCCAAGCAGTTACCTACTGTGCTTACAGAAGAGGAGATGATGCTTCTCCCTCCCCACTGGGGAGATCGACCCGGGACACTAATGGGAATTTTTGGTAAAAATGGGGGCTACATTTTCTGACCCATCTCTCATGCATTTTCTACACCTATGCGCTCTGGAATTTTTGGCTCTTTGAATACCAGTCTATGTGCAGAAGTTTTGAAATTATCTTTCTTAAGAACTCTGTGCTTATTTATTTGGCAGTTCTTTATTAATTTTTTTTTTTTTTTTTTGTCTTTTTGAGGCAGGGTCTCCCTCTGCATTCCGGCTGGCCTTAAGCTCACTTTGTAGCCCAGGCTGGTCTCAAACTCATGACAGTCCTCCTGCCTCAGCCTCCTAAATGCAGATGTGCACCACTACTCCTGGTTCAGCTGGTGCTCGTAAGGCAGTCTGTTGGGGCTGCTGTCACAAACATTCTGTAGACCTAGGGGCTTAAGCAGCCAACACCTATTCTTGCAGTTAGTTCCACAGTCTGAGCAAGTCCGAGGTCAAGACACTGGCGGATTCAGTGTCTGGGAAGGATCTGTTGCCTGGTTCATAGTAGCCATCTCTTCTTTGCATCCTCACATAGCAGAAAGAAGGGAACGGGGGAAGGGAGACACTAATTTCCGTGGCCTTTTTTATAAGGGTGCTAATCCCATTCATGAGGCTTCTACCCTGTGATCTAATTTCCTAAAGGCCCTACCTCCATATGTTGTCACATTGGGGTTAGGAGTTTTTGGTTGGTTGTTTTGAGGTAGGGTCTCACTGTGTAACCCAGGCTGGCCTTGAACTCACTGCAATTTTCCTGCCTCAGCTGCCCAAGTGCTAGGATTACAGGTGTGCACCATCACGCTTGGCTGTTTGGGTTTTTTTTCCTCTCCTTTTGGTACCAGGAATTGAACTCAGGACTTTGCACTTGCCAAGCAGGTGCTGTGATGCTGAGCTATATCCTGGGCCCTGTTCTGGTTCTGTAAGACAGCATCTTGCTTTGTAGTTCAGGCTGGTCTTGAACTCTCTGTGTAGCCCAGGCTAGCCTTGAACATGTAGCTAGCTTCCTGCTTCAGCCTCCTGAGTGCTGGGATTGTAGGAGTGTGCCACCACATCTGGCTTGGGGGTTAGGATTTTAACCTAGAAATTTTGAGGGGACACACAACATCCGTAACAGTCAGTGTGTGTGCCTGTGTGCGAGGTCTTTATGGAATGAAAAACTGGTTGAAGTTGGGTGACTCATCCAGATGGCTTCTTAGGGGTTTTTTTTTTTTTTTTTTTTTTGGTTTTTCTCCGGTACCGGGAACCGAACTCAGGACCTTGCGCTTGCCAGGCAGGCGATTTTGCCACTGAGCTAAATCCCCAGCCCGCTTCTTAGGGGTTTGAACACCAAATCCCAACATTATCTGTAATTTTCCTGTTGAGTTGTTGAGGTGATCATCATACCTGGGTGGGAAGGACAAAGTCCTCCAAGTGTCCACCTTTCTGCCTTTGAAATAGGGCAGGGACTTCTTAATAAAGTGCCTGAAATTTTTTTTTTTTTTTTTGAGACAGTGTCTTGCTATGTAGTTCAGGCTGGCCTTGAGCTCACTTTGTAGCCCAGGCTGGCTCGAACTTGCAATGATCCCCCTGCCTCAGCCTCCTGAGTACTGGGATTATAGGTGTGCACCACCATGCCCAGCAAAGTGCCTGAATTTTGCAAAGACAGAATATTGTTTGTTTAATCAGTTTTTCTTTCATCTTTATTATAAATAAAGTCTAGTAGATAATCTCTCAACAGAAGTAGTTTTATTTAATTTTTTCTTTTTAAGGAGAATTTTTAAGGATTTATTGAGCAACTCATCAGCACTATGGAGATTTCTATGCTGTTGGGAAGGGAGAAGATTGTGTCTTGCTCGGGACAGTGAGTAGTGATAGAGTGTGTGCCCCTCTTTCCTGTGTGGGCTGCCACCGTGTGCTTTGAGGGGTGCGCAGGACCAGGCAGCATGTGTTGGAGTTCTGGTCGGGGTGCCAAGTACAGTGCCAGGACCTTTGAGAGAGTAGCATTCAGAGAGAGTGAGAGTGTGACTTGGGCTTTGAGGTGCCAGGACATGTGAGCAGCTTTTCCTGAAGGTGTGGAGCTGTCTGGGGCTCCTGACCCAAGGAGCAGCCCTTGGGTAACTGGCCGCCCTTCCAGTCGTGCCTGGAGTCCTGCAGGAAATCGCAGGGCCTGTTCCACAATGCCCGGTTTCCGGCTGGGAAGAATTCCTTGGAAGTTGGAGCAGAATTGCGCTTTTTAGATCCTGCACTTCTGGAGCTTAGAGTATGTTTTCAGTGTGTAGTCTGCATTTGTACTGCATCAACTTTTGACCTCAGTGGGCAAGGAAGAACTTGTTTGTATGGGTTTTGTGACTGTTACTTGGAAGAGGGATGCTGAGGCGGAATGGAATGGGTGATGGCTTTTTTAAAGCTTTTTTAAAAATATAGCAGTTTTGTCTCTGGTTTGGGGAATGAAGGCAGGCATGTGTGCTTCTCTCCAGAGTCTTCAGGGCAGAGTTGCGGCCAGTGCATGGTGGGGCTGCTGCAGGGAGGTGTGTGGCGGAAGGGTGCGGACGGGGGCCGTGATTCTCCAGGTGAACAGTGTGGCTCATGCGACACCCTTCACACACACACCCACACGCACCCCGCCACATCGGCTTCACCGGAGCGTTGACCTCCTGCCCTGTAGCTCGAAGGCACCGCAGAACCATGCAGATGGATCAGGGACAGAAAATGTGCTCAGGACTTGCTTATGCTGCCTCAGCAGTTAGGAGGAGGCACCTTCCTCCAGCCACACAGATGCAGGAGCGGGGACTGCTGTGCCTCCGTCAGGGCAGGAGGCTCCGTTTCCCATCTTGAGCTTATTTCTTACTTGAGTTGAAGTCAGGTTCTAACCGAAATTTGGGGTTGGCCTGTAATTACAGCCTAGGGGAACCCAGGCTAGGGGAAGGAGGACCCACAGATGAGAAAGGAATTGTTGTCTGGGGTGAGGGAGCGGTGGGTCTGGCTTTGTCACTTTCATGTCAGGTGCTCTAAGGGCCTCTCCAAGGCTGGCCAGCACCTGGGGAGACTGAGAGGTGGTCCCTGCCTGGGTAGAGTAGCCCATGGCTTCCGTTTTTTTTTTTTTTTTTCTTCTTTTTTTGAGATTCTCACTTTGTAGTTCAGGCTGGCCTTGAACCCACTTTGTAACCCAGGCTGGGCTCAAACTCTTGATGATTCTCCTGCCTCAGCCTCCTGAGTGCTGGGATTACAGGTGTGCGCCACCACACCTGGCTTGCAATAGCGTTCTGAGGGCTTTGCTTACCATCTAGTAGTGTTACTTTTGCACATCCCTACTTCATCTTCTCCAGGCCTCTTCAACTGCTCTGACCAGAAATCATATGCTTTCTTCCTCAAAATGATGGAGTAAATTAAAGACAGTACTGGAGTGGAGAGAGTGTTGTGGCAGAGATGCATCGGCACTGTTGAGTCTCCAGGCCCGTACCCACCAGTGCAGTGGCTGCTTGCCACGTTTAGCTATTTACATGTAAGCTCATTACAGTGAAATGTAGTTTTTCCGCCATACTAGCCACATTTCAAATGCTTGGTACTACAAATACAGAGCATTTTGGTTATCGCAGACAGTTCTGTTGGATTGTGGTAGTCTGCACATTGCCTGTGCGTTTGTATCTTCGTTACTTTTTCGTTGCTGGGACAAAAATACCCAAAGTTAAAATACCCAAAGTTAAAGGAGAAAAGGTTTATTTCGGCTCACAGTTTGTAGAGGCTGCAGTGCACAGTCGGCTGGCTCCACGGCAGGGTGGTGTGGCAGAGGGGCATTGCAGAGGAGAAACAGTCCATGGCAGGCAGAAGGCAGCAAAGCAGTGAAGTAGCAGCCACAACAGCTGCAGCAGCCGCAGACGCTGCTGCCGCCTTCTGTCTGACCCTTATATTCCATCCACACCACCTGCCCGTTGGGCAGGTAGCACTCACACTTAGGGTGAGGCACCCTTAATCCCAGCCGCCTCCAAAAACCCCGCCTATGACTGCAGAGGCCTTGGGGGGATATCTAAATACAAGCTGTAATAGTTTGTATTTTGCTTTTATAATAACAAATAGTAAGGGATTCTTGTGATACGGTTCTGTTAGGAAACCATTAAGAGGCCATGGGGTCACAGTTAAGATCTCACGTGGCCCTAGTACTGCTTGAGTTTGAATTCTGTTCTACATTCTAGCAGTGCTGTCTAGGCAAATTCCTGAACTTCTCTTTCTTTCAGTTTCTTCCGTAGTGAAATGTGAGTATAGTATGTCAGAGTTGTTGAGCGTACTGGAAATGTCATATAAATACTGCACCTAGGAGAGGGCTAAGAGCCCATACATGTTACTTATTGTTATTATTACCTTCACAAAGTGGTGGAGTGTAGCTACGTGCATTTCCTTTCTGTGGCTACTTCATTTATTGGTACTTAACTGCTTTAAAACTTGTCTAACTTGGTAATTGACACATTTTGATAGGTCAATTTTGTCCTTTGGTACTTAACATACAAACTAGAACTTACTGGTATTGATTGCCTCATAACCGGCTACCCTTCCCAGCCAAAACAATTTGTGTGGTATTTGTTGGTTTGGGTACACATCACACCTCCCAGAACCAATTAAGGATGAGCACGAAGGTGCCACCATAGCTGAGGAACGGGATGCAGGTCAGAGCAGCTGGAAGAAGGTCATGAGCCTGTCATCGGGTGCCCTTTGTTCCCAGCCCGCACACACACACTTTATACACAGCCCAGTGGAGCACGGTTATCTGTTTTCCAAGCTTAGCAGAGAGAAAAGGAGAAAATGGGGAAAGTGCCTGGGGTAGGACAGGTAGTAGTGGTAGCTGAAAGCCGGGAGGGTTATCCATTATTGAATACTTAGAAGTCATAAGAAATGAGAAGAATGAGTGTTCGGTGTCACTTAGTATATGAACAAACAGCTGAGGTTGTTAGGATAGAATACTTCCGTGTAATCCTTGGTCATAGTGAAGAGCGTGTAGCGCAGGCTCAGTGTTTCTAATCCATAAAGCCAAACCCCAAAATGCTTCAGAGTCTGAAACTTTTTGAGCACTGACATGAAGCCACAGTGGAAAATTCCACACCATGAATGAAGCTTAGTTTCTTTTAAAAAAAAAAAAAAAATTAAAAACGGTTGTTTATTATCTTTAGGCAGTATAAATGAATTTCATTTTTAGACTTGAGTTTTAGTCCCAAGATATCCCATTATGTATATGCAAATACTCCACAATCTGAGGAAATCTGAAACCCAGAACACTTCTCACCGTGTCCTCATACCGATTTTTTCTTTAAAGATCTACATCCACAGTAACTAACGGTTAAAGAAAGTTTCAAGCCTAGGTCTTTAGTAATAGGGATGTGTGGCTCTCCAGGATGAGTCATCCCCAGAAATTTCTGGGGAGCCACAGTTTTATGGCCCTGAAATAAGAGTTGGTCTGCTATGTACAGTATTGTAGCACCCAAGAAATGTGAAAGAAGCATTTTTGACCTCAGCGCCCAGCCCGGAAGTGTCCTCATTCAGCACTACTCAGCCACCTGACCTTCCCATTTTTAAAAAAAAGCATTCAGCAAATATACCTCCTCTCCTCGCGGGGTGAAGTCTGAAGGGGGCGGCAGCTGAGGCGTTGTTGACACAGCTTGCTCTGCTGTGGTCATTGCTGGAGCTGAGAAAGCAGAGAACGTGATGCCTCTTGGCTACTCTTTCCTGCGCTTCTTGGGTCCAGACAACTCCAGGCATAGCTCTTGGGGCCTTGCCAGATGGCCCTGGGTTTACCACACCTTTAATCCTCAGCTGTCGTGTAGCCAAGTGCGACTTGGCCGGGCGCTGGCTCCTCAGTCCTGCCCTTGGATGTTGTGCACACGGCCTCAGGGAGGTGTGCGGGTCCTCCCCCCAGTCTGCAAACACTAATGCAACAGCTTTTGTGAGAGCCACGCTCCAGTGTTGGGGACAGTCGTGAGGCTGAGTCCCGCAGGTGGGCTGCCTCCAGGTCTCTGTGCCTCACACACAGTGGGCTGGTGCGTAGTGGTCTCCCACTCCCAGGGGGCTGCTTGGAGACGTGGAGGAGGGGCCCTTGACTCAGAACTGGAGTAGGTGGATGCTGTGTAGGGCAGGGGCGGAGGAGATACGCTCGAGAGGATCTAGACAGGAAGCGGCACATAGGGGGCTGGTGCGGAGCAGTGAGGTACTCAGCAAGCTGGGGACAGAGGGTGCTCTGGAGGTGGAATGAGGGCACAGGGACGGGAGGGAAGTGGGGCCCCATCACAGGGGCCTGGTAGGTCCTGCCCTGCAGTTCAGAGTTCACCCTGGAGGTGATGGGGGGCTTTCATGTGTTGGAGAGGAGATGATGCAATAGAACTGCTCTGGACGCTGCCTGCGAAGTGGCTTGTGAGATTGGAGCCAGGGAGTGGACTGGAGGCTGCGGCACTGGCCGTGTGGGGACTCCCACCTGGAGGCCTTTCTGTCCTGATCTCCAGCCAGGAAGGGAGCTCCAGGGGCCAGCAGGGACCCGCACTCCTGCATGCGCCGGGTGTGGCTTCTCAGCTCCCTCCCCATGCGTTTCATGTGACACGGACACGCAGCAGGGTGCTTGTGTGAGGCAGATAAGATAGCCGAAGCTGGGGGAGAAACAGCGTTTCCGTTTCCTTCGACCTCATTAACACTCCGAGCCTGTGTGGGTGTGGGTCCTGAGCTCAACCCTGTCTGTCATCCTGCTTGGCTGGCGTGCGTTGCTTTTGCTTGCCTTATCACTGAAATCTCCAGACTTCCTAAAAAGGTAGTTGTTTGCATACTAGGTGACTTCTGATTTTTTAAAAGGTAGGGCTTTAATGAGTTAGGATATTTTTCCCTCCACCTTTTATTTATTTTTTGTTAAGTAAGACATGAAGAAAGTTGGGTGTAAGTCTCATGACCTTACCCGAGGAAGCTGGCTTTGTGCCTGGTGCTCAGTGGGCGCGAAGGGAACAGAACTGCCTCCGTGGCAGTGCTTCTTGGGCCAGGGGCCGAGCGGGGCACGGGGTAGCTGGTGGACAGAGGGCTGCAGGCGTCGCCCGCTGTGTCCTCATTTACCATCTGTTGGGTTCTGTCTGTATTGTGCGCCCGAGAGTCCCTCGTGGGGGTGTCAATAAATACTCTTTTGAAGTGTGTTTGACAGTGTGATCGGTTAGGAGCTGTCCATCCTCAACTTTTGTAGGCCTGAGAAGCAGCTGCAGTGAGATTTTCCCCTGCCAGACAGAAATTCGCCCCAGCTGAAATCTAGGGGTCTTCTTTATCTCCTTCTTTTGGAGACAGAATCTCATTATATAGTTCAGGCTGGCTTTGAACTCACTGTGTAGTCCAGGCTGGCCTCAGATTCTCCTGTCTCAGCCTCCCAAGTGCTGGGGTACAAAGATGTGCCACCACTGTTAGTTTCCCACCTTCACGCAGGACTCTGGTCTGCGCAGTATGCTGGGGTGCAGGTATTGCCCCGAAACCCGCACTCGTTCTCCCTTGCTCGCCCCACCTTCGTTCCGAGTCTGTTGCTTACGCCTGAGTTGCTCCTGCCTCCTCTGGCCCTTGACGCTCTTCCACGCAGTCAGACACGTCCCACCCCTCACCTGAGTGGCCCGGCCCTGGGTGGCTCCTTGCCTCATCCCTGGCCCTTCCTGGACCCAGCGGCCACAGATTGACCTCACGGAGCTGAGTGAGCAGCGCCCCTGTATAACGCCTGCTAGGTGCCCCCCCCCGGAGGCGTCCGCGGTCCCACAGCCTTCCTTCTGCACCCCTGCCCCTCAGCGCTCGCCCTGCCTGCCCCCTGTTGACACCAGCCTCCCTTGTCTGACACCCCCTTCTCTTCCCTGCTTCTCTGCACCCTGGGGAAAGCTCCCTGCCTTGGCTCTGGTTACGCCCTCTCCAGCCCTGCCTGAGTGTGGCTGAGCTCCGTGCTTCGGGTGGGCATGGAGGAGGAAGGGGCCGAGGTCCTGTCTCTGCTGGGAGCTCCGCGGCCTCTGGAGATGAGCGCATCAGCCTTAGGAACAGCATCCTTAAACCATAAACCAAACTGGGGAGGCTGGGCTGGGCCTTGACGCGGGGAAAGTGCTGGGAGAGGGGGGTCCAGGCGGGGAGGTCGCAGGCACAGGGCCCCCACATCGCATCGCTGGCAGGCGCATGTGCGAGTGACAGGAGCTATGTGCGTGTTGCCCCCGCCCCAAAGGGGTTCGTGGTTCTGCCTGTCTCGCTGTGCTCGCTCCTGTACCCAGCGCACGGTTGGCGTGAACGTGCCGCGACGGGCCTGCTTATGTGGAGGGCAATGTATGTCTCCAGTGGCCTCACCCTGCAGGTGATCACAGGGTGCTTCGATGCCCACCTCATCCCTGCTGGGTGTCGGGCAACCAGTCA
Source organism: Chinchilla lanigera (assembly GCF_000276665.1). Taxonomy (NCBI): domain Eukaryota; kingdom Metazoa; phylum Chordata; class Mammalia; order Rodentia; family Chinchillidae; genus Chinchilla; species Chinchilla lanigera. The sequence goes on from NW_004955411.1 coordinate 5,547,968, forward strand.
GGATGAGCTCGGAGTGCTGGCTTCCCTCGCATGCGCCTGCACACACAGAGCCTTCATCTTCCAAGCCCAGAAAAAGGTTTTTGAACAAGTACTGTTTGTTGATGCAGTCACGACTTAAAAAATCAAAAAGAATGTATAAAAAAGAATACATTGAGAAATTCCCCTTCCTAGCCAGCTGTTCTCGTCCAGTTCCTTCTTCCCACTCCCAAATTGCCACTTTTATTAGTTTCGTTATGTATCCGTATCAGTGGGGCTTATCTGTGCAGATTGAGCAACTGTGAACGTGTAAGGTGTACATAGTCTGAGTATCTGCACATGGTACATGCATACACGTCCTTGTCCCCTGTCTTATACGAAATGAGGCACGTGGTCTGTACTGTCTTGCAGCTCACCTTTTAAGTTAGCCGGGTATCTGGGGGATCACCGTGTGTCAGGATGCAGAGCATTTCCTAGTTCCTATGCAAGGTTGTGCAGTCGTCCGTTGTGCACTGCTAACCAGTCTCCTTTTGATGGACACGTGGGTTGCGCCAGGTTTTTCGCTGTTATGGGGAACATGGCAGTAAGCTGAGTGTGGTGCTGCATAGATAGAATCCCAGCTGCTTGGGAGGCTAAGGCAGGAGGATTGCAAGTTCAAGGCCAGACTAGGCAGTTTAGCAAGACCTTGCCTCAAAATAAAAAATTAAAAAACAGGGCTAGGAGTGTAGCTCAGTGGTAATATGCTTACCTAGCTTGTCTTCTTCCTTTTTCCCTGCCCTCTCCCACCTCCCTTCCCCTTTCTTCTCTCCCTCCCTTCCTCACTTCCTCCTTTTTTTTTTTTTTTTTTTCTTTTTGAGACAGGGTCTCACTGT